>NC_136796.1:14360258-14590258 GCF_951216825.1 Electrona antarctica | reverse complement strand
AGGGCTATACCCAAGGCAATGAGGCAGCTTTATAAATACTGCCTGTTTGTCCACCTGCCGTCCTGTCTACCTGCGGGCCGGCCTGCCTGCCTGAATGTCGCCTTGCAAAGCGGTGTTGTATGATGGTTAACTCGCCGTCCACACGGCCTGTCTGCATGTGTGAATGCCTGTCTGTCACTGTGCGGTTTGAAGAAAAATCACTGCGCTTGTCAGCGGCAAACAAATTCATTCCACCCCCACTTTAGAGGGACTTGGAGCGGCAGAGTCACAGCGTGTGGGGGGTGCACGGGATGCATGTGCGCGCGCTTGCATTTTTGGCAGGTATAAGAATGTGACAGGTGCTATTTTTAGTAGGCTACGGCATGCTGTATATATAGGTGTCATCGCTCGGCCCGAGCGTCATTTTTAATGTGCATGTGGGTGTGAGTGTGAAAAATGAATACCGCTGTCCATCTGCGCATGCATAGGTATAGGTGCCATTGTGTGTGTCTGTCTGGTGTAGTGTGTGTGTGTGTGTGTGTGTGTGTGTGTGTGTGTGTGTGTGTGTGTGTGTGTGTGTGTGTGTGTGTTAATCTTTCTGAGAGTAAGGGATGAGATTGAGAAGTTGATCTAACCCCACGCCCGAGCTGTTTCATCCCACTTTGAGTCAAATTTAATACTGAGGTATTTTGAGCTGTCAAAGCAGATCACATTGATAATGCATATTATACTACAGCGTGCTTGGCTGCCTGGTGAGCCGTCTCATCTCACTTTATGAGAAGTGTCAGGAACAATATCCTCACAATATGAGAGAAAATGGATCTGCATGAATTGGATGGAGGGTGTGTGTGTGTGTGTGTGTGTGTGTGTGTGTGTGAGAGAGAGAGAGAGAGAGAGAGAGAGAGAGAGAGAGGCAGCCTGCGAATGGACAAAAAGAGAATATTTACTTGCGATCCATAGAGCGCCGAAGTCCTGACGTCACTCACCCATCCCCTGGTCCCACCCAGTTAGTATGTCTGTGTCCCTTTTATGCACATAACCCATATATGGAGTTATTTGTCAGGCATGCCCAAATATGGAGTATATGCAGATTTCAGAACAGCATTGCGATGTCAGAACAGGCCAGCTCCATATGGAGATATCCAGATCCTAGGCAGGGGCCCTGTCCAGAACCTAGGCATGGGCCCTGTCCAGAGCCTATAGGCAGGGGCCCTGTCCAGAGCCTATAGGCAGGGGCCCTGTCCAGAGCCTATAGGCAGGGGCCCTGTCCAGAACCTATAGGCAGGGGCCCTGTCCAGATCCTAGGCAGGGGCCCTGTCCAGATCCTAGGCAGGGGCCCTGTCCAGAGCCTAGGCAGGGGCCCTGTCCAGAACCTATAGGCAGGAGCCCTGTCCAGATCCTAGGCAGGGGCCCTGTCCAGAACCTAGGCAGGGGCCCTGTCCAGAGTCTATAGGCAGGGGCCCTGTCCAGAACCTAGGCAGTGGCCCTGTCCAGAGCCTATAGGCAGGGGCCCTGTCCAGAGCCTATAGGCAGGGGCCCTGTCCAGAACCTATAGGCAGGGGCCCTGTCCAGATCCTAGGCAGGGGCCCTGTCCAGAGCCTAGGCAGGGGCCCTGTCCAGAACCTATAGGCAGGAGCCCTGTCCAGATCCTAGGCAGGGGCCCTGTCCAGAACCTAGGCAGGGGCCCTGTCCAGAGTCTATAGGCAGGGGCCCTGTCCAGAACCTAGGCAGTGGCCCTGTCCAGAGCCTATAGGCAGGGGCTCTGTCCAGAGCCTATAGGCAGGGGCCCTGTCCAGAACCTAGGCAGTGGCCCTGTCCAGAGCCTATAGGCAGGGGCTCTGTCCAGAGCCTATAGGCAGGGGCCCTGTCCAGAACCTAGGCAGGGGCCCTGCCCAGAGTCTATAGGCAGGGGCCCTGTCCAGAACCTAGGCAGGGGCCCTGTCCAGAGCCTATAGGCAGGGGCCCTGCCCAGAGTCTATAGGCAGGGGCCCTGTCCAGAACCTAGGCAGGGGCCCTGTCCAGAACCTATAGGCAGGGGCCCTGTCCAGAACCTAGGCAGGGGCCCTGTCCAGAGTCTATAGGCAGGGGCCCTGTCCAGAACCTAGGCAGGGGCCCTGTCCAGAACCTATAGGCAGGGGCCCTGTCCAGAACCTATAGGCAGGGGCCCTGTCCAGAGCCTATAGGCAGGGGCCCTGTCCAGAGGCTATAGGCAGGGGCTCTGTGTCCAGAGCCTATAGGCAGGGGCCCTGTCCAGAGGCTATAGGCAGGGGCCCTGTCCAGAGGCTATAGGCAGGGGCTCTGTGTCCAGAGCCTATAGGCAGGGGCCCTGTCCAGCACCCGGGCAGAGGCTTTTGAGGTCGGTGGGGCGAACAGTTCTCGAATTATTACAGACATACGTACACACAGAGGCGAAGTGCATTTATATTAGGTGGTTGTGTGACCCAAACATAGGTTGCGAACCACTGTTTGGGGAACACTTCATTCTCTGCTTGACTTGCTTCTCATACTTGTGTAGCAATTTGGAGATGTGTCTGTATTTCCTTGTAGGCTACCCCGCTGCTAAAACGATGACAACTTATCACATTGGCACGCCATGAAAGCTGACAATGCTGCTGTACAACAACAACAAAACAATCACCAAACACCTTTTGGAGGATGGATATGATTTAAGAGGGACAAGAAATGACCACAATTGTACTACAACAATAGTAGTGTGCACAGGGGAGGCTTTGGCAAGTATAGCGTATCGTGGAATACAGCACTGTGTTGGATTGTGACAAAGTACTTTCAATTTGGCCCCCGCCACAGACACACACCTTTCAGGGTGCGCTTTTGAGGTCGCTGACAAATGAGGCGATGTCGAAAAGGCGGAAAATTAAAATAAAGTTCTCTCTCATCTCTCCAGCTGGCCAGTTCACCCCCATTAACCCCTGACCTCCCTCTGCAGCGCTTCCATTGGCTCGCTTCAACCTATACTCGTTTACTGCCCTGCCTTCCAAAAACCCTGGCCTCTCCTTTGGAGTTCCCCAGTTGGTAGTTTAGCACATGTCACATGACAGAGGAACAACTCGCGGAAATGCCATCGAAGAGTATGTATAGGTGTTAAAAGGATATCTGGCTAATAACACTTAATGCCTTGCATACATTATACTTGCCCTCTATAACTATAATTAAAAATTAAAAACGCCTTACATATTTTACATATCTTACAAATAGTTCATCTTTCACTCATTAGGGAAAACTCGTGTCGCAACGATGATGATCATTTGTGGTCATGTGTGGTCCAGCCCTATGGATTGTGTTAATAAAATGTGTTAATAAAAAGTATTTAAAATATTGCTTTGATGCTCATATTGACCGTAGGAAGTAATAAATGTTTTTTTATTAGCACATGCATTCCATAAATTCCATAAATGCACATTTAAACTTTGGTAGAGATTTGAGTTGTGTTACCTTGCCACGTTGAAAGGGCAAGTATTGGCGAGATGTCTTCAGTAGTTGCTCTGTAGATTAAAAATTTAAGTTAAAATAATTTCTCATTGACAGAATATTGCATGTTGAAATATGTCTCAAAGTCACACTTTTAACATGAACAAAGTGGATTCCACAAATCGGTTCGGGCAGCTACCTCAGTTCATAATTTTATGGATAAAAACAATTAAACATGTAAACTTAAAAGGTTTGAATACAAACATTGAGACTGCACGTTTGCCGGTTTCATCTATATCTATAAATGCGCCAAGTCTCTGTGTGTACGTACGTACGTACGTGTGTACGTACGTACGTGTGTACGTGTGTACGTACGTACACACGTACGTACGTACGTACGTACGTACGTCTGTAATCCATGTAACTCCAGAACCGTTCGCCCCATTCGACACGCGCGTCCGACACCACCACAGGGAGTGCTGTGCACGGTGTCGAGTCGGTCGGATACACCGTTGTCCAGAACCAGCACAAAAGCCTCTATGGAGCTGGCCTGTTCTGACATCACACTGACACAAAAGACTCTCTGAACAGGGCCCAAACACCTGATCATGCCTAGATCTCCATATATGGAGCTGGCCTGTCACAATGTGTTCTGACATCCAGAAAAGGAATACAGACACACACATAATTCCGCAAATCATTGCATAACTGGTTGTGCCATTATCCATTGTCTATAAATGCACCACGTCTCTCTGTGTGTACGTCTGTGTGTACATCTGTAATCCAACAGATCCCCAAACCTGTTGTTTTGGGGAGCGTTGCTTTTTGTTCATTCAACTTCCTCTTGTTTTGGTTGGTGAGACACTTCTAGCGAGGCAGACGCACAACTGCTTTGAGAATCACTATAATTGTTTACACACAAGTTGACACAACATAATCCAATGTATATATTTCAATAGTGAGAGAACACAGAAACATTCATCCTAAACCCTCTTCTTCCAAAAATGGGAATAAAACAGCATCTGAAAGTTTGATGGGATTTGCTGTGACCATTGTTTTACATTGCATCTAATGAGCGGTCAGTTTCTTTTGGCCCCGGGCCCGACCTATACGCACGCATACTATTTGTAAGTGCATGTAAGAGAGAGAGAGAGAGAGAGAGAGAGAGAGAGAGAGAGAGAGAGAGAGAGAGAGAGAGAACAGCACTGTCCTGGTTGGCTCCCAGGTCCCAGCTGTCGCAGTGAAGACAACGTGCCAAGGCCTGATACCCACGGGGCACAGCCGAGTCAGAAGCTGGCATTACTGCCAGCTGGCCTGCCAGGCTCGAGACCTCAGCCCCAACACACACACACACACACACACACACACACAAATGTCGCATCTTGCTCCCTTCGCTCCACCTATCAATCGTGTCGCACACACACACACACACACACACACACACACACACACACACACACACACACACACACACACACACACACACACACACACACACACACACACACACACACACACACACACACACACACACACACACACACACACACACACACACACACACACACACACACACACACACACACACAAGCACATGTTGGGCACACACCCAAGCCCTGGCATGTTGTCAGAGAGATGTGGAAGCAACAGGAGTGTCAACATCAGACTGGTGCCACATAATCCTTCTCTTCCTCCCTGCAGTGCACCAGCACAGGCCCACGTACGACATCAATCAATAAATCAATTGTCTCGCTCAACGCCGTCTTAAGCCAAAAGTGCATGCGCGCGCACTTGTGTGCATAGGGTGTCCAATTGATTGTTAGCAAGGTAGGAAGTGTGATGGCATAATGGCAAGATTAGGAGGCCGATGGAGAGATAAGCACGAGTGTGATGTTGTTGGCCAGAGAGAATGACTCATGTAGGCCAGCGAGACAACAAAGATGGTGATCTGCGGTAGATAAATATCGTTAGTTCCCTGTTTTGTTGCCAACACTGTTCCTTCATTAAAAAAAGGACAGCCAGAGCGTTCCGTTCCTAATGAGAACTGTACCATTTCTCAATAGTCTGTTCTTGTCTGTACTTGTGTTCTGGTGAATTTGTGAAACGTCATCAGACCTGTCCCAATTCAAAAGATTTGCTTCACAGACCAAATTTCGGGATGCGAAACTGAGCTGGCGCCACTTTAACTAGGATGCATTGAGAATTGAGAGGAATTGAGGTGATTCCTGTGGACTTTGGACAGGCAAATATATCCCAGAATGCATTTAGAATGCATTTTGCACCAACCAGCTGAATTAATGCTCAAGCAAACTTGAGAGAAGTTAGCTTGAGGATGTTTTCCACAAGAACGCAATGGCAGTTATATGGACCATATACGGGCATGCCATGCTGGTGCTTGTCTGCAGAATGCATCATGGGAATTGTAGGAACACAGACGTACCAAAATGGGGAATTTTCTCTATCAATTCGGATTGTATCACAGATATGGTTTCTATATAGACTGTATGATAACCATCAACATATATGCTACTGTCCCTTTAACAACAACTTTTTAAGCTTTTTATGGATATCCTCAAACAATAACAGTAATTACGGGGATTTATTTTATTTTATTTCAACCATGGTCAGTCAAATGAGATATCGGCAAATAATTGATATTAAACTAACTGTAAATAATGTCCATATATTGTTATATCCCCTAAAATCACGAAGGCTATAATTTGACCTTTAGGGATACACAAATAAGTCGGTGGGATGTCCAGAAACGTAGTTACTGCACCTTGGCTTTGTGTCGGGCAGAATATAATTTTAAGAGTCACTGAAAGATAACCTTGAGTAACGATGATTTAAACCATTCTGTACGGGAACCCGTTTTGGTGTTTTAAACACTACTGTTATAATTTAGCTATTGAAAAATAGCAGATCTACAAGCTCATAGCGCGCCATCGAGTGGCGCGCTACGAGCTTGTAGGTCTGCTATTTTTGAAAAATCGTAAAAATGTGGCGCAAATCTTTGAATATATATTCTTTCAAAGTGAATGTTTTTAACTTGGGTATAAATGGGTTAATAGAGCTATAATGAGCTCCTCAGGTTATTGTTCCACGATGCCAGGCAACAATTATGTGTAACTACGCACCTGGAGGCCAAATGGTGCCAATTAATTGCCTTAGAGCACAAGAATAGCTGTCATCGTTATATAGTTATTGTAAAGAGCAGTGGTGGTAAAAGTATCAATACTGCAATATAGAAATACTCTGTTCCAAGTAAAAGTCCGGAATTCAAAATGTAGCCTATATACTTGAGCAAAAGTACAAAAGTATTGGCTTAAAAATGTACTTAAAAGTAGAAAGTACTCATTGTGCAGAAATCTTTTGACAATAGCAGATCTACAAGCTCACAATGCGACGCATTGTGAGCTTGTAGATCTGCTATTTTCAAATGGCCGAAATGTATATAGGGCTGAAGTGGTTACGGTATAGCCTAATCCAAATCTACAAAGTCACTACTAACTAAAGTTTTCAAATAATTGTAATGGAGTAAAAGTACAATATTTGGACCCTAGATGTAGTGAAGCAGAAGTAAAAGCATTGGGAATTGGAAATACTCAAGTTAAGTACAAAATACCTCAAAGTTGTACTTAAGTACAGTACTTAAGTAAATGTACTTGGTTACTTTCCACCACTGGATGAAGGCTGTCGTCGTTAGTTATCGTGAAGAACAAGCCAGACGTGCTGTTGTTATTTGGCCTGTCTGGAACACAGAGCCTGTTGTTGGAACTGCCCTCTAAGGTGTGGACCTGTTGCCATCTCTCCTTTGTTGCCCGACTGTGAGAAAGTCCTGGTATTTCTGTGTATGATTGGCGCGTGGCCACAGGGATTACAGGGGCACACACACATACACGGGCACACGCATATTGTACACACACACACACACACACACACACACACACACACACACACACACACACACACACACACACACACACACACACACACACACACACACACACACACCTACAAATGAAAGAGACGAAGGGACGAACACACTGACATGTAGGCGTACACATTATTTATTTAAATGGACCGCAGAAAGAATAGCCATGCTTAGGCAAGTGCTGATGGGGCTCCATAATAAAGTAAAGTATAAAGTGCACAGGAACACACACGCAGTGGGTGCATTTGCCCAGCAGCACCTTCCTTGAAACACACCCAGTCAGTCACCGCTGCTGAACAGTAGAACTCTGTGGTGACTCAGTTCCCTCTGTGTGTATCAGACGATGCCATTCCCCTGCAACCGTTACAAATCCCTTATTATTGGCAAAGACAAACAATGTCTTGATTTCAAAATGTGCGGGGGGGGGTATTTAATAAATTGCCTGCAAAGGGATTGCATAATAATCCCAACTGTTATTGTAAATGATTGCCCAAGAATCTCTGAGAAGTTGGAGCTCTCGGAGAACTCGCTGCATGGGTTTACCAGAATCCACAGGAGGGTTGCACAACCCGCGAGGCACACCCTCAAAACCCTCAGTGTTCATTTCACCCTGGGACCAGTGGAAAGGGACCCATGAGGGTCCATTTGGGATCCTCTCAGAGTTAATGGGAGTTTTTTTTAAATCCTCTCAGAGTTCATGTTTGTTCTAACCACCTATGTACACAACCACAACCGCTGTACCTGTCACTGAGCCTTGACCTTGATGGGAAACGAAATACTGAACAATAACAATATCATTGAAAACAATATCGATATGAGAAAAATAAAAAAAAGACTGAGATGATGAGAACGGAACAGGAACAAACCGGTTTTCATTTTCACCGTTTCATTTAACCTGTTATGACATCACAATGTGTTCCGACATCCGGAAAAGGAATACAGACATAATTCCGCGTTAAAAAAATCATTGCATAACTGGTTGTGCCATTATCTATAAATGCACGTTGTTGTTGTTTTTCTTTTTTGTACGTACTGACCTTAGACGTACCTTTGCCTATTGATCTTGAAGCGGCAAGACAAATATGCACAGTGACAAAGCATCACACGACAGGTCACTCTTTCAGTGGAAAAATACCCTGAAATCCAATACCCCAATTCAGGTGGATTCAGGTGGGGGAAGAGGAGAGTGAAAAGTCCCTAAATGAATACTGACTCATGCTCACTGGATGGACGTGAGGACACGAGGGAGGCAAATTCTTCTTGTTTTATTTTATTTTATTATATTATCAACCCCCACGGAGGACATGAGAGATGTATACGCCATCTTTTCCCTGCCCCACTTCTGTGGAACAGTGGAAATGGGAATAGAAGATTTCCCACTAAAGACGGTGTGTTACATCAGGTTTTTATTGTCCACACGCACACGCACGCGCACACGTGCACGCACACACGCGCACACACGCACACACACACACACACACACACACACACACACACACACACACACACACACACACACACACACACACACACACACACACACGCTATCACAGAGTAAAACGATCCCAACCAGTTGTCCCAGAGCCCCCCAACAGATTGAACAGAACCAGGCGCAGCAGTGTGAAATGTGTCAGCCATTTTGTCTCCGTCTGGAACTGGGCGGCACGCAGAGCAAACCGCTCATTAGAGGGGTTCAACTGCATGTGACACAGCCCCCCCCCCCCCCCCCCCCCCCACACACACACACACACACACACACACACACAACACAGATTTATACTTCCTCATCCAAACACAGGGAGAGGAAGAGCATGAAACAACAATAGAGAGAGAGAGAGAGATGGGGAGCAGTGGGGAGACTGCCAGAGATAGACTAGGAAGACGTGGAAGGAAAGGAACAATTAGGGCTGCAGAGGGAAATCTCGAAGGAGACGAGACATGTACAGGAGCAAGACCGCAAGAAGATCAGAGAAGGGAAAGAGACGGAGAGGGCAAGGGAAGGGCAGAGAGCGTCGTGAGGCGGTAGTATGGAGGAGGTGAGAGAGGTGGAGGGACGGGGGGCCCTATAGAGGGAGGGGAGAGAGAGAGAGAGAGAGAGAGAGAGAGAGCACTGGTGGATATCATTAGGGCCGGGGCGCGGGAGGTTTTTAACGAGCGAGCTCACAGCATCCCTCCATCCTCAGTGGCGCCTGCCAGCTGGAGGCCCCCAGGTCCCAACTCCCCACCGAGGGGCTTTGGCCTGTTCCATCATGGCCAAAGGTAGGTCGGGGGGCTGTTGCATGTGCACATTGATTTTCTCAAAACCACGTGTGGAGCACCCGGCACATTAGCGCACGCTCTCGCAACGAGCGTGCGTGCACAAACCTTTTGCCCACAAGCTCAAACACACACACGCTCACACAGACACAGACACAGACGCACGCGCACACGTGTATAGAAACACACTCAAACATAGCCTCTGGGAAAAGAAAGGTTTACGGCTTCTGCTCCACCCCCCGCCTACCTCACCCCACCCCACCTCCCCCACCCCGTGCGCCGTCAGTGGCATAATGGACTCTGTCTGACACATAAACACAGCAGTAATAACCTCGGCTTCCCCTTGAAGTCAGGCGGCAGTCAGAGCTCACGGCTGCGTGCGTGGGGCAGCGGCGGGAGAAAAGTTACCGCCGTGCCTATACTTTGCGGTTGCATCTCATGCGCCGCATGTCTGCATTTTTTATCCTGCACGATTTTGCAACCCTTTTTTTTCACACAGTGTCAATTATCTAATGCAATCCTGGGTGCTATACACTCCCTCTGCCAACCTGGGGAGAGCTACGGACTGACCTCATGCTTCCTTCAATGCATGAGGAGTCCAAGCCGCTTCTTTTGCCTGACAGGGGGGGAGTTTCCCCCCGGTTGGTTGAATGCATGGAAGGAACACGTTATTCCAACAAGCTCCTCTCCTCTCCATCGGGCACCCCGGCTGGCCAGGGAGAGGCAGTATAGAACAGGATTAATGCATGTTTGTTGTGAGGGTACCCTAGGGGGACACGGGGAAAACATGCAAACTCCATACAGAAAGGCCCTTTCGCCAACCCCACCCAGGGTGTGGGCACTGATGACGTGGGGGAGAGAACACGCCCCCCCCAGCGCCCACAGCGTCCCCAGCGGGAATCGAACCCAGGACCTTCTAGCTGTGAGGCAACAGCGCTACCGACTGCGCCACCATGCCCCAGAGAGAACCTTTTCTTGTGGACTGGCGAGGGGGGAAGCCATGCACGCCGCCTCTGAATCCATAGTTGAAAAGGGGGAGAGGATTAGAGCTCCTGGGCTGAGCAGTAACAGGAGCTGGTTCTAATAACAACAAGGGAGGCAGATAAGAGAGAGAGGGAGGGAGGCAGAGAGAGAAATACAGAGTGTGCGCATTTGTGTGTGCGCACGCGCATGTCTGTGTGTGTGTGTGTGTGTGTGTGTGTGTGTGTGTGTGTGTGTGTGTGTGTGTGTGTGTGTGTGTGTGTGTGTGTGTGTGTGTGAGTGTGTGTGTGTGACAGACAAAGAGAGAAAGAAACAGGGAGGGAAGGCAGACAGGTAAAGTGTGTGTGCATGCATGTATGGAGAGAAAGGAGATAAAGAGAGAGATATAGATTGAGAAAAGAGAGATATATAAGATAGATAGATACATCAAGGACTCCCAGTTTCAGTAAATAGTCAACTCAAATGTAAGATGAGTTTCAAACGCTTTGCTCTCTGCTTTGGAGACTATGCAGTCTCTGGTATTTGCCGGATCTAAAAGATGAAGTCATATTGAATGAAGTCATATTGTTTGCAGTGAAGGTCGGACGGCATTGTCCTGAACAGGTAGCATAGAATGTGTGTTCCTTGTATGAATACAATTCTTTCCACAGCGGATGTAACATGCATTTTTCCCACGTTTCTTTCTCTCTCTCTCTCTCTCTCTGTAAATCACAGGGGCCCTGTGATGAACGCATGTATAGCAGAAGCGCACTGTTTTTGTTTGACCTGAAAAGAAATCCCTCCAGCTTTGAAATGTCACGTTGAATCAGTGGGAAACGGAGGCATGTATTATCCTCCACAGTGCTGACACTGGGCTCGGGCACAAAAGCAAGCAAGATAAACCCATGGACACCAGAGCGAGCATTATGTATACTTCCTCATACGACAGTGTGATCTATACAAGCAAAAATATGTAGCAACGTTTTCCACGTATATCCTCAAGGCTGATTCTGTACAGGGAAGAAGAAAAGAAGAACAAAACAGAAGGGGTTTCGCAAACACATCGGAACTCACAGAGGTTCTCGTGTAGGAATTAATAGACTGAAGGGAATTACGGACGTCACACAGAGCTTAGCGGAAACAACGCGCTGGGCATGATAAGTGTAGCCGTGCAGCCACTGAGGCAGACGAGAGGAGGGGGAGTCTGGAGCGTGAGTCAGTGGACGTTCATGACTGGCTGAATGTCAGTCCGATCTCTATACTGAATCAACAGCCGTTAAGTGCTGATAAGAAGAAGAGCGCTGCAGGCCTGAGCCTGGTGGTGGTGGTGGTGGTGTGACGCCCTGCTGTTCATGAATGGAGGAGGAGGGACGGCCATGTGCGTCGCACCTGCATGGCCAACGCGCGGCGCATGCCAGGATGACGTCAACGTACCGGACACAGAAATAACCGGCAATAGGAAAAGTGGATTGTGCGCACGTGCATAAAAGCACATGTGGCATGCAGACATGTGCGCACGCACGCACGCGCACACACACGCACGCACACACACACACACGTTTTCTCAAGGGGTAAACAACAGATTGGGGAATATGTTTTACATCATCATGAAAAAGGGGAGATGCAAAAACACTTGAAACCCTTCACACAAACCACAGCACTTGTGGGGGAAGAGGAAAAAAAACACAGAGACGTCAAAGATGATAAGAGATGTCAGGGAAAGATAAGATGCAGGCATGGGGGGGGGGGGCACGCACGCACGCACGCGCGCGCACACACACACACACACACACACACACACACACACACACACACACACACACACACACACACACACACACACACACACACACACACACACACACACACACACACACACACACACACACACACACACACACACACACACAGGGGGGGAGGCTCGAGACCGAGTAGAGGGCTGTGCCTTCGACAAAGAGGAGAAGTGGTGATGAAAAAATGCCGCTTTTCTCATTCTGCCCCTGATAATGAAACATGACATAAAACACACGTGCGCACATGCACACACACACACACATGCACACACATGCACACACACACAGTGGTCAAAGCCTGTTGCTTCAGTTCTCAGTCATGTTCTCATATTGACACTCCAAAGGGGGTTCAGCGAGCACTGTGTTGTCCCCAAGATGTTTAATTCATACGAGCTGCCTGCTCGTGCTCTGACACATGCGACAGAGAAAGATGCATGTGGATGCACTTGAGCCTAATTTATAGGCTGTACTTCATGATGCGCTGTGTCACCGTGTTCTAAAATCAGTTCCTTTTGGCAAGCCACGCTGGCGTGCGACTAAGTATAAACAAGACTTTAGACACATGCAACAGAGATAGGATGGAGCTTAAATATGTGAGGGGGAGGCTGGAGTGTGTGTGTTGGTATGTATAACGATGCACAAAGAACAACGGGGAGATGAAAGTGGAAAGATACATTGTACTGGTATCCACGGCAACGAGAAAGAACGGGGACATGAAGACGACAAGACATGGGGCTAAACGGAAACAAACCAAAGTGAGAGAAAGAGAAAGAAAGATATCCCAGCTGAGAGAGAGAGAGAGAGAGAGAGAGAGAGAGAGAGAGAGAGAGAGAGAGAGAGAGAGAGAGAGAGAGAGAGAGAGAGAGAGTAAAGAGAGAGTAAAGAGAGAGTAAAGCGAGAGAGAGAGTAAAGAGAGGGAGAGATGGTGAGATGTTGGCAAAGATAGCAGGAGTGATGGATAGAATTACAACAGCAAAATGGAAAAAAGTGGGATAGGGGAAAGCCAGAAAACAGAGGAGGGAGTTTTCACGTGTACACAGACATGCATGCACGCACGCACACGCTCATGCACACACATACGATATATTCTGGGCAGGCAAGAGCGCATAACGCAGAGAGAGAGAGAGTCAGAGTGTGTGTTGCAGGTCTCTCAGGAGAGGCAGACATTGGACTGAGCCCTAGTGATTTACTGTCATATCTCTCTTTTTATTCATCCCTCACTTCTGCTCTCCTCCTCCCTCGCTCCACCTCTCCTCTGCAGCATGGCCCTGCTTACGGGAGTTTGAGCATCGGGTATACTGGTGGGGATTGAGCCGCTTTCTGCACAGCCCATGTGCGTGCGTGTGCGTGTGCGTGTGTGTGTGTGTGTGTGTGTGAGAGAGATAGAATATATCAGTAACCTTGTCCATATTTACTCTTTCTTGTTTGGTTTTTGGTATAGTTTTTTTTTATAAATCAATGGCCTATTTTAAACTTTGTTGCACAAAAGTGGCAAAAACAACAAGACTACCAGCTCAGTTTTGGACGTACATTTGTGCCCAACAGCGACCATATAATGTGTACCGTATGTGCTGGAGCATGTATGGATGTTTGTTGAATCAGCATTTCTGCACGCCTGCTATGCACGTGTGTGCATATACTGCCATGTGTCTTTGTATTTATGTGGCGAAATCAAGCTACACAGTCACAAACGACGACGTTCCTCCGTTTCACATCATCAGCATAATATAATCTGTGCACCCGAACTGAGAAGCGATAGGACGGCTTTGATGTCATTGTTTCGTGGCACACAATATTGTTGATTTCCTCGCATCAGAAGAATGGGATTGGAAAATCTGACAATGTTCTTCCTATAATTTATCTCAGAGAGTAAAGCTGGTCCATTTTGGACACACACCAGTGGAGCCTGCCTGGCAAATGAGTGTGTGACTGTGTGTGTGACAGTGTGTGTCACTGTGTGTGTGTGTGTGTGTGTGTGTGTGTGTGTGTGTGTGTGTGTGTGTGTGTGTGTGTGTGTGTGTGTGTGTGTGTGTGCGCGCACCAAGTGAGGGAGTGAACATACAGCGTGTGAGAAATGGCAGTCATTTCCAATTGTGATTTACAGCATGCCCCAGC
Organism: Electrona antarctica; assembly: GCF_951216825.1. NCBI lineage: Eukaryota > Metazoa > Chordata > Actinopteri > Myctophiformes > Myctophidae > Electrona > Electrona antarctica. The sequence continues at coordinate 14,575,792 of NC_136796.1, read as the reverse complement.
GGGGCCCCGCGCAGGCTGCTGCGTAGGCTACTATAGAGGAGACTGTTAGCATGCTGCTACACCATCATGGTATACCTGCTACGCTACCACCACCAACCACCATCATCTGACACCGTGCGTGCACACACACACACACACACACACACACACACACACACACACACACACACACACACACACACAGTAGTGTATACATACCGTGTGCAAATATTATGTGCTGGCACACACTCGTACGCCAATGCTTCAGGCAGCCATGCATCTGTTGCACACATAACATGCATGCATGCACACAGACACTACACACACACACACACACACACACACACACACACACACACACACACACACACACACACACACACACACACACACACACACACACACACACACACACACACACACACACACACACACACACACACACACACACACACACACACCTTTTGTCCACCATCTGTGCTCATCTCCACCAACAGACAATTATTGAACCAGAATAAATTCTGTATGGGGTCGTAGTAAGGTTTAGAAAATTATGGTATATGCATGATGTGTGTATTTCTCATAGTATTTTGGTATAATAGTCAGCAATCAAAAGTGGACTGCTGGACTTAAAGGACCCCCATATAATACTGGTGTCTGTCGAATAAAGCTCAGTGACTAAAGTCGTAAGATTATAGTCACACACGTTAATCACACACAAAATTGTGTTCTCCGCATTTGACCCATCTCTTGGAGCGGTGATCATTTGACCCATCTCTTGGAGCGGTGAGCCGCAGCGTGCGCCGTGCTCGGGAATCATTAGTTGATTTGACCTCCAATCCAACCCTTTGTCCCCTTCAGGGTGATTATGCCACCTCCGCTCCGCATCCGTGGCTAATCACCCCGTCAGTGATTTATTTACAACAATGACCACCTATAGCCATTAATTATCCCTTGTCTAGTTTATTAGCAGCACGACTCAGCCAAGTAGGCCTATATGTCCATGACAACTGGTAATTTGTAAAAAATCACACCCGTGTGAACTGAGTGGTGCAACTTCCCCCCCCCCCCCCCCCCCCTCTCTCTGTCTCTCATTAGCAGGCAGCAGTGCAGCACTATCTGCTCTCTCTCCGTTTCTGGCACAACAGCGCCACTTTTGGTACTCATTGGTACTCATAGTGGTCACATAGTTAGTTAGGTGAACACGGACATTGCTGTTCATTGGAGTGGTTGCACCACTCAAAAAATGTGTTGTGAGCCACATGACATGTCTTACCTTGGGCATATGATCATGTTAAATGGCACGGACAGTGTTTGCCAATGAGGTATTGCCCACTCACCATTTTGGCCTTAAAGCTGCACTTTAACTTTCCTCTCTACCCTGGATTTGAACCTATATATAGTTTCCTGCGCAAGTGCTGAAATCAGGTAAAAATGTATGTCAGATCCAGTGTTTGGTTGATGAGACATAAACTTCTACACACAATCTAATTTCTCTCAATAGAAAAGCAGGGAAACAGAATACCATACAACCAACCCAATTATTATTGGGTTAAAGTTATGTTGTATTAACATACAGATTGGACAAAAATACATTTTATTCATTAAAAGAAGTTACATGGTGCCATTTTATGGAGCAAGTAGAACCCAATAAAACTGTTACACATAGTTCTGCTCACAGTTCTGATTTTCAAGGAAGCCATTGGATTTGAATTGAAGTTAGGTTATAATTGTTCCAATGGATTGATTTGAAAACAATGAAAAATGCTAGCAAATTATGTAGAGAAAAGATGTAATTATGAGATAAATTGAAATTAGGCTTGTGACTATTAACCACACAATTAGACCTTAAAAAAAACTGAAATAGCATTTTAATGACAGGAATTTATGGCCAAAACTGTGAATTAAAAAAATGATTATAGAGCCAAATCACAACAAGTCATCTATGTTATAACAGAGAACCCAATGGGTGCATTTGGTTACTATGTCAAGGAAAATGCTAAATAAAAGAAAATAATACTTTAATATGTATGCCCCCAAAATGTCTTATGTTTGAGGCTGTGATATCAGGAGTCGATGTAATATTACCTCCACAAATACAGGGACACTTTTTCCATCATTATACATTTACAATCATATTTAACAGTATAGGCTTCAGCAATAGCTGGTTTAGAATGTTAAACGTTTCCAATGTACATTTATAGGCCAATATTATACCAAGCACAGTCAAACTTTCTCAACGTAATGGTGTCATTAAAGTGAAATATCAGAATTATTCGAATTTTAAGTAATATCCATGTAAATTATATCCAACTAGAAAAAGTGCCCTTCTGGGCACAGGTCTCCATCAGGAAGATAGGAGTGTGTGTGTGATGTTTGGCAAAATGTTTAGGAGCAATATAAACGTGTGTGTGTGTGTGTGTGTGTGTGTGTGTGTGTGTGTGTGTGTGTGTGTGTGTGTGTGTGTGTGTGTGTGACACGGCTTGGCCTGTTGTAGCGCCACCATGAGGCTGATTAGAAAACTGTCAAGTAGCATTTCTTCCAAAGCCTAGTGGGAATATGCATGCACAGTTTCACCACAATCGGACACTGCGTTGAGTAGTTGTGGCGATTTGTACAAAACGGGTACAAAGCGGGCTACTCCTGAAAAGTTTAGAAGCCAATTGTAGCCAATGAGGGTGGATTATGAGAAATCAAACAAACCCGTCTTGATCACATGACTATGGAGAGCATGTGTACCGATTTGCGTGAAATTTGGATAAAATCTGAAGGAGTAATATTAGAAAATGTGTTTTACATATGTCGGCCTCCTGGTGGCGCTATAAAGAGCAGATGTGAAAAATTTCAGGCAAAGGTTTTTCCTTGGCCTCTAGGGAGTTGGCATACAAAGTTATCCACAGATCCGTGCAGTTAGAAGTAAAAACACTTTTCGGCCAGTTATAGCGCCACCATGAGGCTGAGTAGAAAATGTTCATGTGGCATTTCTTCCTCGGCCTAGTGGGAATGTGTGTGCACAATTTCACGGAAATCACACGATGTGTTCATGATTTGCAGCATTTTGTTTGAAACTGAGCACTCCTGCGAACTTTGGAAGCCAATCTTAGCCAATCAGGATAGAGTCTGAGAAATCTGAAAGACCTGTTTCGTTGAATGGCTCTAGAGACTGTGTACCAATTTGCGTGATGTTTGGACAAAATCTGTAGGTGTACTGTCCAAAAACTTGTTTTTCACAAAGCGGCCTCCTGGTGGCACTATAACAGGCCGTTCTGGAAATTTTGGGGCAGAGGTTCATCGTTGGCATCCAGGGAGTGTGTGTGCCAAATTTGGCATCGACCGGGTTAACGGTGCCAGAGATTAGCTGTTCACAGACGGAAGGACGGACACACACACGGACACACGGACACACGGACGGACGGACGGAGTGCAAAACATACTCTCTCCCCATGCCTTCGGCCTGGTGGAGACAAAAAGCAACTGATAGTGTTGATACAGTGGTGTATAATTATGTAAATATTTGAAGTTGTCCCTTTACCTGTTGCCCTATACCAAGCGGCCATCTACCTCGACCATGTTGGGGGGTGAGAGAGAGAGGGAGTGAGGGAGGGATGGGGGGCAGAAAGATGGACAGCAACAATAATAACAATAAAAACTATAATAAAAGTGCACATAATCCCACGGCCACAGCCAGCCATAGAAAACGACATGCATCAACACCGGAATGGTTCTTTAATGACTCCATAGTAGCTGATTGCAGCTACTGTGTTTGATGAATCAATGTAATTACTAGAGTTATGACATTGAGGGGGCAGAAAACTGAGCGCTCGAGTGCTGTTCATTGCAGCCTGGAGCTTTAACAAGCTGGAGTTTTAAATACATTGTTATCAACAAAGGCGGCAAAAAATATCAGCAATGTTTAGGCATGTGTGCAACTGTTTTAAAGTTTTGCACAGTGACAACTAAAGTCTCTGTAATGTTTATGTCGTACTATTACAAAAAAAACGATCAAAAATAAAGGGATTTAAGATCATTAAAGCTGGGCTGTTGCCTGAGTCCAGTGCATTCTGCAAACTTCCGGCAGCGACGGCTCCAGAAGATAGTGACTGGGGGTGCTATGAGGGTGCTGGCTATTTAGATGCTAGATGCATCTAGGTTTACATAGAAAGTCAATTGGGCTTGTTTTCTTAGGGGGGGCCCCCCCTGGAGCCGTCCCTGACTTCCGGTCCAGGACATTGTCTCTCTTGGGGTCCGTACGCTTTTCCGACCGTCATTGGTCTGACATGCGGAAAACGACCGGATTAAGGTTGGCGAATTTGCATTAAGGTTGGCGAACAATAAACATGCGCTGCTCCGTGCTTGCGGTTATGGTTAGGTTAGGGTTTGAGGTTGTCGGACCGGTAACAAGACAACTCACCCCTTTTCCGTTTTCCTCCCGGAATTTTCCCCAGTGAGGGGTGGGAGAGGCTGGACAGCAGACGGCTGGACTTTGAATTTCTCTAACTATAAACATTCACGACAGCAGACAGCCTAAGTACAAATATATTTATGAAAAGCTACTACAGTGAAGTCTGTTCACAGAAGTTGTTGTAGGCTATGTGGGTATTAAAGTAGATAAGACGCGTCAAATGGAGTCTGTACGGCTGGAGATAAACGGACACATGACGTCGGTGGGAGAGCAGATTTTGTGTGTTTCTCTAACTATAAACATTCACGACAGCAGACAGCCTAAGTACAAATATATTTATGAAAAGCTACTACAGTGAAGTCTGTTCACAGAAGTTGTTGTAGGCTATGTGGGTATTATCTGACGAGGTACCATTTGAGTGGGAAAAACCTTACATATACTAAATAATACTAAATTGTTTATAGGGTCAATATAAGTAAAATAATATAGCCTTTCCACAGGAGTATCTTTTTATATTTTTCCAAAAAGAATACAAACAGCCAATAGCATATTACAAAGTTATCCCCCTCACTGGGGGAAATTCCGGGAGGAAAAACGGGCAGGCACCGGGGTGAGTTGTCCAGTATTCGTCGGACCAATGACTCATGGTCAGAACTTAGTACTGCATCCGCCACTCTTTGAAATACTCTTCGCCAATAGAAGTTAAGTAAGATTAGCCATTGGACTGGCCCCATGAAGTGAACGGAGTTGTCGTACTCTATGGCTCTGACGCAGTCCGAGCTTATGGGAGGAACACAAACATTAAACAAGACAGCCATGTATACAACACATTATATTTATTTATCCATTTATTTTACACACACACACACACACACACACACACACACACACACACACACACACACACACACACACACACACACACACACACACACACACACACACACACACACACACACACACACACACACACACACACCTCATCATAATATCAATATTACCATTAAGATCCATATCGTTAGGCACCTTATACGTAGATAGAAGGGGGTAGAGCATTTAGTAAGGGCATTTTATCAGGTATTTGACCAATCTGGGAACTAAATCGTTACTAAGAAATTTCTTCACCAATGTGTTTATAAAGGTGTCTAATAACATGTACTAAAAGTTTGAAATTCAACTCCTGTGGGAAATTGAGTTTTTAGCATATTATGTGACCATACCCTTAACATCCTATATAAGGCAAAAAAGTCCAAATTTCATCATTCTTTAAGTAGCATGTGACATATGAAACTAGGGTGTTTTCATGATTCTGAATCCATTCCAAATTTCACATTTCTTCACCAACACATTGGTGAAGAAATTTCTTGGTAACGATTTAGTTCCCAGATTTTCAAAGATTTCTCTTACTATTGGTCTGCATGCCTGTGTGTTGTGAAATACCCGGAACATGAAACATGCTGTCGTCACCCTGACAGAAACATCAGACATGCATTTATCATAGTTTGGATGACGGTTGCGTTGTGTTGATTACACATGGATGTCACTTGCTTGCAGGTTATTAGTTTATGCATAGTGTGTGCGTAGCCAATGGGTGAACTGCTGAGGTTATTAGTTTATGCATAGTGTGTGCGTAGCCAATGGGTGAACTGCTGAGGTTATTAGTTTATGCATAGTGTGTGCGTAGCCAATGGGTGAACTGCTGTGATTTTGTCTGCTGCTTATTTGTTCAGCATTGTGTGCGCTGGCTGAGTGTGCAGTATGTGTGTTGGGAATCCACTATGTGTATACACATGCGTTGATTGCACGCACGCACGCACGCACGCACGCACGCACGCACGCAACAATCTACTTGAGTACTGTACCTAAGTACAGTACATTCTGTACTTTACTTGAGTACTTATGGGCTATCCACTATTATTTCAAAGACAAATTATGTACTTTTGACTCGGCTATAAACCAGAAGTGGAAAAAGTAGGCTACATTATGAATTGAACTATAGTAAAAATAGCTGATATTTGTTGTGCATGCATTGATATTAAAAAGAGCATATGCTTTTGCATACTATGTTTATTTTGTTTTTTTAAAGCAAGTACTTGAAGTACAACTGAATTACAAGAGTATCTACTTTGAATGAGCTCGGGTGCGTGCTACGTGTGAGAATGCAGCCTCACGTGTGGCAGGTCTTGTGCAATAACGTTGTGTGAGGTTTCGCCTGGCATTTGTCTTGTCTTAACAGTGCACTGGTGTGGGTGAGCGAATTCCAAGCCCCTTACGGTTGTTTGGGAGATGGCGTGGTGGCTGAGCCAGTTCGGGCAAGCCCTCGGACACTTTGGCACAGCGTGCCAAATAAGCATGAGCTGGCAGTGCCAGGCTAGCAGCGCCAGGAACACTCAATGGGTGGAAAGTTTTTCCTCAAGCCTTTGCAGCAAGAAATCTACCCGTTAAAATCCTCAGTTTCAATGTATCCATTTGCAACACTGGGAGTGTGTACAAAATGTAACCAGACAGACCCTTACAATAGCTTAAATTAAATGAACACTGAGGTTTTTACAGTGTACTACATTTCTGGTTTGCCAATGAAACTATTAAATACAGATGTAGTAGAGGAATTACACAGAATCAATATTGTACCGCCTGCAACGATGGTGCTCGTGTTTTTGTTTTTACTCAGACCAGATGAAAACAAGGAACGCAGTCTCCCAGGGACGGTGGATAACAGATGAAAACAAGGAACGCAGTCTCCCAGGGACGGTGGATAACATACCAGATGAAAACAAGGAACGCAGTCTCCCAGGGACGGTGGATAACATACCAGATGAAAACAAGGAACGCAGTCTCCCAGGGACGGTGGATAACAGACCAGATGAAAACAAGGAACGCAGTTTCCCAGGGACGGTGGATAACAGACCAGATGAAAACAAGGAACGCAGTCTCCCAGGGACGGTGGATAACAGACCAGATGAAAACAAGGAACGCAGCCTCCCAGGGACGGTGGATAACAGACCAGATGAAAACAAGGAACGCAGTCTCCCAGGGACGGTGGATAACAGACCAGATGAAAACAAGGAACGCAGTCTCCCAGGGACGGTGGATAACAGACCAGATGAAAACAAGGAAGGCAGTCTCCCAGGGACGGTGGATAGCAGCTGAAAACAAGGAACGCAGTCTCCCAGGGACTAACAGGACGGAGGATAACAGCAACATGTTGCTACATTTGTCACGTGGGAACCCAACAGTCCCGTTGTGTTTTAGAGGCTAACCTGAGGTTTAAATGGAACCTCAATAGAGCATTGCAGTCCCGCCCCCTTTCATGACGACGGCAGGCCCAGGAAATAATTCCCCATGCATTTTCCCCATAGACATTTCAAAAAGTATTTATTCAAAGACCTTTAAAGCCTCGAACAAAGCCACCTCCGATTGTGACAAATTTAATTCAAAGTTTTTGGGCCAAACAAATAATTAGAAAGAAGAAAAAAGGGCAGGGTACGACACTTTTTGTTGTTGTTTTTCTTCTTTGTAATTATTTGTTCGGCCCAAAATATTTGTTTGGCTGATTTTGACGTCATGATTTGTCACGATCCGAGTTGGCTTTGTTCGAGGCTTTAAAGGTCTTTAAATAAATACTTTTTGAAATGTCTATGGGAAAAATGCATGGGGAATTATTTCCTGGGCCTGTCGTCGTCATGAAAGGGGCAGAACTGTGACGCTCTAAAACAGTCCTGTTGTGTGTGTGATTTAGACACTAACCTGAGGTTTAAAGAGAGCCTCATAGTCTAACAACCATGAGCAGAGTTCATGAGAGGACACACGTTTAGGAAGGGAATAGTTTCTGTCAAGCCTGATTTATACAGTGCTATAGTTGCGTGCCGGTGTCGCACACCGAAACTAGCAGAGCTACAAGCTCACAGCGTGTAACGGCGCAGCGTGTTGTGAGCTTGCAGCTCTGCTAAAAGCTCACGGTGCATGACATGGCAGTATAAATCCTACATTAGACAGGTTCGTGGAGATCCACCCTTTGGGAGCCACATAGAACTGAAGCTTTAGAAGAGTTATAACGTTTTACAAGACCTGGGGCCCGTTTATGACATTCTACCACAACACACAAACTGCATAGTGTGCCGTGCCTATGCCTCGGCCAACGCCAAACCACAACAGAAACAAAATCTGCTCTGCTATGAAAAATCTGCATTTTATTTTATTATATTTTTATTTTTTGTAATATGTATGCATGTATTTTGTGTATGTGTGTGTATATATATATATATATATATTTATTTTATTTCCTCCAGACTGTTTTTCCGACTATCCTTGGGATTGTGGGTGGGGGGAGGGTGGGATAGGGGATTGAGTTTTATTTTTATATTTTATATGTCTGTTTAATACTTGCCCCTGGGCTACTGTTACAAAACCTGAATAAAAAGATTTTGAAAAGAAAGAAGAGTTATAACAACTATAAAAACTAAGGCTGTACCTAGATCAGTGCGGGCATTTCTAGGAACTGGATTCAATGGACATCATTTCTATAAAGAAATCATCATTTCTATAAATATTTAGAAAAATAAAGGTAGGTGCAATATGGCAATATGTATGACTCGGCGTCATGTGGATGGTGCATGTGGATGTGGCAATGTCTTGTCTTGTTCTTAATGAAGCAAATGTTAAATAAAGCATGACTCCAATGTTCTCCAATCAAAACCTAGTTATGTTTTGTATTTATTAGTAATATTCCTTTCTTTATTTTCCTTCTTTTTTGTTGTTGTTGCATCTCTCAAATAACATTTTGTCCAAATGAGGCCCGGCATCATATTCATGCGACTCTCAACAACACGTTGAGTGAGAACCATGAGAACCATTAACCCATTTTGACCTAAGATCAGATTCTAAAAATGTCTTCTACATCCTGACAGTTTTCTGAAAAAGCTATGTTTCTATGTCAGTCGTTCTTCAATTTTTCAAAAATAGCAGACCTACAAGCTCGTAGCGCGCCACTCGGTGGCGCGCTATGAGCTTGTAGATCTGCTATTTTTCAATAGCTAAAGCATAACATAATGCTAACACCAAAAGGGGTTCCCCCCCAAAATGGATTAAAGACAATTTCTTCCAGTTCACATATTGACAGTTTCCAATCTGAAATCAAGGAGCGGAGCGTTCCAAAGCAGACGGAGCCAGCCGGGCCCCTATGGCCCTGACAGTCACTGACACGGCATCTCCATCCAACCGTGAAATAGCCACTTGTGTTTTACCCTGAACATCTCCATTGCTATGTGACTATCAATGTGACAACGAAACCCTATCTCTGCACATGCGTACACACACACACACACACACACACACACACACACACACACACACACACACACACACACACACACACACACACACACACACACACACACACACACACACACACACACACACACACACACACACACAGCTCCAGAGCAAAGGGTATTGTAATCCCGATGGGAATTTGATCAATACTATTCAATCTGCCAGCAGCAGGATCATTCCACATTACGCAACTGTTACTTACTTACAACCCAAACAATAAATGGATGGTTACTTTATAACCCAATGGCTCTCAGGGGCAACACAGTGAAATCCCCTAAGGGTCCGCTTTTACACTCTGTGTTAAATAGCACAGTGGATTTAACTGTTTAGAACCTGCACCAACACATTATTTAACATCATTAACATCATCTTAAAAGTCCCACTCCAGACACCTTCTTAAAGTATGCAAAAAATACTGTCTTTACTGATACAAGTAAGACACGCAAACGCGGGAAGCGAACGCAGCTCGTAAATTGCAATAACAACAATTTGAATAAATTACGTATTTTTTAAGGTTTTTTTTAAGTTCTCTTTTTTTATTATTATAAAAGTGTTTAAGATTTTTTTTTAAGTTATGTTTTAGTGTGTGTAATTGTGTATGTGTGCATGCGTGTGTGTGTGTGTGTGTGTGTGTTTTTTAAGTTTTTTTTAAAGTTTTTTTTGTAAGTTTTTTCTTTTTAAGTTTTTTTTTAAGTTAAGTTTTTTTTTAAGTTAAGTTCTGGAGATGAAGAGCTTCCAGTGGTGGGAACTTTGGGAAGTAACTAAGTACATTTACTTAAGTGCTGTATATTTCCAATACTTAGTTACGGTAGTTACTAGTTACTTTGTAGATTGTGATTCTTAACATGTATACATTTCGGCCATTTGAAAATAGCCAATCTACAAGCGATACGACGCATTGTGATCTTGTAGATCTGCTATTTTGAAAAGATTTTTATACATTTAAAAACTTGTGAAATGGGCCATACTGCATAATGGGCACCTTTGTACTTTTACTCAAGTACACTTTGAAATCCGTACTTTTACTTTTAACACAGTATTTCTACATTGCAGTATTGATACTTTTACTTAAGTAAAACATACAAGTACTTCTTCCACCACTGCATATACCCAAACTACCCAATAAAAAGGGTGCTCGGGCCGGACGGTAAGTTTCGCTAACATAACAATTTGTACAAAAAAATATATTTGTAAGTGAAGTGAGACTTTAAAGCAAGCTGAAAAAATATTATTTGGGAGAGATATTTCAAAGAGTCCTTACATGTGAAATTCAATCCGTCAGGCAATTTCCTGAGCTTAAAAAAAGAAAGAAAAAAAAGCAGATACACCAAACAACTTGCTTAAATTGGTTTTTCTTCAATTAACTTTTCATACTATGACAGTGACTCCGCTGACAGACGTATTTGTCCCGACTGACCCGACTGCTATATGCAACATTTGGGAATAGAAGCCGTTGTTGCTGTCACAATGGACAATATCAGCATGGACTTTAGGTGGACACATGTCATACTTAAGCATACCGTCATATAAGTCATTTATATTTAGAGGTCAAAGCTATAAACAGTTTTTAAACATAGCCTATATGCTACGTCACGCGATGAGGAAATGTTACTGTTCTGTTTTGTTTTTGTTTGTGTGTATCTCGGCGACACTGCAAATGAGGATGACCTCAATGTCTTTCGACAATAAACAACGGTTTGAATGAAATTGGACTTGACTGGCCCAGGGCTTTTTATTTCAGTGTGCTTTAAAGTAAAGTTACAATGCCTAGTACATCAACAGTGAATGGCCATTATATTCACCTTAACAGAAGAGATTTCAGAGTTTACTTCTCCTTTTCTTGTCAGAGATAAACAACATGTACAGACAACATTTTCATGATTTGCTTTTGCACACGGCACATCTCCCTTCTACTATTTTGTCATATCTAAAAATAGAGCAGCTAGATCAGAACAGAAAAAAAGAGAGAAAGCGACAAAGAAAAAGAAGGAGGAGGAGGAGAGAGAGAGGGATACTGTAGGGGCAAGAGACGAAGACTCGAAGAGGATTTAGGTGTTGTCTGTAATCTCACTTTTTTTTTCTTGTCTTCATCTGCAGAGCAAAATGAATTGGCACGTCCCTTGGTTCACAAGCCCTTATGCGTTGCCAGTTCCTTTCTTCAACAGCTATTCCCCACACTCGGTTCAGCAAATCATTTCACTCACAAACCTCGAGTCCTTTTAAGGTCACCAAGGGAATTTCATTCTCACACCTCAAACCCATTTCATGTCTCTGCTTCATTTCCCCCGCTTCGTGTTTCACAATACATACAGTTTGTTTTGAGGAGTCAACTCATCTTTTAACCATACAGTACCTTGTGTGTTGCCAGTTTCTTTTCTTTTAAACTGTTGCCTTTTTCCCTCCACAGTGAAGTTCGTTCACAGTGGAGTTCTTTCACAGTGGATTTCTCCCAAACGGACAGGTTTGCTGTTTACTCCATAGCAGAGTGATCCAGAGATGACCAAACGCAGCAGTAGGAGAAAAGAGTGAATTCGAGCAAGATGGGGAGAAACTTCAGAGTCAAGCAGAGAGACACTTCAACAGTCAAGCTCAATCACTGTTTACTGAATTGGTACACAGAACACACACACACACACACACACAGATGGAAAGAGAGAAGAGAGAGAGAGACAGAAAGAGAGAGCAGACAATAACACACACATTGATGTGAAAAATGTGTCACTCTCCTACTGTACCGTTGTTGCAGTATCGTTATCGAAAGACATACAGACAAAGAACGATCAAGAGAGTGGCCCACAAAACATCTGACCGGCCCAAAGTCTTTCTACTTAACGTCCATGGAAGGGTATAGTGACCCTGTCTCAGTAGTGATTAGTGAATAACACCACCATGCACTAACTGGAGAGAGTGTCAAAGTGTCCTTGAGCAAAGATGCTGAACCCCTAATTGCTCCCAAAGTGCAGGTTGGTGCCTTGCATGGTTTCCTCCACCATCGGTGTGTGAATGGGTGAATGTAATGTACAATCCATGTGAAGCGCTTTGGATAAAAGCGCTATATAAATGCACATTTACCATTTATTTTACCATTTAGAACACACAATAAGTGCTACATACGTACATCAGGGTGCTACATATAGAGGAACATACAGGGAGGGAATAAGGCCAGGAAACTATGTTTATTATGCTCATGATGGATGGTGACGTGTCCCCCTTCTCAACATTAACACAGTGTGGGAGTGGTTTCTTCCTAAAAGCAAATCAGCACACAGACATTATACGTTTTGTTCAATTGTGAGACAATGGTCTAAAGTGCTTTTAGAAACTCCAGCCAAGCTTTTTGATGCCGGTTGCCAATGCAGAATCCATGTGGATGGGGTGTTGGCCTGGTTGCTGGCCTGCTTCTTTAAAGGTGGGGGTGTTGGAAAGGTGTAGAAGGAATAGGAGAAGAATTCCAGTTGGAAGGTTTACTGGAAATGTCATAGCGTGGGGACAAATGTAATGGAAACTACTGGTCGGGTTCCAGGAAAGGGTTCCAGGAAAGTCGTTTGGACTCTTGAGGAAATACTCGAGCCAGAACATGAGAACAGTGTGGGGACTTGTTTGTGGGGTTGTAACCGAGCGTCACTTATCTTCTAGATAAGAGCTGTGTGAGGAGGGGGGGGGGGGGGGGGGGGGGGTCAGGGGGTCAGGGGGGCCAGTGGTCACGGAGTGAGGAGTGCTGATTGCACATCCAGGGTAAGGACAGAGGGCAGGGAGGAGGCGGATCCAAGGTCCGGCTGGAGCACATCCGTGACCTGAAGGGTGTAAAGGTTGACGGCCATCTGGGTACTTGTTGTGGTGGCTGGCTGGTTTGTTCTGGTCCATCACTCTACGGTGAACCTGGAGAGCACTCCAGAGAAGCTGTGGCACAGACAGAGAGAGAGAGAGGGGGGGGGGGGGACAGAGAGAGGGGACACACACAGAGAGAGAGAGAGGGGGGGGGGGGGGGACAGAGAGAGGGGACACACACAGAGAGAGATGGGTGGGGGGGGAGACAGAGAGGGGGGACACACAGAGAGAGTGGGGTGGGGGGGGGAGACAGAGGACAAGGGAGGACAAGAAGAGTGAGGAGGAAACGGAGAAATGGAGGGAGGGAGCAGATGAAGGATGGAATGAAAAATGGAGGTGTTTGAAGTGGGAGAGCGAAGCCGATGTACGATGAAAGACAGATGCATTGAGAACATGAGAGAAGAATTGAATTGACGAATGAGGAAGTAAAGGAATTAAATAACAAAAAAAACAAAACAAATTGAAAGAAAGCAGCGTGAAGAGGGGGATGAACGGGGACAGGGGTGAACAGAGCAAGTTGACGTGGATGAGGGAGGAAATTAAGGAGTGGAGATCAAACGAAAGGGGGCCGAGATAACAACCATGGTCACAGTGAGGCAGGAAAAATGGATCCGGGGTGGTGGAGGGGCAATTAGGGGGAAAAAAGAATAAGGAGGAGAGGGAGAGATAAGAGACAGAGAGGATAAAAGACAGACGGGGATAGAATAAAAAAGGAGAGGAGACATAATTATAAAATGGCAGGAGAGAAATCGATAACGGCGGGCATCATTGTGCTCGCGGGCAGCGCAAACAGAGGGGGCGGACAGCTATAGCTTGTCTATCAAGTGCATACAGAACCATTGACGCACGCACGCACGCACGCACGCACGCACGCACGCACGCACGCACGCACGCACGCACGCACGCACGCACGCACGCACGCACGCACGCACAGCATCATTCAAGTTTAGAATGAGTCAGACTCCTGTCAGAGTATGTGATGACTGCGACTGCGTAGATAAAGAGAGACAGAGACAGACAGACAGACAGACAGACAGCACAAAGAGAGCACAATACTCTATATAGGATGAAGCAGATTTGATATTCCACGTATAATTAAATTCAAGCAAGGCAAAAATAAAAACGGAAACACTGGAGAATCATGTCAACAGAAACAGTTCTACAAATGGATGCGGAAGCCTTCCTACACAGTTCCTACATGCGCGTGAGCGCACACACACATAGTGATTGCTCCACATAAAATTCATCATCATTATCGACAAACCACAGTGCACCGAATAAAGCCCACATTTCTGCTTGTGAAGCATGTATGTAAGCACACACACACACACACACACACACACACACACACACACACACACACACACACACACACACACACACACACACACACACACACACACACACACACACACACACACACACACACACACACACACACACACACACACACACACACACAGAGATTATCTGAGTGTCTGGACCACACACACAATGGGCTGAAATTCATCACAGTCCGTAGGAGGGTCTTGACAAGCTGTCAGTGAGTTGGTGAGATTCTTTAAATCCAGCCTCCATCCCTCCCACCCCGAAGGACCCGGAGAGAATAGTCAAGGCTTGGCTCTCTGGCTTCCACTACCACATGCAAACTAGAGGCTCAAAGAGCCACTGACACAGAAATACAGGCACACAGGGAATGCATACTGTAGTCTAGTCACTCAGTATCGACATTTTAAGGATAGGTTGAGCTGTTAACACCTTGGAGGCCCGGAACTATTTAATCCATTTCATCCATGTGCCCATCATTTATAGCGCACGGACCACTTTTACCGGCGCACCGGAAGCTGGTGTGCATGTCTGTGTAGCAGCTAACAATAGCCACACCACTCTAGAGTCGATCGACAACAACGGGAGGTAATAATAAATCTATCGCGACTAGCGACTGGACCGCGGAAGGCCGTCAAACACAGGATCTTTTTTCAGAATTAGACGGGATGATTTAGATCGGGCGTTATGATCGTTTTAAGATTTTCGTTTTCGTCAGCTAAACAGGCAGGGGACATTTTCGATGACGTGTCACTTTTTGACACGTCATCGGATCGGGCAACAAGCGCTCCTAGGCTCTAGAGCGATGTGAGCGGTTTTGTTATCATTAATCTCCGTCCTATTTATCAATCTCCGGCTTGGGCACTTGACCATGACCTTGAACTTGGACGGAGAACTCCGCCCCGGGCCTCCAAGGTGTTAACTCTGGACACGCACGCACACACGCACGCATGCGCAGCAGTGAGATTATCCTGTCCTTGCCCACCACTGTGGGGTTTGAATGCTCATACCGGTGCATCCGAATACAATTGGCCAGTCTTTGGCAGGCAGGGAGGGCAATCTCTGTCGCTGACTAACAGACTCCTGCAGAGTTGTCAGAGCGCCTGTTTAGTGGGGTCTGGGACTATAGGAATAATAGCGAGTACCTACACATGTGTTACATAGTCACTGTATAGTGGGGCTTTCTGTAGTCGCGTTTTCAGTCTCTAGTCATGGTGTGGTGGGGGAGAGCAGAGCAGGCTTAGTGTCCCATTGGCCGTGGGGCTTAGTGTCCCATTGGCCGTATAGGGCTAGTCTCCCATTGGCTTAGAGGCCAGGCAATCATGAAAATCCTGCCACTACACCACGCGACTAGACTAGAAAGTCTGATCATTGATCAAGCAAGCTGATAAAAAAACAGCCTAAATGTTGTTTCTTCTAAGCGGCCTCGATGTCACACGTATCAGTTGTTTGTGGTCTTACTGTGGCTAACTGTGTATAAACTAAAAAGGGAAAAGAAAAAGAGCATGGCCGCATCATCACACTATTAGTCTGCATTACTCAGTAAAAAGTCAACATTTTGAATAGTGAAGCACTTGTTGTGAAGCACTTTATGACTCTGATGTCTGTGAAAGCTGCTCTATAAATAAAATGCACTTACTTATTTACTTCTAAATTAGTCTATCTACTTACTTTAAGTAGTCTTAAAAGTACAACCAGGTCGCGTGCACGCATCCGCCTGGGTGACGGCAGATTGCTGGGTGAGTGCTGGCGCTTTGGAATGGGGGGGTCAAATCAGCATATGGAATAAATTCTGTACTGGCCATATATGGAGCGTGTCTTGAGTGTAGAGGGTTTGATGAGGTCAGATCAACATATGGAATGAATTCTGTACTGGCCATATATGGAGTGTGTCTTGAGTGTAGAGGGCTTGATGAGGTCAGATCAACATATGGAATGTCAGAACAGGAAGGACAGGCTTTTTTTGGTTCCAGTTCCGAACTAACTTTCAGGGTTCGAAACCAATTCATTTTCAGTGGAAACACTCTCAACTGGTTCAATAAACTCTCAACTGGTTCAATAAACTCTCAACTGGTTCAATAAACTCTCAACTGGTTCAATAAACTCTCAACTGGTTCAAAAAAAAGAACCGAATCGGTTCAACCCTGTGGTTCACAAATCTCCACACATTATTAGTAACTTACTATCAAAAACGATTGGACAGGAAGGCCTTTCCATCATTAAACTATCTATGTTTTGTTTTGTTATGTTATAAATTAATTTAATATTTTACATTTGACCCTACTTTGTTTTGTTCTTCTTATATCGTTTACTAATGCTGTGCAATGACTGCTTACAGATATACAGTAGAAACACACGCCCCCACACAAACATACCATGTTTTCTCTCTGGCTACACATGTATAGACAAATTATCCTGAGGTAGTGGTGAATGGAGAGCAGCCAACGTTCAGTGACACAAACTGTATTTCCAATTCATGTCAATGTAGGTAAATCTCTCTCTCTGTCTCTCTGTCTCTCTCTCTCATGCATAGAAATTGTGCAGGAACACTTAGTCAGTATAGTCACAAACAAAAAACACGCACACACAAACACCCACAAACACAAAAAAAAATGTTCTGCATTTAAATTTCAAGGATACTTTGTTATTATAATTCATGAAAAACATGCAGCTGCTGTTGTGATACTATGGTATGGGGCCATTTCATTTACAAGACTAATCTTATAAACCATCTCTCATGAACTAGATTTTAATTATAAAAGAACCTGGGAAAAGCCTACTAAAAAGGTGGTGATTATTGTCCAGTGCACAGTAAAAACGATAATTTAAGTCTGGACTCAAATGGACCCTTACGGTCCATTTACACTCTCTCAGGAGTTCAATTAACATAGAGGATTTTAACGTGTGCTGCCTGTCTCAATGTTCAAGGACAAAACAGAGGAAATTAGTCTGGAAATGAATTCCAGCTCCATTCTTTACAAAGATTTGTATAATCTGCAAAACCCACATGAAAAAGGTCAGTGTGTGACTGAGGATTTGACTGTGCGCGACATGTGTGTGTAAGTGTGTGCCTGTATGCACACTCAAACGTGTCATGTCTACAAGTGTGTGTGTGTGTGTGTGTGTGTGTGTGTGTGTGTGTGTGTGTGTGTGTGTGTGTGTGTGTGTGTGTGCGCGGGGACTACTAAATTCACTTATCACATTCACCTCTCAAACCTCTCAAAGTAGTGGACCTAGCATTGAATCCTGCGGTGTGTGCCTGGGTCCATGACTTCTTGTCTGCCAGACCCCAGGTGCACAGGACCCCACCGGCACCTTCACCCTCAATATAGGAGTTCCCCATGGTTGCATACTGAGCCCACCCACTGCTGTAGTCCTCCCTATCACTCACGACTGGAGAGAGAGCGAGTGCATTTTCCAGCAGCGGCCAACTGCCAATAACAGCCGCGGCAGTGTTTCCTCATTAGTCCGACCCCCTACCCCAAACGCTAACCTGCACACACATTTTTTTAAAAGGGGACAATCCCTGCATTGACAATGACACGATGCTGACGGGCGCCCGATGGCTGCAGTGGCACCCCGCCGTGACTGTGAGAGCCCCCCCCCCCCCCCCCATGTTTCGGTTACTCTTGATTACTTGAGTTTTGGATTAATAACATAATCACAAATCACCCTGTGGTGTTTTACGAGTGTTTTCTCTTGATATGGCTCTGCACAAGTTCATTGTTTGATGTTTGAAATTCTGTGATCTGTGTTTGCGTTTCTATTTTGTTGATGTTTGTATATACGTGATTTAAAAAAAGCATAATACAAAGCTGAACAGAACAAAGGACATTCGTGACCCGAGAAGATGACGGATAAAGCTAATGGTATAAACTCGATTCCCCATGCACTGACTAGAACTGTATGCCCCCTGAAATCAGCCACTTCAAAGCCACACATTAGCAGCAGTGTGACACACGCAGCCCTCAACAACACACCCCACCACGACCTCTGTGATGATCTCGCCTCACGACGCCACAGAGCAGAAAGCAGAGAGATGACGGCAGATGCAGCCAAGAGAACGAGGAGCACGGAGAGGAGGCTTGTGATATTAGGGAGTTTGGGAAGAGAGCGACTTCCAGTGGTTTGTTGGCTGGTTCTCAACGTGATGGGGTCCATTTGGTTCCACTGTCAGAGTATTTTACAGTGTAGTTTGGAGTCCCTGAGATGAACATCGTCTACGTAAAGCGTATGGAACTGGGGGTACAAGGGTTTTAGAATCAGTGTCTTAATACCATCATATTAGATTCTACTGGTGGTCGCTATGGTCGCATATGGGAACATGTGACTTAGGAGACAGAATATAGATCAAAAGGGCTTTATTTGTCACTCACTCATACAAGCAGTGAGATATTTTATAATTAACAGACGGAAAAGCGAGGACGCAAATTGTGATTGGCCGGAATGAGATGATGCATGATGTATGATCATAAGAGCGCCCCTCACTTCACACGGGTGTGTGATTTTTACTCAGTGGAGCACCCGGTATTATGTTTTCTGCATTGTCTTCAATGTTGAAAAGGTATGCTGCTGTAGGTATGGCTAGCCTGTCGGTCCTTCCCAACAAAGCCTTCTCAGGTGTGGCCGTGGATTAAGCGTCTGACCTCAGAGGGACATGATGGCTGTAACCGATATATGCACCATTATGCTAAGCCGCAGTGGTTCCCAAACATTTTAGCCTGTGACCCAAAAGAGAAATAATTATACATTCCCCCGGGACCGCAACTTAAGAGAAGATTTGCGCCGCATTGTGAGCTTGTAGATCGGTTATTTTCAATTGCTGGTACCATATTTTTTAAATTAAAACTGCACGAAACACAGTAATCTAAAAAGAACACAAAATCCATTGCCTTTCCTCATGACTATAAACTAACAACAACGGGAGCAGGATGGGGAGTGGGAGTCATTTTGAGTGGGAGCGGGATGGGATCTGGAGTCATTCTACCAGGAGTGGGACGGGGTGGGAGTTTTTCCTGTGGGAGTGGGCTGGGACAGGAGTGAACATCCACTCCCGTGTCAGTCTCTATAGTCCCGACCCACTGTTTGGGAAACAGTCCAGTAGACCTACAGGCTCTCCGTGACAGCAGTAGATGTCGCAGCCAAGGCGTGTTGCAGTTCATCTGCATCACATTCTGTACTGTATGCTCTCAGGCTCTGAGAGAATATGTTTAGGAAGGAACTCTATAATATGACAGAGTTGCACACATCACTCGTACACAAACGCCTTCACACTCGCCCACATATCACATCACAGAGACGCCTTCACACACCACCCACATGTAACACATTGCGTCACATACACACGCACGCAGAGGGAGGCATTAAGAGGTGGGATATTGTTTTGAGCCTCATGCAGTGCCCCCCCTCACATAGGGTTTTGTTTTGAGCCTCATGCAGTGCCCCCCCTCACATAGGGTTTTAGGGAGGCTCGTCTTTCAGACTGCATTCAAAATAGGTCATCGAGCTCTCTCTGCGGTTGCTTTGCTTGCTAGCACGCTTCCTTCTTTTCCTGCCCTGATTTCACAAACATAAACAACTGACAGGAAGTTTTCCTCCATCCCCCCGCCCCCACCCCCATCTCTCTCTCTCTCTCTCTCTCTCTCTCTCCCCCACCCCTCTCTCAAACAAAACTTCACATCAGCATAACCCAGCGAGGTTAAGTAAATCAGTCTATTTTATGCATGCATGTACTGCATCTCTCTCTCTTTCTCTTGCGTCTCTCTCTGTGTGTGTGTGTGTGTGTGTGTGTGTGTGTGTGTGTGTGTGTGTGTGTGTGTGTGTGTGTGTGTGTGAAAGAGTGTGTGTTGTTTGTTGTCAATGTTCTTCTTTTGTTATTCCATCTACTCAGTCACATGCACCATAGCCGTTTGTTGGAGCTCATTTTCGACAACTCACCAACTATAGACCGTCATGAACACTCGCTGCAAAGTCAAGGCACGCGCGCACACTTTCCTTTTCGGAATCAGGTGACCCGTGAAGAGCTCTACTCCAGGGAAGCTAAACGATCTAGACCCACTCAAGCAAAAGTGCAGTTAAAAACCTAAGTTAAAAATATGGAAGATATTGATTGAATTAATGACTTGGCAATGTCCTACAACCAAGTCTCAGACCCACACAAACTAAATATGTCTCAGAAACTCTGAGGAAGGTCTACAGCTTTAAATACGTCTGTTTGCTTATGCTGTGCTGCATGCTTATTTGCGAGCTCTGACAACTTCATTTGCTATTTTTGTGCCTTATTAGGTCGGCACCCGTCATACTCTTTGAGTTGATATGTCACACTTTGCCTAGTGTGTGTAGTATGTTAGGCCAGAAGGCACTGATTGAAAATAGTGAAAACACTGGAAAATCACTGAAAAAGATGGCCAGAGCGTACCTGGTGCAGAAACGAGGTGGGTGTTTTATTCACCTTTTACACACATAGATCCGAGGATCAAAATTAAACGAAAGCATTTACAACAGGAACGATTGGCCTGGGTCTCACACCTCCACAGTCATACCTTGACTGATCTGGCAGTGGCAGGTCTCCCTACTTATAGGCTAAGCCCCTCCCACTGGACCATACCAAATCCTAACGGAATCCACAATTACACCAGTTAATTTCACCATGTCCAGAGACATTACATTTCTCAATACACATTTTAGAGTGTCACACATTACTCAAAATATCCACACAATATAAACACAATTAGAGTACTCAATTTACCACTATACACAAAACCAATGTTGGTATGTTCCCCACACAAACCCACAGTTGGTATGCTCCCTAAACTGGAGCCAACAACCAATCAACAATCAAGCATCAAACAAATGGAAACAATATACATAAAGTCAAACAAAGCTCATTCTCTGCAACATAAACCATAAAGAATAATTCAGAGTTCAACCCTGTTTGTTAAGTTCTGTGTTAGTGGCAGGCTGAACTGCCACAGTTGAGCACGCCAGGCCTTGTTCCCCACTAAAAAACTAAACAGACTTATTAGGAGGGGAAAACAAAACAACGTTGACCCTAGTCTTTGTATTGAATGAGAGTAGGGTGGAAAGCAACTGTGGTTTGGCAGGAGAAATATTATAAATGGGAGGAATTATGCAGACATAAAAAGGGCACTTTCTTCTATGAAGGCAAACACTCCTATATTTTATGCACCTGTTTGGTTCTGACTGTTTGAGGGATGTGAGAAGACGGGGTGGTTAGTTGAAGAAGACTGGATAGAAAATGGAAACGTATAAGTTATTGTAGAACTCAGCACATGCACACAGAGCATGGCTCAATGATGCCAATTCCTTTTCTTGCTCAGCAGGGCCCCTCTTACTTTGCTCATTACAGTTACTTAATTTTACTGCTTTTAGCGAGAGGAAATCGTCCTCACTGTGGCCTCCAGGACTTAAACATGGCAATGGAAAAAAGAGACAACAGCGTAACGATATAAACAAATTCATCACAGATAGCACAGATGTACGCATATGTGCGTTGTGTGCGTGCGCACAAGTGCGTGCGTGCGTGCCTCCAGTGCTGGTCGTTAGATGTTTGATGGTGTTGCATAGAATCCACCGATTTTACCATGATTACCACATTGACGCAATTCACCCGAGTGCTGTCATCACAATGAGCCGTATATGTGCAGAATATACTACTGCATGTTGCTCGCGGAGAAGAGAATGGCTCCCGTAGGGGAGCCACCCAAGTGTTTGTGTGTGCGTGTGTGTGTGTGCAAATATTATGACTTGTGGTTGTATGACTAAAGCTGGGATTAATTGTTAATATATTGAATTACAAAGCTCATTTTAGCTCTCGTGTTCCGGTTTCAGCCCAATGCTCAAAGAAGAATGTGCACTATGGATGGATGCCTCTACGCATCAGCCCGCTGTTCCAAGTTAGAAAATGTTAATTCGTTGATTGCGAGACTGGAGCTGTAGCTCACGTCGTCGCCGAGTGCTCCATCATCGTCACAGGAATCCGTTCAAGCTCCAGTTCATTCTCTCGCTCTTTTATATGCTAGTTAGAGAGGCAGGAACAAGGGCTGGGGTAGGGGGGGGGGGCAGAGTCATCGAGAGGAGAGAGAGAGAGAGAGAGAGAGAGAGAGTGCGACACAGCGTGAGAGAGCTATGAACCACGCCAAGCTCGCAGGTTTATCCTGACACTGATAAATACCTGAGGAATGGGAGGCCGTCGAGAGCTCGGCTACGCCATCATTAACCTTGTAAAACCTCAGCCCACGCCTGGTGATTAACGACACCCCATTATGTGCTATTAAAACAGCCGCACAGGAGGGTCCCCTCGCCCATACCAAAACAGCACAATGCTGCAAAAGAAAACGACAGCGTCTTGGAGAGAGAGCTTTCCAGTGAGCATTGATCCCATATAGGCCAGGGGACCCGGGCTGAAAAACATCAGGCCCTTACATTATACATAGGGCTGCAAAACAATTCGCTTTGCAGATCCGGAAACCGCCTGGCACGGCCCAACCCCCTCCGCACCGCTCCGGCTGCTCTTTCTGCGTTTCTGCCACTTGCATGTTTCCCCTCCCTGTGTTGTTCAAAAGGCCCCTTATTGTTTATCACAATGGAAGTCTGTGGAGTCCCCAAAGAGGACTCCGCGATAAGCTAAATACTCTGACACAGAAAGGAGGGCTTTACCATATGAAAGGCAGCGTAGCGCAGAAAGGAGAGAGGAAGAGACACGGACCAAAAAAAAATGAAGAGGGGAATAGCAGAACGGATAAAGAAGGGAAAAGATAGGAGGTGCCAATACAGGGTGGAGACGCGGAAAAAAAGACGGTGAGAGTGGAGAAGAGATGGGGGAGGAGGGAGGGGGTAGGAGAAAGAGAGTGCTGTATTCCCTCATGTGGGTTCTCTCTGTTCGCTGTTCACAGCTCCTGCACCGAGGATTACTGCATTTACACTTCAGCTTAAAAATAGCCCCCCCGTGATAATTTATTTAGCTGGAGAGCGCACCATCCACCATTGTGCTCTGAGAGAATAGTTTTTCCTCTGTCTGTCTCTCTCTCTCTCCCTCTTTCTCCTTTAAAGGTATATTCAGTGATTTGACTTAATTCAAATATCACTTATTTTTTCTTTTTTTCTGGATAGTCCTCCCTACTATAGAGTGTGCTGACCATATAAGGAGTTCCTCCCTGTCCCCAGTGAGCCCCTGGGGTCAAAAAACCCTAGTTTCAGTTTTGGTGGCGGGTGGCAAAACCTTCATCCAATCAGGATGAGTGGGGCCTTCCTCCAATCATGATCGAGTGGGGGCGGGCCTTGGTGCACGTACTGTTGGTCTGTTGCACTTCCCCCCCACTGTAGAGCATGCATGTGCACATTTTGTTACCGGGGCGGACTGGGTGGTTTTCCAAATCACCCAAATCACTGAATGCTCCTTTAACTACGATATACTCTCTCTCCCTTACTTCATCTATCACTCACTGCATTTCAAATGTGGTGCTTGCTGTCTCATCCGTCTCTAAACGTCCTGCTCGCAGAGGAATTCAGCGGCGCCCGTTCATTCTCACCTACTAGGAATCACAATCAACAGAACACAGTGTGAGCTCAGATGTCCTAATTCAGTGGTTTTCAACCAGTGGTACGGGGACCACCAGTGCTCCTTGGGGGGGTTCCAGGTGGTCCCCAGCTAAATGATGGAGAGTTGGTAACCAAATGGACCCATAGATCTTTAACTCTTGAGAGCGTAAAATGAACCTAAACGGCTCTCAAGAGTTTACAAGAACTCTACACAATTAGAGAATATAAAATAATGATTTGCCTGTTTGCCTGTTATCTCTCCTAATGGTACCAACATCAACACAGCATGGAATTGTGGACACAATCTCATCCAACGATAGCAAAATATCATTTTAGTTTTGGGTAAAATCTCTTCAAATGGTGGTCTGTGGCTCAAATGCCGAATAAATAATGGACATTCATATGAATAATGGTTGAAAAGCACGGTCCCATGACAGAACCGCATGCTTCGCTCATTAGCTGCACAACTGCACTTTGACACTGCATGGTCCAATTAGCTCCTATGGGGCCACCAATATGCCCTTAAAGCTCAAATTGATAACAATGTGTATCAAAGAGACAATGTATCATCACACCACACTCCCGTTTGCCCTTGGGTTACGCATGTTTAAACCTCGTTTCAAAAACAAGACCCCGCCTTCAAATCATCCGGGCGAGTACGAGCGAGGGCGTATAGTTCAAAGTCAACAGGCTCTTCCAACGACGAGATCACGATGGGGGGGCGAAAAGACAAAAAGGCTCCGTTGCTGTTTTAGAGCAGGAAAAGTGCTTCAGTAGCCGAGGTTAAAGGGAGATCATCAGTCTTCACAGTACAGCGAATCTCATTTTCCACAGAAATGTGATGAGTCGACAACCGGGGCAGTGATGTGGATGGCACCGGCGGGGCGGGGGTCTCCCAACGAGGAAGGAATAACTGTGTTCGTACTCAGCAGTTTCCATCTCTCTCTCTCTCTCTCTCTCTCTCTCTCTCTCTCTCTCTCTCTCTCCCTCTCTCTCTAGCACTATAAGGCAAACTTGATGTTTGTGGGCGTGTATGCTGATGACCTCACATTGACATCTATCATTCCTCTCTCCATCTGCTTCTTCTGCCAAGTGTGAGTACACCGTTAAATCCTGAGTGTTTATCCAATTCTAAAGAGTGGAAAAAAATGCACCCATATGGGTCAAAATAATGCTCAGGATTATGACGTGTACTAGTATCTCTGTAGTAGATCATGGTGGATAGGACGGGTGCATGTCTTTGGTCCGACGTACTAACAGTCAGACACTACTTTGGTCCGACGTCCTACCCCAAAACCCAAACCTAACCCTAACCGCACGCAGGAGCCATGGGTGAGTCTTAACCGGCCACGCATGTGTCTTAACCGGCCAGGCATGTGTCTTAACTGGCCACATAGGGGTCTTAACCGGCCACGCATGTGTCTTAACTGGCCACATAGGGGTCTTAACCGGCCACGCATGTGTCTTAACTGGCCACATAGGGGTCTTAACCGGCCACGCATGTGTCTTAACTGGCCACATAGGGGTCTTAACCGGCCACGCATGTGTCTTAACTGGCCACATAGGGGTCTTAACCGGCCACGTATGTCGGAGCTACGGGCGAGTTTTAACTGGCCACGTAGGGGTCTTAACCGGCCACGCATGTGTCTTAACCGGCCACGCATGTGTCTTAACCGGCCACGTATGTCGGAGGTACGGGTCAGTTTTAACCGGCCACGCATGTGTCTTAACCGGCCACGCATGTCGGAGCTACGGGTGAGTTTTAACTGGCCACATATGTCAGATTGTTGGTACGTTGGACTAACATCTGCCCCCTGGATAGGACACAGCGGTTAGCATTGTCTCACGTTCAAGTGCAAATAACACTGGGGACGTTGTACGGTGTACTGTGGAACGCACAGTCGCGCACGCACGCACACACGCACACACACACACACACACACACACACACACACACACACACACACACACACACACACACACACACACACACACACACACACACACACACACACACACACACACACACACACACACACACACACACACACACACACACACACACACACACACACACACACACACACACACACGGTGGCAGTTTATTTGGGGGTAGAATCATACTTTGCATTTGAGAAATTACTTTTGGCATACTTCAACAAGGACGACAAGACATTATCTCTCATGTTTTCGCCCGGCGTTTCCATTTAATTTGGCTGCTCGGTGCATTCATCTGTCCCTTACGACGCCATCGTCATTGACAGCATCGTTATCCTCCCTCGCCATGGCAACAACAGCATCGTTGAGCTGGAGGCCCGGATCGCCCAGGCAACTAAACTAATATCCCTTTTCAATCTAAACTAAATGGGAGGTGCATTAAACAAAATGATCCAGCAGAGTCTCTCTCCGGGGTGCGCTTGTGTACACACTGATAAACTTGGAAACGGGAACAATAAAATCCTCCCACTCAGCCATATAAACCAACCGCCGTGCATAGCAAATTTCATTTTCCTCTCTACTGAAAACTTTTCACTTTTATTCCCCTTGAGCGGCTCCGGGGTTTTTCTAGTTTAAACTAATTTGCTCGTCTTGTAATTAAATAAGAAATCAATTCTACCAACAATTAGTTCCACAGTAGCAAGCTAATGGTACTTGTTTCTGGGTGCATATGTGCGTGTCTTTGTGCGATTGTGCACTTGATGTGTGCACGAGGTGTACGTGTGAACACTAATGAATAATCTGAGCGCACATGTGTGTTATGTGGGTGTTCTGTTGTGGGTGAGGCTGATTGCAAATGATTTCACCAGTTTTACTTGGCAGACAGAGGCAACAAACAGTGCATATTTTTGGACATAATTATCACGTTCTATCACATCTATCTGAGTTGATTACTCTCTAAAATGAGATGAGGCATCTCAAGGGGCTCATCCTTTCAATAAAAGGTATACTACATTCTGTCTCGATATCTAACTATACTAACTGTTTACTTGTAGTAATTGTACAAACTAATTTACGTAAAAGAGGAATATCTAGATATAATATGGACATATCGGTCAGATTGGCGGTTCTGGACAACCGCAAAACCAATCGATGTCGGGCACCACACTCCCTTGAGTCCTTGCCGATGCACGTACCGGGCCGAGTCTGAAGTTGGTTGGTACCATATAGGCACTTGACCATATATGGGCAAAACGTATGTTTTGCGTGAATTAAATAACATTCGCGGGTCACGTTACATAACCGATTTTTCACTTCTGGTCCTTTGTTTGTCAGTGAATGGCTGAAAAGACGCTCCACCGTTCAATTGCATTTGTGGCGTGTGCGGGAAAGGAACCCTGCCACTAGATGGCAGAGATGGCGGCAAAATGTAACATTCGCAGGATTACAGACTATTGCAATACTCTTGATCTCTAATGTTCTTTATTTTTAAGGTGGAGCTCAAGTTCCCTCATGGCATTTTTATGGAAAAGAAGTGACAGTTGGCACCATGTGCGTTGACACTTGCATGCAACGTACGCATGTTAAGTGCATGCAGTTCCTCAAAATTAAATCAGGGTTAAGTGATCATGTATTTGGTGCGTGGCCTCAACAAGCAGACAGCATAATACAGTACATTTACCAGCTGGGGGGTCTGAACAGATGAAGAGGCCCCCCTGGATTCCCAGCGGGACCATACAGTACCTGTCGCCTCAATGCCACACTGCCCTTGAGCTAGACACCTTAACCTTTAGAACACTGCACACACGGTGTAATGCACGTCACACCAAGCAGGATGTGTGTAAAATGGTATTATGTCAGATGTCAGGGTGGCTCGGTCCCAGTGGATATGGGGGATGCGTGGGTGGCACCGTGGCGTGGCGTGGGGGGGGGGTTAATCTGCAGCGGAGGCATGTGATGAATATTCACAGGGCCTGACGTTGACACACAAATAGTAAGGTGGTGAAGTACCACCTGGTTGGGGCTGATAGACCGTTGCTAGTCTCGCGTGGCCAGTCTGTTGCCTCCCAAAATCTTTAAATGCTTCCCGGTCAACGGAAGCGCTTTCTATTAGCAAGCGGAAGTGAAGCCTCCACCCCACTTCTGTTTCGTCGTTCAAATATATCCTAATATAAATTAAAAATAATCAAAAGCATATAGCTTGCTAGAAATGGAAATGAAAAAATAAGATCTAAAAATATTTTTTAAATATATCTTTGTGAATGGAAATGACAAACAGATTACTCAGATTGCGGGAGGTGTGAGTAGTTCTGGCTATGCAAGACTATGCAGTTCAGTTGCTAACCACCACTAGGCCTAATGCTGCAAAGCCCCATGCAGGTCCCAGCATAGTTTTAGTCAGGATAGTAATGGCAGTCTTATACTGAGGGTTTGTACATGTTGGCATGTGTGTGTTCGACTATATGCACATGCAGCGTTGTAGCGTTGGTATGTGTTTCCATGTGTAAGAGTGTGTGTGTGTGTGTGTGTGTGTGTGTGTGTGTGTGTGTGTATGTGAGTGTGAGTGTGTGTGTGTGTGTGTGTTTTATGGGTGTGTGCAGTGGCTGCTGTGCTCTGCGGGGCAGTAGCTCTCTCCAGTGTCTACCTGTAGCTTTGCAATGAGTCAACATTGTGCTCTGGATGCAGAGGGAGGCTAATGCTCAATTTGTATGCTGTCGTATGGAGGTGGCCATGCGACAAGCTCACGACGCGTCGTCGCAAACCGGCTATTTTCAGCGCCGACAACAGCACACAACCACGTATGAATCAGGCTAATGAGTTGTTGGCCAGCTGCTTTGTCTGCCAGTCCATCAGGCATGCACAGCCAGTGGGGTTAACAAGGCAACCCTAGCAACAATACAGTAAACAATTGACATACTAGCCAAGATGGTTTAAATGTACTACTTATTTGAAAAGTTGGAAATAAGAGAACAGTTTGTCTCGAACCCTGACCTCTGAGTATCCACTGAAGTACAGCTCACTGAAGAATGAAATCGTTTTGTTCCAGGGATAAATCAATTTTTATTCTTTTTATTTTTTACACCACAGCAACAGAACTGGATTTGCTATAATGTTCGTTTCAGTGCACACAATTAGCTACTCATCTATTGCCAAGGAAATAGCTTTAGAACATTCAAATAGCTTTAGAACATTAAATAGCATTTCCTGGCTCATACAGAAACATTTTCGTCTTCACAAATCCTGATTGAACTGTCTGAGGCCATGAGATTAATGCAATTGTTCAATTATTATAATTAATGGAATTTCCATTTTAATCAGGTCAGTTGAAGGCTATACTATTTATTGTCCTCCAAGTACCCTGGTATTAGCTAGCTGGACTGACTACGGTTGATGTAGCAAATGCAACTGTATATGAACGCTAAAGTTAATGATGAATGCTATACATTTTTAAGTGAATTACTGCACACCGATTGCAATAATGATTTATTAAAATAGATCGATATTTCAGTCGCAAGAACCTTTCTCACGATAACCCAACGATAGTAAATACAGCCAATAATTCCAATAATCATCCACAGCTGTGTTGGAGTTGTCCATAAGTGCACACACGCACACGTACGCGTGCACACACACACGCACGCCACTTGAACATAATTGAACATGAAACATCCTTGAACACAATTCACATACTACACAATCTTTTCAAAGCTACCCAAAAGTCGCTGTCTCCTGTCAATCATTTTCAGCTGGTCATGAATTGATGGTACTCCAAACAAGAAAGCCACGTATAGTTGTACATCAAGCTGGGTGGAAGACTTTCTCTTTTGTCATCAAGTCACATGGACAAAAATCATGCTTTCTGTACAGTTATGCACAGCCTCTCACAGAAACACTACAGGGTGCATAAGGGGTTTTGACTCTCACAAAAACACTACAGGGTGCATATTAAAGGACCACTTCACCACTTTTCAACATCTCTTCATATAATTGGTCCTCACTAATGTTCATGATAAAACACCACCATTTTTTTCCTACTCAGTTCGGACACCCGTCCACCAGTGACATCATCATTAGGCAGATTTTTTTTTTAACAAGATTTCTTTTAAAATATATTTAGATTTTTATTATCGTGAGAACGATGGCTTCAACTTTTGCATTGCAACTTTTCAGGAAAAGAAAGCCTGCCGTTTCTATTAGCTTGGATTCACCATCGATGATGTCACTGGTGGACGGGTTTCTGAACTGCCCACAGCCCTCCTATGAGACACAGACTGAGTAGGAAAAAATGGTGGTGTTTTATCATGAACATTAGTTAGAACCAATTATAGGAAGAGAAGTTGAAAAGTGGTGAAGTGGTCCTTTAAGGGGTTTTGACACCCAAAACAAGGGACAGATGTTCTGTTCTCAGGACTTCAGTGTGACAGGTAATGTGACAGACAGACGTCTTCCAAAAGTAATTACATCAATCCTGACACACTTGCTGCTCTTGAGGGAAAGGGATGCTGGGAAACAATTAAAGGGCAATTAGATGACTAATTGTCAAAAGACGTCATCAACTTCAATGTTTTTTTTGTCACATCGATTTGCAGGTTTACTTAACAGTTTAATGGCCCATGATGTAAATCACCGTCAAGTTCAAGTGCACGGTCATGTGCCCGAGATGGAGATTGATTAATCTCCGTCAAATTAGTGATATGAAAACGGATCGCATCGCTCCATAGCCTAGATGCGCTTGTTGCGCAATCCTCTGTGTTGTACAACAGTGACACGTCATCGAAAATGTTCCTCCCCTGTTTAGCTGACGACAACGAAAATCTTAAAACATGAATAACTCGCAATCTAAATCATCCCGCCTAATTATAAAAAAACATCCTGTGTTTGACGGCCCTCCGTGGTCCAGTCGCTAGTCGCGATAGATTTATTCTTACCTCCCGTTGTTGCCGATCGCATCTTTAGTGTTGTGGCTATTGTTAGCTGCTACACACACACATTCACAACAACATCCGGTCCGTCGGTAAAAGTGGTCCGGGCGCTATAAACGATGGGCACATTTTATGGATTAAATACGCGTAAAACAGTGGGTGAAATAATTTTCCACACTTCGCACACAAAAAGTGACACCTGCTTGCGCCACCTACTGTACTTGACAGTGACTAATCACACAGTCAGAGACATAACAGCAGATTGACCATGTGGTTGTCCTATATTATTCCCAGCCAGGGACTGCCATAGTGACAATTCAGGACATACTGTACTATACAGGAGGTCAGGACATGGACAGTGGGAGGTGGATGTCTCTAGAATGAAGCGCACACGTTTAGGTTTTGTCTAATTCTAAAACAAATAGTAAACACTGCCACACAGCAAAGTCCTATGAGTGTTAATTTAACTGTTGAGGCTGTAAAAATGGGTCCAGACTCCAGAGTTAGATTAATCCATTAATAATAATAATGGATTGCATTTTTATAGTGCTTTTCTATGCACATAGTGCTTACTCAAAGCATTACAATGGTCCATCAATTCATACATTGGGAGGTGAAGCGCCGAACAGTCAACGCCAGCGTCTTCACTTCCCACATTCACACACCAAAGGTAGCAACCGCTGGAGGCAATGTGGGGTTCCGTCTCTTGCCAAGGACACTTCGACATGTGGACAGGAGGAGCCGGGATTCGAACCGCCGACCCACGGATCATTGGAGGACCTGCTCGATCTCCTGATCCACAGCCTCCTGATGGAGGGGAAAGGAACTGGTTGGAATAACGTGTTCCTTCCACACTCTACGCCTAACCGGGGGAAACTACACCCTGTCAGGTGAAAAGAAGCGGCTTGGACTCCTCATGCATTGAAGGAAGCATGGGGTCAGTCCATTACTCTCCCCAGGTTGGCAGAGGGAGTGCAGCGCCCGATTAATTATCGAAGATTACATTCGATAATTGACACTGGGTGAAAACGAAATGGGTTGCAAAAATCGTGCGATAAAAATGTAAAAACAAAAAAGAATGTTGCTGCTGTGCTCTATGGAAGCCTATAGCCAAACATCGGGCATATTTTAAAGCCTCATTTATACGGATTTATACCGCATCAAAAATAGCCGATCTACATGAATGGGAAAATGAGGTGCGTCTATTCAAGCGGCGCATCTGGGGTTGGCTGTGAATACATATTGGAAAGTCTAATCTCTCTTTCAGCTATAATGCTAAAGCTAAAAAGTAAATCATACAAAAGTATTGGAAAGTCAAATTTTAGAAAACTTCCCTGTAACTTAATAGCTTATTTGACCATACCTGAAATGCCCTGCTGTAGTAACTAAGATAAACACTGAAAATTAACAGCAAATACTGACCCCCTGCGTAGGAGAATAGGCGATTGGAAGTAGGGAGGGAGAGAGAAACAGGAGCATTAGACACAATCCACTGCCCTTATGAACCCATTACACATCCCTCTCCTGTACAGGTGGGGCTTTTCTGTCGGTCAAAGTGGGGAGAGATCAGCAAAGTAGAGACAGAACTTAAAGGACCACTTCACCACTTTTCAACCTATCTTCATATAATAGGTCCTCACTAATAATCATGAAAAATGGCACAATTGTGTGTCTCATAGGACGGTTTCTAAACTGCCCACAGCCCTCCTATGAGACACAGACTGAGTAGAAAAAAATCGTGCCATTTTATCATGATTATTAGTGAGGACCTATTATATGAAGATAGGTTGAAAAGTGGTGAAGTGGTCCTTTAAGATAAAAGTAATTAAGCACCTGCTGTGATTATCAGTCTTGATAGGAAGGAATGGGACTATTGCATATTACTGCCTCCTTAAAACTACAGTAACTATTGTGCCCGGGCCGCGGCTGAGCGGTCCAGGCACCTAGGCCGGTAATCCAGCCTGGCGGCGTGTTGCGGGTTCGGGTCCCGAGCCCGTCGGCCTTTGATGCGTGCCTTCCCCCCGTTCTCTCTCCCCCTTTCCTGTCTTATTACTGTGCCCTATCAATGCAGGCAAAATGCCCAAAAAATATCTTTAAAAACAAAAAAACAATCTATTGGAGGGGGAAAAAGTAGGCTACAGTAAGTTAACAGTGGGAATAATGCAATGAGCCAAGTTTTGTTGTTTTAATTGCGGGTTTAGAACTTGCAATTTAATTTATGAGTACAAACAAACAGTTGCATTTGAACACTGAGGCATTATATCACAACAACTATAATAATCAGTAAATTGGTTGACATAGCACAAGATCGCTCGTGCTTTGCAAACAAAAGTTTGTGTGTGTGTGTGTGTGTGTGTGTGTGTGTGTGTGTGTGTGTGTGTGTGTGTGTGTGTGTGTGTGTGTGTGTGTGTGTGTGTGTGTGTGCGCGCACACGCAGTGATTGGTGTGATTGGTGACAAGTTTGAAGTACCCAATTACATTTTTACTACAGTTTCATATGGTTATAGACAGTAGACTTGGGTATGGTTAGATTGGTTATGATTGGGGTTGGGAATGTTGAATGCATGGTCAATGCATTTAGCCCATAAGTATGTAAAACCACTACATGCGTGCATGCGTACGACGTACGTACGTTTGTGAAATGACACGCAGCGAGAAGAAGTGTCCGTGTGTGTGTTTGCGTGTGTGTGCGTGCGTGCGTGTCTGTGTGTGCACGCGTGCGCGACGGTGACTGTGAGCTATGAGGTATTCTATCAAAAGCAGCAAGCTAACAATATTTGCTTGGGTGCCTCTTTAAATGAATCATCAGTCATATTGAGAAAGCAAGAGGCATTTAAGGCTATAGCTACTGGGCCTGCTCTGAGAGCAGACAGGAGCAACGACAGACATGCACTAAGCCCACTGGTGTTAAACTAAAGGATTTCACTCTTCATTAACAGAAGAAAATGAGTTTGTCTTAATGGTTCATTGGCAGCAGCAGGGTGAGTAGGCAGCATGGGCGTACCAGCCATCTCACACCACACTGACAACCAAATTGCCCCACAAAGAAATCTAGCAATTACACACCACACACACACACACACACACACACACACACACACACACACACACACACACACACACACACACACACACACACACACACACACACACACACACACACACACACACACACACACACACACACACACACACACACACACACACACACACACACGGTTGAGTCGAGAGAAACGACCACAAAAACAGAATTTGCTACAAGCTATAGCTGTGACTCGGTCTGTCAGTTAGGGTACAACATCATGAAGATGAGATGACAGCCATTATATGAGAATTGGGCTTAAAGAAATGTTACTGTGCATTAAACATGAAAATATGATATTCTCTCTATCTCCCTAAATGGCCCTTCTTGAACTACTTGGATGCTGTCTCAATTCAACTCAAAGATGCTCCTTATCTTTTTTCTATGCCAATTTATTCCTATTCCTATTTATTATGTCCCTATTATTCCTTTGATTTTCTTTTGTCTAATCTCATCATTATACCCTCCACTTTTCTTATTTGATTTTTTTCCCCCCTCTTTCATGTCCTGGGGTCGGAAGTGGGTGGTATGGGAAGTGGGTGGTATGGGAGGCCTAAGTAAAGTTAACCTATTTAGGCCTGACCTCGAAATTTAAAGAAAATCTTCTAAATCCTCCAGTTTTCTGAAATAAATATTTTCACGATTTTTCAAAAATAGCAGACCTACAAGCTATGAGCTTGTAGATCTGATATTTTTCAATAGCTAAATTATAACATAATGTTTAAAACACCAAAAGGGGTTCCCGCACAAAATGGGTTAAGTCTTATAATGATGTACTGCATGTTCAAATCACCATCACCACGAGACCATCTCACGACCCAAACGACAACCAAACGAGCCAACAAATTACAAATTACCACAAAAAAACATGTAAACTGTGGGCCTCAACCAGTTAGTGCCACGTGAGGAACCAAGTTAGAATCTGACTGACGGTCATGTCTTGTGTTTGTCTCTCCCCTCTCTGCTCTTAGCCTACAATCTCCTGTTTCTCATTTATCTACTCTTAGTTTCTCCGTCTCTCTACACTCTCCCATAAAAATAACAATCTGTAAACCTCAATCTGTAAATGCGGTGTAGGTCCTCCAGACAAGCGAAACACCATCCGCTGTATATAAGCTCAAGGCAATTCAGTTAGTCTGTCATTTAGAGCTGGAGAGGTGATGTATTAATACGAATGGCAGCCTTTGCCTCTCTATCCGCTTTCCTTGCTTGAGACTGCGGCACTCTGATTGATGTGTGAATGCAGGCCCTAATTTGTCGTAGGGTGGAGAGAGAGAGAGAGGAGGAGGCACTTGACGGAACTGCAACGCAGGAGGTGGAGATAAGAGAAGACAAGAGGAGAAGTATAAATGGGCGAAGGGTTCCCATTGTTCACTTAAACAGGGGCTGCCAGTTGATGGTGCGAGGGGGGGAGGGCTGTGCAGGGGGAGTGTTTGGGGTGCTAGAGACGGGTAAAATAATAATACTGAAACACAGCAAGCTGTCCACACACACACACACACACACACACACACACACACACACACACACACACACACACACACACACACACACACACACACACACACACACACACACACACACACACACACACACACACACACACACACACACACACACACACACACACACACACACTCTTCTATTTTTGTCCATAGATTCTCTCTCTGCTTCAGTCACCATCTTTCCATTTCATCCCGTTTCAATTTCCTATACTCTTCCGAGTTTCAGCTCCCTCTCTACCTCTCTGTCATCTTTGCTCCAGCCCTTATGTTCCCATCTCGACGTTTTAGCCATTATAACTGTTATCTCATCTTCTCCTCTCTCTCTCTCTCTCTCTCTCTGTTGTCTTGTTTTCTCCCTCCCCCTCCTCCTCTCGAGGGTCTCTGGCGTGTTAAAGACACCAAGCTGGCAGGTAATTACTGTTGGAGCCTAAAGATCTTAATCAGTGTGCAGGTGTGATGAAGTCAGCGGCTCAAACGGCCATTTAAGGAGCATTTAAGGCACACTGGACAAAAACATGGTCGACTCAGCACATGTGCACGCACGCACGCACGCACGCACGCCCGCCCGCCCGCCAACACACACGCAGAACTAAAATGTGAATACATTATATGGCTGAGTACACACACCAGTAGGCGGAGCTCTTTGAAAGTCTGGCTATGCAAGACTACACAAACAGCAGCGGCACAACTAACACAATATCAGAGATACACATAACAGGCACATCTTGCTGATTTTTTGTCTCCATTTGCACGCACGCACGCACGCACGCACGCACGCACGCACGCACGCACGCACGCACGGATTCAGGTCTGCTCTCACTCCAACATGCAATTACAAAAGGGTAATTTGCAAACTGCCACGATAAACTGGGCTGCTATCATCATCGAGACACCATTGCACCCGGGATGAAAAGAAAGGGAGGGAGATTGAAGAAATTGGCACTGCGCGTCAAACAACAAAATCAAGAAAGGAATGCTGACTTAAGTAAACCCACTGTTCTTATGACGGAACCTTCTGAGGAACACCCCGTTTGGTTTTTAGGCCCTCTCCTTATAGGCGAGCATGTGTAAACAACAGAGACGTGGCCAATTAGGTTGTGAGGGAGAATGCCATTTAGTTTTGATGTACCATGCATGACAGCCAAAGAGAGAAAAAAGGTTGCAACTGTGTGAACTGAGCAGTGAGCACTACTTTTATTGTGATAGTTACTGCACTGTACTCTACGGTACAGTTGTATTGTTAGTTATACTTTTATTGTTATAGTTCTCAGTGTGAATGGGCCTGTAGGCTGCTCAACAGTGGCACTTTAGGTCACCCAGCGGTATTGCAGCTCTTCATACCCCAAACAGACAGACATATGTGACCAGATTTGACTGAGAGATTGCCATCGCGCAAATTACAGCTTTTCACCAGAGGAGAAAAACTTTTTTTCTTTTTTTTCAAAATGAGTTAATAGCACAGGCAGACTCTTCACATACTAGAGCATGTCTGAAATAAATGTCAGAGCTGAAATCGACATGTAAATATGAAATATGTTCTGCAAGACATTACTCTATAAGCCATATCTCCAACCAATATGTCAATTTGAAGCTATGATTCCCTGCTTTCATATGACATGAAAAAACGAAAATTCAAAAAAATCCAATGTCAGTCCCTCAGTCAAATTTAGTCACATATATAGACACATAGGGACACACGGAGTGGTGTGTACTGCTCATTGTGCTCAACAAATGGAAGGGTCAATGTTGGCATTGTCAGAAGCTAGATAGTACAAATCTAGAGTTTATTTTGTCTCCACCAGCATAGCCTGGCTATCACCTGAAAGCCATTAGAGAAACCAAACGCCATAAATGGTGGTATATGTTATACCAAAGAAGCTATTCCAGTATGGGTGGGAATTATGCAGCCAGTCTACCACACTGCACCGAAAAACAAAAGAAAAAGAAAAAAACAAAACACGACCGCACAATTCTGTGGCACTGAAGTGCAGCGCATTTCCTGCACGCGTGTGGCGATGACTTTCTCTTTAAAGATATCCTTGAGGAGAAAACAAAGTCTAAACTAGGGGCCCTGGAGACTGATGCCATTTGCTCTTTACTTTGGTGTATGGCTGTAAACAATTAGATTTAGCTTATGAACCGTTCCTCTGGAGGGAAATACACTCAATATCGCTGCCATGTGTGAGCCATATAGTGTTGAGGATAAGTGCATTTAATCCTCAAGTGGCAGTGAGTTGATGTCTCCGGACAGAAACACGCGGCAGAATAAGCCAGCACAAATGGCCTACGATGCCACAATGATTAATAGCCGCAAGGAAAATACATGTACATATTTGAGTCGAGGTGGCAACAACGCAGTCGATCATGCAGCGAGCGGTGACACAGTTTAGGACTTTCTGTTCCAGGGGATATGTGCGGATGGGTCGCAGGGTGTTCAGATTCTATAATGCATCTATGAGCCCAAATGTATTGCTAAAGTTGTGGAAATCGCATCCACACTGCTCCCTTTGCACAGCAGTAACACAATTAAAATTGTGGTGCGTGCATGTGCACACTGCATACGCACATGTGTGTGTGTGTGTGTGCGTCTCTGTGTGTGAGACGAGTGTACTGCGGTACATACAAAGAACACACATCTGCTACGGCTTGCATTATGAATCTTTTTCTCTTGGCCATGGGGTGAAATATGAAACACCCCTGCTCCCACTTGTCTGTCCCCCCCCCCCCCCCCCCCCCACACACACACACACACACACACACGCGCGCGCGGGGAAATCTTCTTCCTGAGTAAACCACAATCAGAGTGCATTCAAATTCAAATGCGTCTGTGTGTGTGTCTGTGTGTGTGTGTGTGCGTACGTGCGTGCGTGCGTGCGTGCGTGCGTGCGTGCGTGCGTGCGTGCGTGCGTGCGTTGCCTTACACTGGCTACCAATTGACTCCAGAATTCAATTTAAATTTGTATTAATTACTTATAAATCTCTCCATGGGCTGGGCCCAATTTATTTAAGTGAACTGGTGCACCCCAAGGTAAATGTGAGACAACTCGGGTCTTCTGACAAAGGCCTTCTCACTATCCCCGACTACTAAGCTGCGAACTAAAGGGGATCAAGCTTATGCATTTGTTGCACCTACACTGTGGAATGACTTAACACTTTACTTAAGAAATGCTGAGTCTGTTGAGAACTTTAAGAAGCTGCTAAAACTAATTTGTGCCGTAAACACTTTGGTTTGCTATAGTGATTATTTCTATGCCATGTTGATTTCTATGTAGGTGTTTTTTTGTCTCCACCAGGCCGAAGGCATGGGGAGAGAGTATGTTTTGTTTAATCTATTTCTATGTACTGCTTTTGCTGCTCTGTTTCTTATTTTATCGTTGGTTTATCTCCGATTGTGATGTTCTTGTTTTATTCTATTATTTTATTGTACAACACCTTGTAACAACTGTTTTGAAAGGCGCTTTATAAATAAAATGAGTAATGCTTACCTTCTCAAACCTTTCAGACACCCCAAAATAATCATATCTGAACTGGGGACCCTCCACCCTGGGGACCCTCCACCCTGGGGACCCCCTCCACCCTGGGGACCCTCCACCCTGGGGGCCCTCCACCCTGGGGACCCTCCACCCTGGGGACCCTCCACCCTGGGGACCCTCCACCCTGTGCACAGATACCCTGGCTCAATTTGTTTGTTTATACGGAGTGAGAGAAAACAATGTTGGACGTTAAGCAAATCATTTGGGGACCCCTCTGGGGGTCCCAACCCTCAGTTTGCAAACCACTGTTCGCATTTCGCAACGTAATTTGTTGAAAGTTAATTTGTGACCCGACTGTTAGTTTAACTCTGGAGGTGTAAAGATTGACTCATAAGGGTCTTATTATGACCCAGGATTTGACTGCAGTGTACCGTACCTCACAGGACAGTATTATCTGGAGCATCTCTGTCTGCTGTAGAAATAGAATTAACCTGACTGTCACTGTCCTGTAGAGGTCTGCAGTCAGTGTGATAAACACACAATTGGACACACACACACACAGTCACACACACACACACACACACACACACACACACACACACACACACACACACACACACACACACACACACACACACACACACACACAGTCACACACACACACACACACACACACACACACACACACACACACACACACACACACACACACACACACACACACACACACACACACACACACACACACACACACACACACACACACACACACACACACACACACGGTGTGACTGAGTGGCTGTACTTTTCCATCAACCCAGAAATCTCATATGGGTCTGTCTCGTATTGGCCTGAGCTACCGTGAAGGAGAGAAAAACAGACAAACAAAACAGAGAGAGAGAGAGAGGGGGGGGGGAGGAGAGCAGAGGGGAGAGATGGAGATCTCAGATGAGAATCAGGCACACAAAAAGTGAAGTATACAAGTTGGTTGGGAATTTGCATAATGATTCAATTGGGAGAAAAAGGATTAACAAAAAAAGATATTTCTACTTTTTGTTTAGGCCATTGTTGTTTCCATAGATGTGTGTGATGGGCTTGGTCCATCTGTGGCTAATAATAATAATGCTCAATAATCATCTACAGCAGCATGATGATTTAATTAAATGTAGTGAGTCCATTTCATTTCATTCATTTGTTCCGTTTTTTTTTAACCTGTGATATTGAATTTTGTTATTGTTCATGTCATGTCTATGAATTGATTGCAAAGGGCATACATGGAAACAAGACCGCAAGGACCTTTTTTGTGCTATCCCTTTTGGACTGAGTGTCTGACTGTTCATTAATTCTGTCTAATAAACTATCAATACAAAATGGCCTGATAATAATGTCCTGTTATGTGTTAGTTAGTGAATATAGGGAGGCCAGCTCACTTCACCTCCCTCATGGTCTGGAGGACAAAGCAACACATCGCTTTTACAAAATATAATTACTACTGGTACTACTGTAATTACAAGGCAGCCTTGTAAGCCTATTAACGTGTTGAACAAAATGGCTATTTACAGCAATGCAAAATGTGATAAAGTTCCCCTGGTCTCTCAAAGCTACACAAGAGTGTTAAAAGCATCAACAGTCATTGTTTTCTTTCTCGGTATATAGTGCTCTCTTTTTTTCTTTCACGCTGACCCGCTGTGCCTTCTCGTCGAGACATGACCGCCTACGACACAAATAACATGGACTAATCAATTATTAACTAACCACACGTCCCTGAGGCGATTTCAACGCTCCATCTATCTCTCACCACGGTCTTGAGCCTCTGCAACCCAAGGTCACACACAACCACCGCCACAGCACCACCAAGCAGTGAGTAGCAACACATTACCGGAGGCTCTCGCCATCATCACTCTGCAGCTCCTCTTCCTTCAAATCATCCGCTAATGTATTCCCATCATTACGGCGTGCGCATAAATGAGCAGCACGGCCCAGCGTTTAGCATTCAAATAAACACCTGTGCTTGGCCCCAAATCATATTTCCTCCCCCCACCCTGGCCCTTCGTCAGCAACTCTTCCAGGGGTGTGGGGGATATCGAGGAGGGATGGGGGGGGGGTTCGAAGGCACGGAGGTTGGCGTGCGGAGGACGGGGCACGAAGCGCACCGGGGGCTATTTGTATTCTACTAATCCTGCGGTACAGCGCTAGAGAGGGTAATGGGGGTTAACAGGGCTTTGAGTTCCAACACACGCTGAGCTTCTGAAGCCCTTGAAGAGAGACCCCCCCTCCCCCCTCCTCCTAACCCCACCCTCTGTGTGACCCTCCTCATCCCACCTTAGCGCCTCAAGTCATGGCACTCGGGTGAGAATGTGGGGGTGTTGTTGTTGCTGCTGGTGGGTGGGTGGGTGTGATGGGTGGGTGTGATGGGCGTGTCGCAATGGGCTCTATGCACACACACCATTATGGAAAGAACTTACACCTGTGAAGGAAGTAGGAAAGCGGCTCGGCCGGAAGTAGGAAGAGTTATTCTGTGCATATAGTCCATCGGTGAACATTCTGTGTTCACCGTCCATGTGTGTGTGTGTGTGTGTGTGTGTGTGTGTGTGTGTGTGTGTGGGGGGGGTACAAGTGGGAGCAGGGGTGTTTCATATTTCACCCCATGGCCAAGAGAAGAAGATTCATAATTCAAGCCGTAGCAGATGTGTGTTCTTTGTATGTACCGCAGTACACTCGTCCCACACAGACACACACACATGTGCGTATGCAGTGTGCACATGCACGCACCACAATTTTAATTGTGTTACTGCTGTGCAAAGGGAGCAGTGTGGATCAAAGGGTTCCCTGATGTAAGCATTACAATCACACACACACACACACACACACACACACACACACACACACACACACACACACACACACACACACACACACACACACACACACACACACACACACACACACACACACACACACACACACACACACACACACTTCTGAGCCCTTTGGTGATTTGCCCTCAAATCCAGATGGTACCAGGGTGTGTAAATATAAGGACACATTCATCAATTAGTCATCTCTGTTAGCATGCAGTCATTTAATATCCAGCTCATCAATGCTAGTATATCATTTTAAACACGATTAAACTAGAGCTTGTAGGTCTGCTATTTTTGAAAAATCGTGAAAATTAAAAAAAATTTGGAAAATAATTTGGGGACCCCCTAAAATAATTTGGCGACCCCCCGAGGGGTCGCGACCCACGGGTTGAGAACCCCTGACATATACAATCTCATTCATTATTTAGCATAAAATAATGAAGGCCTTTCAGAGAGCCCACCCAACTGTACTGGATTTGACATTTAATTAATGTATAGAATATCGCTTCCTCTAAATTATACACTATACAGTAGTGTTAAATTAGCACTGTGCATGCAGCTCTTATCGGGTGCTCTCCTCCCTGAGGAATGC
Source organism: Electrona antarctica (assembly GCF_951216825.1). Lineage (NCBI taxonomy): Eukaryota > Metazoa > Chordata > Actinopteri > Myctophiformes > Myctophidae > Electrona > Electrona antarctica. The sequence continues at coordinate 14,532,992 of NC_136796.1, read as the reverse complement.
ATTGAGTTGGAAGTCTGATGAGTGACAGTGTTGTAAAAAGGACTCGTTTTGAGGGGTGCTACAGCCCCTCCTATGCACGGCTTTGAGTGTGTATGTCCGTAGCACGGAATGTGATGATTTGATTGGTTGAGCACGGAATGTGATGTATGATGATGTATAATGATGATGTCATGATGTATGAATGATGTATGAATGTATGAATGTATGAATGTAATGCACAATATATGTAAAGCACCTTGGATAAAGGCGCTATATAAATGCACCATTTACCATTTACCGATGTATTAAGAGCACCCCTCACTTCACACAAGTGTCACTTCCGTGTTTACGGCCCAACAAAACTGTCCATTATCTCTAAATCTACATCGCTGTCCATGGTTTTGATCATAACGCCGATGTTTCCTCATTTCTGACTTAGCCAAGCATCTCGTTTGGAATATTAACGCTTCTAAAGAGAGATCAGATGTGAGGCACGAGGTAGTAATGGAAAATTACACCTCAACAAATCCTATACATTACTAAATGAATGGTCAGGGACCACATGCAATACGTCCAGGGACCACCAGTGGTCCACGGACCACCTGTTGAAACCCCTGCTTTAAGGGGTTCAAGTAGCCTGGCTAATAAGCCAGACTCAAATCACACTGTCGTGTGGTATTTGAGTCTGGAGATGCTGTGTATGGATCTTGTTTCCCGGAGGGCGGGTTCAAACATTTTCTCTTTGACGCAATTGGTCAGAGCTACTGTCAGTCAAAGGTCACTGTACCAAAGCCCGCCCATATTGCATACTGTGTCCCGATTGGCCACACCAGTTCTCTGGTGTAGGAAATGGGTGTACAATTGAGCCTCTCCAGACCGTAATCCGCCGGCAGGCAATTATTTTTTTGCCAACGGCTGATTCGGTCTGGCTTATTAGCCAGACTAGGGTTCAAGTGCCATAAGTGAACATTCTGGTGAAAATAGCAGATTTACAAGTTCACAACTTGGACTTGTAAATTGGCTATTTTGACAAAGAGATATTATATCTCTATATATTAGAGGGAAAAACAGAGGGGACCAAAATACAGACCTAATATGCAGAAAATCTCCTGATTCATTGCATTACAAAAAGTGACACAAGCCAGCATCAATTAAAGAATCACACCCGTTTGAAGTGAGGGGCGCGAATATATTAAAGTCTAACTCATGTTGATTAGGTGATGTAATGGTGATGTAAAACAAACGGTGCCAACACAAACATTAAACGCCATTAAACTCATTCACCGCCACCAGGGGGCGCCAAAAGTCCCAGACCGCCACCATATATCTTTTATTTTATTTTATATATTTAAATTTTTTTCAAAAAAAAAGGTCTAAAAAAACCATGTTATAAAACACGAAAAAACATGTCCTTGGCGCTCCAGGACATCATGAAAAAGAAGTTAAATAAGTCCTTAGCGACCATTGAGAAAGAGACAATATGACGTTATGAGGTACATTATGACGTAAATGATCCCTTCATTGTCAATGGTGTTTACAAAACCAACATTGAACTAAAGACAAACATTCTGGCGCCCCTCCAAAACACAATTATCGTGCGTTTGGATGATTCCTAAAAAAATAAAAATAATTATGCATTGGATTATGTTCATGTTTGACGTTTGATTACTTCATTATTTTATATTGTGTCATCTATTTTTAGAGCACTATAATAGCTTTGATCCAGGGTCTCCTTGCCATTATTAATTAATTATAACATTATAATCAGCCAAAAGGCTGATTATAACGCTGGGGATACACTGCACTTATTCTAAATCCCTCTGGATAAAATGTTCATTTTAGATTAACTGAACATTTTTCCTTTTTATAAATTATATGTTTTATGGTGTTATACATAGAAATATCCTATATACAGCAAAGTCCTCAGTCTCAATGCTCTATCCATTTGTAACTGATGTTTTGTTTTTTTAGGGCCGATACCCCCTCCTATGTTCAGCTTTTGGTGTATGTGCTAACACAAACTTTGTCCTAAACAAACATTAAATCCCATTGACAATGAATGGACAATAATGAGTGTTCATGTAAACACAAACATTGCGTAACACAAACATTGAAGACGAAGGTGATGACGCAAATTCTGATTGGCCAGAATGAGATGATTTACGATGATAAGATAGCCCCTCACTTCACACAGGTGTGATTTTTGAGGGGCGCTAACCCCTCCTATATACAGCTGTTGTCCCCACAAAATGTCCGCAACACAAACATTAAATGTCATTGACAATGAAGGGAAAATGTACGTCATCTTGTCCACACACGTCTCAAATTAGGTCAAATGTCCGCCAAATATGACGTAAATGTGTGGCAACAGGCATTCTAATTGGCCAGTATGAGATGATTCATGATGATGTACGATGATAAGAGCGCCCCTCACTTCACACGGGAGTGATTTTTTAAATGAACAGTGAGGATTTCACAGTGTAGACAGCACATGTCAAAGGACCACTTTAACATGCAAGTAAAAGGCTGTGGTTTCTATCAGCTTGGAATCCCCATTGATTATGTCAGCGGTTGGCATGTTTCTGAACTGTGAACAGCACACCAGAGACGCAGAGACACAGAGTGAGCAAACGGAATCCGTGCCATCTTATAATGAGCCTTATTGAGGAGCAATTGATGATTGAAAGGTTTGAGATTGAGAAGTGCTCCCATTAAAACCAGGAAAGCATCTGTCATTTGGGATTTTTAGCTATATATAATATATTATATATAGCACAGTGGTTGGCTATTCAAAAATATCTTTGCTGCAGGGAGATCCCTGGAACGAAATATTTTGACATGGGGTCCTCCTACATGAAACAGTTTGAGAACCACTGATGTAGCAACATACATATTTCAGAAAACTGTCAGAAGACATCCCATCCCACTACCAGAATCAGAATAGGGTCGACGTGGTGTCTGGTTGCTAGGGCCGAGCTTACCAGCACTCCACTGGCCTCCACACTGGCTTCCACATACTATTCATTCAAGTACTCTGCCAAGGTTCTAAGGCTTATTATCCCACAATGTCTTCACATATTGTACATATTGTATAAAACGCATTATTCAGGCACATTTCTGCCACCTCTTTAGCCCATTAGGACCACTCTACGCAACGTCATCAAACAGCGACGCGCACCTATGGTAACATCATTCTACAGGCCACAGGTTTCTGCGTTACTTTTTGCCACGTAGCGCTAGAGCTTCTAGTTTGTAGAATCAGCCTCAGGTCTTAATGGGTTACATCATGTAAACATGCATACTAGACGTAAAGCCAGTGGTGTTGCATCATGTAAACATGCATCCTAGATGTAAAGCCAGTGGTGTTGCATCATGTAAACATGCATCCTAGACGTAAAGCCAGTGGTGATGCATCATGTAAACATGCATCCTAGACGTAAAGCCAGTGGTGATGCATCATGTAAACATGCATCCTATGTACAGTATAAAGCCAGTTGTGTTGCATCATGTAAACATGCATCCTAGATGGTGCTGAGCCACCAGGACACCCTGCTGTGGCCCCGTCATCATTTCTTTCAGCGTTGGCTGAACTTCCTGTCCTTCGGTGGCCGTTATTGAGGCAGTGATTTAGTGATTTAGCGCAGGCACACAGCTTCCTAAATTAAAAAAAAACTGCAACAACGATCGCATGTGATTCATGGCCCACCTTCGCTCCCATCAGGAACTTCATAAAGTGGGCTGACTCATCAAGAGAAGGGAGAAAGAGGAGATCTTAAGAGAGAGGGACACTGGGGGGGGGAGAGAGAGAGAGAGAAAGAGATATGAGACACCTTGATGATTATGTGGTTTTCTTTCCATACAGTAGCCCTACCTTGTACTGTGTGTATCTGATTTCCTGTAGTTCTGATCAGGCCTAGGGTGAGCCTGAACAGTGCATGTCTGCACTGACTGAAATAATGTGCACCGTTTCTTGCTCGTGTACACACAGCAAGTGTGAGAGAGACGAAAGGATTGAAACTGAGAGAGAACAGATTGGTAATAACTTACTAAGCTAAGGATGTTGGAAAACTAGCCACTCTGGAGAGAACAGCAGAATAGCAGGGAATAACCCGAATGTTTAACTGAAACCTGAAGTGATTCTGAATGGTTTAATCAGTCCATTTTGTTCCATGTGCTCACTCTCCGAGTTGCAAACCAGTAAGTGTCCCATAGGTTCCTTAACTATGAATCATTTAGTTGGGGGCCCCTTGGAAACCCCTCAAGGACCTCACAGGCTCCTTGAGGCTGTTTTTAAAGCACTGGCCTATAACCTCTCCAGGTCAACTGAGACGTTGGCAGAGACATGGAAATCCAACCCAGCCAACTCTATACCACAACACCACGCTGCAAATCCACTTCCTTCCGAGCAAGTATGAATGGCAACAACAACCCCAACCTAAAGCAACTGGCGCTGGCCATATATCTGCCATGCTATGCTACTGCAGAGGAGAGAACAATCCCAGAGAGCCTTGTGACCTGCTCTGCCTGCCTGGCTGGATACTCTTTTCAATAAGCATTAATGCCATTTTTGGTACGTTTACTGTATATAAAGAAATCCCAGGCTGTATTTGGCTGTGCACATCAGCAGAACTAGCAAGGGATCTGTGCTCAATATCTTTGTCAGATAGCAGTGTAATTGTGTGGGGCTATGGTGGCGATGCAGAGCACCTTGATTTTGGATATTGCCTGCTAAGATTTCCCTCGAGCCTGTTGCCATGTCTCTCTTGGTACGTCGTCCTCCCTTGCTTGACTGTATGTTTCTTCTATCTCCGCCTGTCTCTCTCCGCTACACTCAGCAGCTCTCTCTCTATCCCAGTATTGCTGTCTCACGACATGCCACCGTGTCACGGAAACAGCAGTCATGCCTCTGACACGTCTGATGGGACAAAGGAAAATGGGAGAAAATGACCCGTTCACATGTGCACACCTGTGTGCAAACACGTGAACGCACAGCATGTAGCGCAGGGGAAATGCGCCCCTCATAATGGCCCTCTAATGACAATTGGAACTAGTGGAGCCAGTGAATAAGGCGTCCATGACGGTATGAAACAGGAGAGAGATGTTCACTGAGAAAAGGTTGGAGCTTCAGGGAGGATAGCATCAATATTGTAACAGCTTGAATCATTTCTTTCTCATAACCCTCCCATCTATAGTTGTCATGGTCTGTTTCTTTTAACCCCCCCACCCCATTACTTCCAATTCTCCCTTCCTTTCTTCCCCTTGCCTGTCTGTTGTTTTCCACATGACTGGAGAGCGAACGCCAGGCTTCTAATTCTCGTGCTGCTGCTCGGACAAGCCAAATGGAGACACAGGGCCATTTTAGGAAATAGGATTAAGGGGGGAAAAGTTCAGAAGTACAGGAGAGAAAGAGAGGCTAGGGAGGCTAGGGAGGGAGAGAGAAAAGAGGCATTTCAAAAAGGATTATCGATGAGAGATTGGCTGGAACGCGTTGGGAGGAAACAGACACGTCTCGTGTTCTTCTGCAGAGGATGAAAAGCGTTGCACATGAGACATGAGCGTTGGAGTCGGGCGAAGGGGGGCCTGAAATACTTTCTCCCTTTCAGGTCTGGGCTGTAAATCTGGAGGTGATGAATAAGTCCACATTGTTGGCTGATATGCAGGATGAGACTACGCAGCTGCGTGACCGGGATTCTTCCCGTTACTTCATTCCTCCCTGGATTTCTGTAAAAGGTCGCCTGATGACAGACCTCAGAACTTGAACTGACAGTTTACAATTTACGGAGCAACAACAGAAAAGCTTGTGAAAGCATCTATGAAAGGCTGTAGATAACAGAGAAGAAGCTGATAAAGAGTACATAAACCAGCTGCTGTTGGTGTGCTTTGCATGTGCGTGTGCACGTCATGAAAGGGGTTATTGGGATGAACTTTGAAGCATCTGCCTGACATTTGTCCCGTGTTCCCCGGTGATGGTAAACAAGGATAGATAGCTGCCACAGCGGTACATAATAACAGCTGATGGCTATCAATCTGAATCACACTGGGAATTCAGAGCCTTTCTTTTGTGTCACATCGCATGTGAAATATGGCTCTCCCTGTTGTTTGTTAGTTGTTACTCTTCTATGTTCTCTTTGTGTGAAAGGGCATACAAACTGATAACAGATAAAGCTGACGGCAAGTGTATGATTTATAAAATGTATATTGTATTGTATAGAAGAATTCCAAATCATGATTTATTACAGAACTGATGAATATTGTACTTCCAGTCAACCCAATACTTCAATACTAATACTAGTACAGGTTATACAACTTTTTGTCAGACAGTACGTCAAATTTAAGGACTGTAGTTTCTGAATCTCTGTCTATCATAAAGAATGCCTAACTAGGCAACTAAGAATCCTACATCTCCGAGTCCTCTTTAATTGTGAGAATATCATGAGGTTCCTCATTATGGTAAACCAGCCAATCGAAGTGTCATGGAAATAATGATGATCCTAAGATTCTAAAATGTGTGTATAGTGCGCATCAAACAGTGATGTGTGTGTGTGTGTGTGTGTGTGTGTGTGTGTGTGTGTGTGTGTGTGTGTGTGTGTGTGTGTGTGTGTGTGTGTGTGTGTGTGTGTGTGTGTGTGTGTGTGTGCGCGCGAGTGTGTACGTGCGTGCGGCGAATGGCAAAATACAGTACACTGGATGTCATTGTAATTGACAAGAACAGCAGGTTTTTCTATTGGAAGTTGGCTGTGCTTTTGATTCAGGTTTAGAGGAAGCATTTCTTACTAAACAAGTAAAATACCAACCATTAGTACGTACAAGGCATTATACAACTTGGCTAAACGTGTCGGCTCATTGTTTTTATATTTGGCAGCTTGGGCCATGTCCACAGGCTGGTGGTCAGAGACTTGAGGATTATGGGGTTGTCCAAGTATAAATCAAAGCAGCTTGCAACATACTATTCAATCTCCTCCATTATAGGCAGTCAATCTATTTGGAGGAGAAGGTGCATTTTGTACCCATGATGTGCCCTTGATAATGTTTTTTATAAATGTGGACTCAAATAAAGAAATTTAAATGTGTGTGTGTGTGTGTCTGCTGCTCTGCATCTGATATTTCCTTCCTTCTCTGTTTGCTCTCAGGTCTCATACTGGTCCACTAAATGCGTCCTCAGCAAGCACTAATAAGTATTGATCAACAAAGTGTTTTTTCCTTTTACTAGGGCACCTTTATGAGCTCTTGGGAAACCAAGCCAGAACGAGCGCAAATGATGACACCCCACTGCTCTCCAATGAAACTCTCATTTTAATTTTGAATAACCTCTGCCTGTAAGCCTCACCTTTTAATAACGTGGCAAATAATGAGGATGTGAATGATATGCAGCTTCAATACCGAATCCAATTCCTTAATTATGCAAGCCTTGCTTTTCTGTTACACTCCCAATGGATCCACAGCGAGTTGTCTATTAGTAAAATGGAGATCAGATTTAATATCTTTATTAACCCATTAAGACCGGGAACGCATCTGTGTCACCTTAACTTTTAACCACTTTAACACTTTTTTTTATGATTATTTTATCATTTTTTTATTTTATATTCAATAATAGCAAATCTACAAGCTCAGCACGGCTTTGAAAAATCGTGAAAATGTCGCAAATCTTATATATTAAATAACATTTTTAACTCAAATATTTGCTTCCGGGGGGGTCCCTGGAACAACATAATTTCAGATGGGGGTCACCAAATTCATATCATTTTGGAGGTTCTTGACATGAAATAGTTTGAGAACCACTGATATAGAAGACATTAGTAGAATCTGGTCTCAGGTCTCAATAGGTTAAATTTCTATTGTGTCATTCTTACTGTGATGCTGCTATGAAAGCTGAATATCTCCACAGGGATCAATAAAGTTACTCATTGCAGGGAACCGCAGGAACTCACTCACTTACTTCATTCCTAGTCTGGACATGAAATGATGGTCATTACAATGCTGGTACAATAATTATGTCAAAATGTTTTTATTTTTTCCTCTGGAGGGTGTCTGGTTTCCGTCCCTTAGGGATGGTTGTAACGAAGGCTTTCACCTAGAGCTCCATATAGGGAGACAGCCTAGAGCTCCATTTATGAGGACGACGGCGACATCCAGCACTGACATCAGACTCAATTAGAAACCTCATACAGTATATGGGTATACACGTTTGGCATCGTCATCGTGACACGCACCCAGTTGGCTGGCATCGTCATCATGACACGCATCCAGTAAAAAGATTCTGAAGAGGTTTAAGAGGTTTAGGCCTGACGTCGAAATAAGAAAAAAAGTCTTCTGAAAGAATATATATTCAAAGATTTGTGCCGCATTGTCACGATCTTTCAAAAATAGCGTGCCACCGAGTGAGCTTGTAGATCTGCTATTTTTCAATAGCTAAAGTATGACATAATGCTTAGTTAAAACACCAAAAGGGGTTCCCGCCCAGAATGGGTTAAGGTAGCTAGCAGCATTTTCAATACGCTCCTCGTGAGAGACTGTATTGGGGTGGGACAGACCAGGGCAAATGCAGGAGAATGATATCATCATGCTGGCAGAGGAACACCGGGAAGCCCCAGGTAGACCAGGGGAAAGAGAAGTATGGAATTCACTCCTCGAACTGCTAAAGCGAACCCCACAACCGATGAGTGGATGAAGACAGATGGATTAATAAAGGTCTGTCTGTTCGCTCTGTCTATCTTTTCTGTCTGCCTGTCCATTCCATCCATAATAAATGAACTGCCTCTACTCTACCAAACTTAAAAAGAACACTTTCTAACACTACTTTTAATTATGGTGTCCAATTCACGGCCAGACAATACGATCCAACTCTAAAACACACTCAGTGGCAACTTTATTAGGTAGACTTTCTCATTAATGCAAAACAGCCTGCTTCGTCAAACAGCAAACCATGTGGCTGCAACTGAGTATATTAAGCATGCGGGCCGGGTCAAGAGGTTCCCTTAGTGTTTGATTAAACATTAGAATGGGTGAGACGCTACATTAAACGTGGTGTGACCCTCAGGAGCAGAGCTGCGACGGCCGCCATCTCCTGAGACGACCCTCACTCTTCCCTCGGCCCACCCGGGTTTCCACTTTCCATTCACGTTACTAAATAATGTAACAAAAGCCCCATATACTGTATACAGTACATTGTCATGGGAGGAATACCGGAAATAGCTAGATCTACAAGCTCACAACACGCTGCGTTGCAACTAATGCCAAGATGGAGATCCCTGCAAAACACCCTCTGAACCCAATAAAGCAAGATGTGAAGAACGGTAAACTGCGTTATGTTCAGTGATGGGAAAAAAAATCAACATTGTACAGTACTTAAGTAAAATTAGTAAATTGCTTAGTTACTTTCCACCCCTGGTTATGTTGCTAATGTAATTCCACATAAAAGGTATAACTATGGAGCAATACCACAGACATGGTAGGCTATAGGCCCACAGCCTTTCATAGATACAGTATGTTAGCAAGAAATGGCAAAGCCAATCACCAAGGGGGTTGGTTCTATAGGGAGACGAGAGTGACCCATAGAATAAGATCTATTAAATGCGGAGTAGACGCTGCTGATGGACAAAACACTATTTATTGTCAATCAATATAATTGCTAAGGACATTTGCGCAGTAGACGTGAATCCCTACTGTCAACACTATGTCCTTGGAGATTTCAGTGAATGTTCACTTACGCACGCACGCACGCACGCCATTATGTTCATATGCTAAACACATAAAGGGCTACACTGTATCACACGGTGTTCATGGTGTATAGAACAGGTAAATATGCATAAACACAGTCAAAGATACAGTAGTACACACACATCCAAGCCTGAATTTCAACCGGAGCAGGATAAAATAATAAATAAATAATACAAAATATATAGTACAAGAAAATAACTTTGCTCCCGAAGTGAATTTTATTACTTTCTTTCTTATGTTATTCACATTGAAAGCAGCGAGAACGGTATGCGCACGCACGCACGCACGACTTTCTCATTAACCACACACACACGCACACGCACACACACACACACACACACACACACACACACACGACTGCGTGGTGCTTAAGCTTTTGGCGGTGGAACATGTGGAGTTATAGCATGTCAGTGTTTTTAAGTGGCGTCACTATAAAACGTGGCCCAGAGAACCCATAAGGGCTAGAGTGAGGCAGGAAGGCCGTACTCCAATATGCCAACCATTTACGGCCCTGGCTTCGTACACACTGGAGGCATATGACAGCAAACCTCGCGGGCAAATATTTATGAGGGATATATTATTTTTCATTGTGCGCACATTAAATCATCATCATTTGAAATATTAGGCTAGTGTTTGGGGTATTCTTTTTTTTTTCTTTTTTGCCGCAAATATTCTCAAAAACTGTATTTTTTTGATCCCCCTGCAGTTTTATTAGCCTATTACGGCGTTGGAACTTGTTCATGTTTTTTGAGTAGCTTTAACACTAAAACTAACTGTTTTGGCTCCGTGGGTCTCTGTACAGAACCAGACTATACCTCGAGAGATGACTTCATCTCAATCTGTCACCGTTTTTGGAGGATTTGTTTCACGGCCATTATTTGAATTTAGGAATTTATTATAAATTTTGACTTGTGCACATTCCTTTGGAGTGACTGAGAGCAAAGATGCAGCATAGAAAAAAGAAAATACGAGTGAGACACCTACGTACTGTCTACAATCTTCCCAAAACCACATGTTGAGGCCATTGTCAAGCTAGCCAACGCCTACTAAGTGAAAGGTTATTCTGCTCTTACCGAGTGAAAGTTTATTCTGTATTATTGCATTATTAAATCATTGTTGTTCTCGTCTTAGTTTGTGCCTGTGTGAGCACAACGTACAAACACACCAGTGTGACTGAGTCACTTTTCGTTGCCTTCAGCACATTGATGTTTCTATGCTGATTTATTTAGATGACGGACCCACGAGGCGTTCCGTCAAGTCTCAGGGGTGTTTGTCTCTAGTACCACATGGCCTGGATACATTTATCAGCTCATGCACATACTGTACAAGCAACACAGAGAGCGCTGTGTACACGCATACAGTCACAGAAACTCGCCCGCGCTTGCACATCCAGCGACCCTGTGCTTTCATCCATGCACGCGCACGTGCACACACGCACGCACGCACACGCACACAGCTGATTTATATTCAATTTAGCCTTCAGTGCCCTCTGAGGTCAATATGACCTTGTCTGCGAGTCCTCCAGAGCTACATTCTTTGCTCAAAAGGGCAGTACCACTTCAAACACAGCCTTCCCGTATATACTACAACAGTTGAGTTTTTACAGCATGTCAGGAACATTGTCACATCGGAGATAAACTAGTGTCCTCCAGCTCAGTGGCCTTGTGGTTAGTGTCCACCCTGAAACTGGGAGGTCGGGTTTCGATCCGTGGTCCGGGTCATACCAAAGACTGAATAAAGGGGATCCAATGCCTCAGCATCATCAAGGGTTGGATTGGGGGGGAGATTAGATCAACTACAAATGGTTCCCGAGCGCGGTACGGCTGTGGCTCACCACTCCAAGAGATGGGTCAAATGCGGAGAACAAATCTCGCATACAGCGAGTATGTATGTGACACATAGGACTATAACCTCAATTAGATTTTACTTAAGATTCATAGGGTAGTGGTTTAGGTTTGGATTGGGGTTACGACTACAGTTAGAGGATATAGAATGAATGTTAAAATCAATGCAATGTCCTAAGTAAAAAGTTTGCAAAACCAATGTATGCGAGTGTGTGTGCGCACACGATGTGTGTGGGTCTTCCATTTGTTTTACATCCAAATGCCTTTGTTATGACTCAGTGCCTCAGGCGGAACAAATTACAATAAATGGAACTATTAGAGGAACACAGAGGGTGAAAGGCACAGTCCAAATTAAAGTCTTGCTCACTGGCCACATACTTTCTCTCCATCTGCATAATTACAACCAGGAAACCACCAACTGTGAATGTGTGTGTGTGTGTGTGTGTGTGTGTGTGTGTGTGTGTGTGTGTGTGTGTGTGTGTGTGTGTGTGTGTGTGTGTGTGCGAGAGAGTTTGTGTGTCCAAGCCAGAGGAGGTCATGGACTGTCCTTTGATATTTTTGAGGCTTCTAAACACTAACAGCGTTTCCTCTGCAATAAGCGCACCCGCCACTACACCGTGAAATCCCGAGAGTTCATTTAAGTCAGAGTGTGTACAAATGTAACCAAATGGACCCGTAAGAGTCCCTTTGTAGACTCTCTTGAGTTAGAAATGGATAAATGAACACTGAGGTTTTTACTATGTACTGTAGGCGTTTTAATGACACAGAGCTGTGGTGTGCAGGGTGGACAAGAAATTAAACCCCCCTCACAGCCCGGGAGAGTTCTTCAGACCACACTTGTGCGCACGCACGCGAAGATACGCAAACACACACGTGTGCACGACATGGCACGGATAGGCGTGCGCGCACACAAACATAACTGATACCAAGCTGTAATTAAGTTCAACATTACAGCTGTAATAAAGTTGTCATGGGTGACTGTACCATTAGATGGAAAGACATTAAAGAGTCATGTAAAACGTGGTGGTCTTGTGTGTGCGCGCGCGCGTGCGTGTGTGTGGGTCTGTGTGTGGTGATTTTACAATTTTCAGTGTTGCATTGCACTTGCAGTGTTCTCTCTCTCTCATACACAGACATAGAATTGTCTCAAGTGAATCCAGCGTCTCGGAATCAGAAGATTCCCGGTTCGATATCCAGCTCCTTCTAGCTGCGTTTCGAAGTGTCTTTTAGTATTTACACACTGTGTGACTTACAGACTTATATGGGCAAAATGCATTGACCATGCATTCCAAATCCCCAACCCCAACCATAACCAATCTAACCCAAATAGAGACCTAAGTCTACTGTCTATAACCATATGAAACTGTAGCAACAATGTAACTGGAGGAAAAACACACACGTTGTGTGGGCCCACAATCACACACACACACACACACACACACACACACACACACACACACACACACACACACACACACACACACACACACACACACACACACGCGCACGTACGCACGGCACGTGGTAGACAATGGACTTTGATGTCCTACAGTAACAGTAAGTGGTGGAAAGTAACTAAGTACAATTACTCAAGTACTGTACTTAAGTCCAATTTAGAGGTTTTTGTACTTTACTATTATTACAAAACATAGTTTAACCACTTATTTAGCCCTATATACATTTCGGCCAATTGAAAATAGACGACAGTGCGTCGCGATGTGAGGCATTGTGAGCTTGTAGATCGGCTATTTTCAAAATATTTGTATACATTTGAAAACTTGAAATGAGACATTCTGCACAGTGAGTACTTTCTACTTTTGGTACATTTTGATGCCAATACTTTTGTACTTTTACTCAAAGTACATTTTGAATTCCGTACTTCTACTTGTAACAAAGTATTTTTACAGTGCAGTATTTATACTTTTATTTAAGTAAAAAATGTCAGTACATTTTTCCACCACTGGTAATATGACACCCATGTTGTACACACTGGACCTTACAACGTGCAGGGAGAGGTACTGACACCCATGTTGTACACACTGGACCTTACAACTAGCAGGGAGAGGTACTGACACCCATGTTGTACACACTGGACCTTACAACTTGCAGGGAGAGGTACTGACACCCATGTTGTACACACTGGACCTTACAACTAGCAGGGAGAGGTACTGACACCCATGTTGTACACACTGGACCTTACAACTTGCAGGGAGAGGTACTGACACCCATGTTGTACACACTGGACCTTACAACTAGCAGGGAGAGGTACTGACACCCATGTTGTACACACTGGACCTTACAACTAGCAGGGAGAGGTACTGACACCCATGTTGTACACACTGGACCTTACAACTTGCAGGGAGAGGTACTGACACCCATGTTGTACACACTGGACCTTACAACGTGCAGGGAGAGGTACTGACACCCATGTTGTACACACTGGACCTTACAACTAGCAGGGAGAGGTACTGACACCCATGTTGTACACACTGGACCTTACAACTAGCAGGGAGAGGTACTGACACCCATGTTGTACACACTGGACCTTACAACTTGCAGGGAGAGGTACTGACACCCATGTTGTACACACTGGACCTTACAACTAGCAGGGAGAGGTACTGACACCCATGTTGTACACACTGGACCTTACAACGTGCAGGGAGAGGTACTGACACCCATGTTGTACACACTGGACCTTACAACGTGCAGGGAGAGGTACTGACACCCATGTTGTACACACTGGACCTTACAACTAGCAGGGAGAGGTACTGACACCCATGTTGTACACACTGGACCTTACAACTAGCAGGGAGAGGTACTGCACATACAGTAGAAATAATTATATATACGAGCTTGTAGATCTATACTATTTTTGAAAAATCGTTAAAATGTGAAACAAATCTTTGAATATATATTCTTTCAGAGCGACTGAGTCTTTGCTTCTGGGGGGGAAAAAACATATTTTCAGATGGGGGTCCGCGGCAGATAATTCTGGGGGTCCTTGACATGAAACAGGTTGAACACCACTGACATAGAAACATAGGTTTTTCAGAAAACTTTTAGGATTTAGAAGACTTTTTTTTTAATGGGCTTCAGTCCTAAATGGGCCAATATGTTCCTATGCTAAATGAGAGAAAGGGCTAGACTGTATCACACATTGTTTATGGTGCAGAACAGGTAGAATATGCATTAAACACAGTCCAAGACTGGGTTGGATTCTCCCAAGCGAGAATTTAAACTGGAGCAGGATAAAAAAATTATTATACTGTATAGTACAAGAAAATAATAGATTATCCGCATGCCGTTCTTGCTGCTCCCAAAGTGAATTTTATTACTTTTAATATTTCTTATGATATACCCTGAGCACCATTTTTTTTTCACACGCACGCATGCACGCACGTGCACACGCACACACGCCCACACACACGCCCACACGCCCACACACTGTTGTGGAAAAGCTGCTGTGTATGCAGTGGTGAGCCCACTCAATGGAACGGACACAGGGAGGGGGGGGGTGATCTTTTACTTAAGTAAAAGTATCAATACTGCAATATAGAAATACTCTGTTACAAGGAATTACCGGAATTCAAAATGTGCTCGAGTAAAAGTACAAAAGTACTTAAAGTACCAAAATGAAAAGTACACATTATGCCATAGCAACCGGACCAATGTTAAAAGCCGCCGTGGGACTCAACCATTATATAGACGGAGTATACATTGGGGTCCGTATACGGACCTATGGGATATGACGTCCCCTAGCGCCGGGGTCCGTATATATACGGACCTATGGGATATGACGTCCCCTAGCGCCGGGGTCCGTATATATACGGACCTATGGGATATGACGTCCCCTTTTGAAAATCTCAAAAGCACTATATTCTGATAGTAATCATTGCTATAGTGTTTGCTCAGTAAGTCTCCCTGTCTCTCCAGCTCTTTAATAAACAGAAAGCACATGTTCAGGTGGGTGTCAAAATGTCAGCCAATCAGGAGAGAGTAGCCATTTATCAGCTTAATTTTTATAGTGTTTCAGTTCTAATAGGCCTATCTCACAGCCCGCTTTCCACGCCCACTTCCGGTAGATAGTGGTGTCATTTAACATTAGCATTTACACGTTTTTTTCTCTGGAGAATCTAAGTACATTTTCTAATGTAAAAATGTGACAGACCAATATTATTATGAAGCAAACAAGATGGTAAATCAGCTCGAACAGATAGAACAAACCTTACCTTGAGAAAACAAAAGTTGTAGACTTCTTAAATAACCTCTGTTAACATGTAGTGTCTATGGAGTGACGTCACGCTATCACCACTAGCCCCGAAAGGGGGCGGGGAAATTCTGTGAGATAGGCTTATTGTGTGCCATCACTTACAATTCCACCAAAAAAAATGGTATCCTGACCTGAAAATGCATTTTCTGATTAATAAAAAGCTGAAGAGACATGGAGACTCCTGTTACTGAACAAAAACTCTATAGCAATGAGTACAATCACAATATAGAGGTTATTAAAAAAATCACTTACCCTACCTTTAACTCGCCACACTACTGTGTGTAACGGACCCGGAATGGAAAAGCTTTTAATTTGAAAGGTCTTCCGGAAGGTAGGCTACTGGGACCAAATGACTATATTAAAGCCGGCCCAACAGGAGTTGGAAATGTTTGTTTGTGATTATTGACGCTGCATGTCTCTTTGTCCCCTTCCCCCATGTTTTGTAGTTTTCACGTTGATTCATTAAAGAGATCTTACATGTAAAATCTTACCTGTTTAAGTAAGTGACAAATACATTCTCTTGATTCTGCTATTTTTGGCACATAACACCCGTGCCCAATAAAGTGCTAACTCAAGCATTAGGCGCCGCCACGTCGTAAAAACATGAATGCTCTCTTAACGCTAATAACAATAATGATGACCTAATGAGCACACAGTAATATCCCCCTTCTGACTTACACAATTGTACACATGACGTCATCTTTATCGACAGATATAGCACTGTGTAATTCTGATCCACAAGAACTGGTACTGCAGATAAAAAGTAATCTCTTGAGACAGACTGTAGGCTGACGCAGCAGATGTCCTTATATACACTAGAGCGGTGCCCGTGGGGCCTCTACAGTGGTACCCGTTGGGCACTGGCCTGTGGTACTGGAACTCCATATTATTATGGTCAATGACTGTGTGAAAAGTGGGAGTATTATAGTATGATGATGATGATGATTATAGTATGATGATGATGATGATGATATATGGAGTTCTTTGTCAGGCATGCCCAAATATGGAGTCTATGCAGACGTCAGAAGGATGTCAGAACAGGCCAGCTCCATATATGGACCCTGGGCATGTTCCCTGTCCAGAGCCCGGGCAGAGGCCTTTTTGGGGCGGTTCTGGACAACCGTGGGTCCGACCGACTCGACACCGGGCACTGCACCCCCTGCAGTTGTGTGGCACGCGTGTGTCAAATTTTAAGTCGGTGGCTCGAACGGTTCTCGATGGATTACACACAGACAGACATACAGACAGACAGACACTTGGTGCATAGATAGATGAGGAATATCAGCGTGCGTGCGATGAAGTTAGCGGGAGATGCAGTTGCGAGGCCAGGAAACTGCTGGCAGCCACGGAAAAGATCACAGACAGATGCATGCACCCCATGCTACCACAGTACACGATGATGAATAATATCATTAATTTCATGTAATATAATTATACGTTATGTACAAGTCATGTGTCACAGTGTTTCTTTTTCCTAATGTCAGAGAGTTGACTTAGTGAATAAAAAGGTAATTGAGTGTTGACATTCACACGTTTTATTTATACCGAATGTAATTACTGGAGGCCGCACGCACACACACACACACACACACACACACACACACACACACACACACACACACACACACACACACACACACACACACACACACACACACTTCATCTGACTAGGCCAAGAGTAAATACTAAATACACAGCAGTCTATATTTAATAAAGGGATGAGTAAGGAAGGATAGGTTTTCAAAGTAGAGATACTACGTGCATACAGCACGTAGTCATTCCAGTTAGCTGGAAATACAATAGTAATTTTTGTCATGCTACTATAATCTCTTTAATTAAACAAACCTTGTATTCCCACAACCTGTTTCCATGAGACAGCATTCAACTTCACGGACCAGATACTGCTAAAAAGGGTTAATTTATCTTGCACTCCACACTTCCCTCCTACTTGACTATAGCCAGAAGATGATGTGCCAAGCTCTGTGCACCTGCCATTTAGCACCAGCTGTACAAGTATCGCTGCTCTGTGGAAAATGTGCAAACCCATCAATTGTGCTGCATTATGCACACACTATAAACATGAACATTACCACCTGTATTACTGTGTTACCTGTCTTGTAAATCCGCTATAAAAATCTGTTCATCTTATTTTTGAGTGGTGTAAACCACTCCTACGACTGGCTTTGTTAGTTTACGTGTCTGTCTGTCTGTCTGTTCGTACCAAAAAATTAGCATGGTTGCTATGGTCACCCAGTTCACACGGGTGTGATTTCATTACGTCAGACATTACGTCAGACCACAGCTGATCAGTCTATATAAGACCTTACACCACTCAGTTCACACTGATTTTTTTCCACTACCTCTTCTATACTGCTGTTACTACTACATTTACTACATTTACTAAGGCTGTAAACACCTTGAGGGCTCGGGCCTATTTAATCCATTAATAAAATGTGCCCATCGTTTATAGCGCCCGGACCACTTTTACCGGCGGACCGGAAGTTGTTGTGAATGTGTGTGTAGCAGCTAACAAAAGCCACACCACTCTAGAGTCGATCGACAAGAACGGGAGGTAAGAATAAATCTATCGCGACTAGTGACTGGACAGTGGAGGGCCGTCAAACACAGGATCTTTTTTCATAATTATTAGACGGGATGATTTAGATCGCGAGTTATGAATGTTTTAAGATTTTCGTTGTCGTCAGCTAAACAGGCAGGGAACATTTTCGATGACGTGTCACTGTTGCGCAACACCGAGGATTGCGCAACAAGCGCATCTAGGCTGTAGAGCGATGCGATCAGTTTTCATAGCACTAATTTGACGGAGATTAATCAATCTCCGTCTCGGGCAACTGACCGTGCACTTGAACTTGACGGTGATCTCCGTCTTGCGCCTCCAAGGTGTTAATACTATTGATAAATGTACTAATACTCAATTTATTTCTAATACTTCATTTAAAATTAGACAATTGATTTGACCCTTTTTTTAAATCCCCAATTAAGTCGTTATGCCCATTAATTCCTCCCCACACACAGTTTCTTGTACCCCCATCAGTGAGGAGTCGCACCGGGACCCACTCCCACTCCTCCCCGCAAACACTCCCTGCTGACATGTGCCGCTCCAGCCAGCCCGTAGTTCGTAGTAGTACCTGCAATGACAATTATCACCGTCCACCGGCTGGCTTCCCTCCTTCCCCTCCCCTGAACACGGGGGCCAATGGGCTCTATGCACACACGCCATTTTGGAAAGAACTTGAGCCCCTTCCTAAACTTCCTTCACAGGTGTTACCGCTGATACTAAAGGAGGCTCTGTTCCATCCTGGTCAAACAGAGTCAGGGTGCTGCTATTGTGGATGTTGGCTCACTGGAAACACTCTGCTACCTCAATGGGTCTCAAAGTGTCCTTGAGTGGGTTCCATACCGTACGGGTGTGTAACTCTGAGAGTGTACACATGGAATCATGGTTCTATTTGTACACTCTCAGAGTTATGGGGGCCCTTGAAATTAAAATGTTTGAGAGCCACTGCACACTAAATGGAACAGAGCCTTAATGACATAATTAGTATGATATGATTATGATAAGATATAGTACTTTATTCACACTGAAATTTGTCTTGCGACCCAGCAGCCATGTACGTATGCAGAACACATATACACACATTTGACATACAGTAGTACAAAGAACAAAACAAAATTACATACATACAAGAGCAATGTCCACCGCCTAGATAACCCCTGGCTACAACTCCTGATTAAGCCTCAAAGTCGACTGGTGGACAAAGGACCTCATTCGTCTGACCTTATTGTATGCTGGGACACCATATCTCCTTCTTGAAGGTAGAAACCTATATTCTCCATACATCACATGGCTAGTGTTTGAGGTGATATTCCTTGCTAACCTTAGGATGCTGTTATCAGATGTGGATGTATAGTCTCTGAAGTGGTTGAAGAACAAAAGAAGAATCTAGCACAGAAGGATCTTAGACGGCGAAGGAAGTAGATTCTTTGCTTTGTCTTCAAATCAATGGGTGAAATTCATTTTTGTACAAGCTCCATTTACCCCCTCATCTACCACAGTGATGCTAATAGGGTGCATTAAAACACAGATTATTGATAATGGACCCATCTGTGGGTCCCATGGACGCACTACTGTACTGTAATTTGGTGCTATATAATTTACTTTATGTTTGCATATACTTTGCACTGTTGTTTGCATAACTCTTTGCAATTGTCAGATTTAGAATTGTCTTTATTTCTTTCAGGTATACATTTTATACATGAATATAACCATTTTATAACCATACTAGATGAAATGTGAGTTAAATGCTGCAATTTGTAAAATTGACAAAATATGACTCATTAGTCCTAACGTCGTTGAAGCAGGGATAAAATGTCCATGGGACCCATCTAAAAGTAATGGGTCCTGGGACCCATTACATCGAAAACCTATTTACATCACTGCTACCAATGCCATCCCATTTTTCCTTTTCAAATTCAGCACAAATTAATCAAACTGCCTGCCTGTCTGTGTGTCTGATGGATAAGTGAAGTTGTCAGATTAGATCCTTGAACATAATTCACACACTACACAATCTTTTCAAAAGTCGCTGTCTCCTGTCAATCATTGTCAGATCGCCTTAAGAGCTGGTCATGAATCAATGTCAGAGAAGGGTGATGGTCCTCCAAACATGAAAGCCAGGTATAGTTGTACATATTCATCAAGCTGGGTGGAAGACTTTAACTTTTAGTTATGAAGGCGCACGCACGCACACACACACGCACGCACGCACGCACGCACGCACGCACGCACGCACGCACGCACGCACGCACGCACGCACGCACGCACGCACGCACGCACGCACGCACGCACGCACGCACGCACGCACGCACGCACGCACGCACGCACGCACGCACGCACGCACGCACACACACACGCGCGCACTGTACAGTATCACATTGTTTTTGTTATACTGTACCTGTACTGTATTGGCCTGAATATAAGATGACTCTCACCTGTTTCAGGTTTTATTTCCCAGCAAAACAAGGAATGACATTTGTCATTCCTGGTGTAATATCCGTTATCAGAGTAGTAGTAACACAGTAGACGCGCGCACACGCACACACACACACACGTGACACGCACACACACACACGTGACGCACACGCACACGCACACACGCACACGCACACACACACACACACACACACACACACACACACACACACACACACACACACACACACACACGGTGCACGTCTTAATGTTGCTGCAGTAGACAAACAAACAAAAAAGCGGCAAAAGAAAGAAGATGTGTTTTCCCCGGAATTCCCCATTCAGAGTTCGAGCCAATAGAACACCAAATATTGTGTGAGCAGCACACTTTAGAACTAAGAAACGGCAGACAAAAAAAAAGTTGTTACCAAATCATTACCAAAATAGCAATACTTCCCTGCCTATTTGCAACTTTTGACATGCTGATAAGATAGACAGGCCTATTGATCCCACAGGGAAATTCAGGAGTGATACTGTGTCGACACTGAGATAACAAATAGTGTGCGTCTTGCTCGCTTTAGAACCAAGCACTAATGAATGCATATAAATGTGGAAATGTATGTGTAGTATTGTATGAGTAACAAATATATAAAATATATATATTAAAAATAAACGTTTATACGAATTAGTATTATTGTTAATCATGTACCCAGTCCATCCATACTTCTTGGCACTAAATAAATGTTTTGACATCACACTGCAGAATTACTGCTATCTATTACTTGCTAAATATTAAACAACATCCATTTAAACACACAATGCAAAGTCTCTGTTTTAGTACTGGTGGGTCTCAGTGATGCATTCAGAAAAGTAGACCACAAGATATTACTGGACTGAACCCTGTGTGGGAGTCTCCCTTAACAGGTTTAAATCCCATCTGAAGCATAGAGACTACTCTGTACCAACTGCCAGCAACTGTACAAATCTGACATCTGGAGTTCCCCAAGGGTCCATTCTCACTGGTTCTATCTAGCTATTACCACTAGTTCACATTTTGGAAAACAACATAACAAAAAATCCAGATGGTTATGGACCCATATACAGTTACTGAACAATGCAATGAATAAATACATTATTGAGTGTGCCAGAATTATACATTTTTTGGTGCCAAAAAAAGAACAATCAAATGCCAGTACTTTTCAAACCCCAAATCACCCAAATCCCGTTCATGCTTCTGTTTATAGCAGGCTTGATTACAGCCTGTAGTATTGTCTTACAGGTCTCTGCAAAAAAGGACAGCTATATCGGCTTCAAATCAATCAAAATAATTGAATTTCAAATATTATTAATGCCTTATATAGCACTGGATGGATTGAGGCCCACATATCTGATATATTGCTCTGTTATGAGCCATCCAGAGCTATTAGATCATCTGGGACAGGTTTGCTCACTGTCCCCAGGGTCAGAACCAAACATACTCAAGCTTTCAGCTTTCAATTTTCTATGCACCTCAGGTCTGGTACAAACCTCAGCAATACTTGGGCCTTGAGGTCTGCCCAAACCTTGTCTTCTTTTAAATCAAGGCTTAAACTTAACTCACTGCCTTTCCTGAGGAAAGGCAGTGAGTTCATTTTAAGCCTTGATTTCCTGAGGAAAGGCAGTGATATCTCCCAGGTACACAATTTATAGGAATGCTTTTCCATTACTGTGTAAGTGTATATGCACACTTAGAAGACTTAGCCCAAGGTGTAATTACAGCAAAACAATGAATCAAATCTTTAGCCAGAGGGAAGCATCAGGCATCCCTCATTAGTCATTAGTGGTTGCAGTAGCGGTGTCTGAAGGGCTAGGAGAGACAGACAGACAGACAGACAGACAGACAGACAGACAGACAGACAGACAGACAGACAGACAGACAGACAGACAGACAGACAGACAGACAGACAGACAGACAGACAGACAGACAGACAGAATGTATCCACAAGAGAGAGAAAAGCAGATGAGTGAGTGACAGAGGAAGCATGGCTAGAGAGAGA
The DNA here is from genome assembly GCF_951216825.1 of Electrona antarctica. Lineage (NCBI taxonomy): Eukaryota > Metazoa > Chordata > Actinopteri > Myctophiformes > Myctophidae > Electrona > Electrona antarctica. The sequence goes on along the minus strand of NC_136796.1, from coordinate 14,510,153 downwards.
GCGAGAGGGATTAGCAAGAGAACAGAGTGAGCACAAAATGCAGACACAGATGTGTGCGAGAGATGTGTCACCCTTTTGTTGTTGCTGGAGCGTGTCTGTCCAGTGAGAACAGAAGGATGGGAAGAAGAAGGAGTTAAAGGCTAGAGAGAGGCAGAACAATGATGGCAGGATGAGGTAGAAATGTTCACTTGGCCTCACAGCAGTCCCAGAGATGATGCTGCAACAACACGGCGGCTGTTGTAACACGACGGGAGGAGAAACAGCCGGAGGAGCGAGAAGTGACAATGAAAAGGTAGAGGGAATAGATACGGTGCATGGAGCTGAATAGAGGGATGGAGAGAGAGAGAGAGAGAGAGAGAGAGAGAGAGAGAGAAATGGAAACGGGGGGTAAGAAAATAAAGAACAAGCTGGCACTGGTGGCTGTGTATCAAAGCGGACTGACTGAGAGGGAGAGATCAATCTGGTGGAATAGCTAAGAGACCTTTCAATGAACTGGCTTTAATCTCCCGATAATACTACAAACTGGCCCTGATGTGGCCCTGGAGTCCCCCCCCCCCCACCCACCAGCCTCTAATAACTCCCCTCTGTGAACAAGCTAAATCTTTCATAGAGGGTAAGCTTAGCTCACGGTCACTCGCACGCACATACAGTTAGACACACGGACAACAGACACAGTATGTGCATCACTTCAGCTTTGAGGAAATGTAATGTATACAGTATATGACAGATAGATGAGAATCGTGTGTGTATGTGTGTGTGTGTGTGTGTGTGTGTGTGTGTGTGTGTGAGAGAGAGAGACTGTTTATGTTGGCTCATGTATTGCATTAAACAAACAAACAAACAAGAATGCAGCATGTGGAAAAAGTTTGCAGGCGCGCGCACATGCAGTCACGCAGTCTCACACACACACACACACACACACACACACACACACACACACACACACACACACACACACACACACACACACACACACACACACACACACACACACACACACACACACACACACACACACGGAGACTCATGTCATCAGTTATTGACAAAATATCAGTATAATTTATATTGTACCCTCCTGCCATTACTGGGTTGTTAATATTTATAAAGACAATAAAAGTCAATAAATAAAAGTCTTGGAAGCCCTCAGGGCACTATCTACTGGTTCCTTTTGTTACTTTGTAGATAGTGAAAAGCAGCACAGCTCAGTTACTATAAATTCTTTTAAAACCCCACCAGAGGTCAAAGCATGTTCTGTTTCCAATATGCTGGGGGAATAATGTTATTGTTCATATGAACCAAGGAGGCGCGCAGGGTCAATAGATGGATACCCACAGGCCAGATAAGAAATTAAATTAAAAGTCTGCCATGCCTCTGTGTATGTACAATAACAAGACGTCTGAGGAAGAGCCTTATCACTCTTTGTATTGAAAAATAATTTTGCTGGGAGCTATTTGGTGCGCAGATCTTTCTATTTCATTTTCACTATGCCCATGCCTTGTCAATAAACAGTACCGTACGTGCCAACCAACTGCCAGCCATAGATTAAACTGAACGCATACCACGCTGGACAACACCAACCTGTACGCTGTAGAGTGCATTGCTGTAATTTTGGCGGAAGTACCACTCAAGAAAATGACTTGATTGACTGATTGGTCGGGAAATATCGTATCTGGGGGAAATACATCTGACGGACATTTCCGGCTATGCACTCTCTTATATTGTGACCAGGCTTTTCTCTTGGCAGATGAGTAAGGCTCAGGGACCAGATGAGTAAGGCTCAGGGACCAGATGAGTAAGGCTCAGGGACCGGGGTGCATGCACCAGTTTGGGAACCCCTGCTGTAGGTGATACAAAGACTTTACTACTGCTACTTTGCTACTTTACTTGGATATAAAACCTACGGTATGACTATTACTATATGCATGCAATCCAGTGAATCCACACAATAATAGCTAAATAACTAAAGAAGATAAACTAATTAATTAGTGATAAGGTGAAGCTCCATCTTCTATAGCCTACAGTATGCATATTATGGACCAAAACTGCTTATTGTAATGACAGCAAAGTAATGTACATGTACTGCAACTGGCTGTCGTGAATGCAATGTTGTGTCTTAAAACACTTAAACCCTATAATTCGTTGACAAGAGTCAAAGAGTGTAGTGTGGAGTGGACGTAGCACATCGTGGGAGGTGAGCTGCATCCCTCCAGGAATTGTCTGAGAAGCAGTGCGTAGTCAAAGCTCATTGTCTCATAAAGGACAGCCCCCCCAGCCACAATTTGTTCACGCCGCAACTCCCACCACAGACAGACAAGCTCTACCGCAGTATGAAGAGCCAGACCACCACATTTATGAACAGTTTCTTCCCGGCCACCATCAGGCTGGCCTGCCACACTGCTTGTCCTTATGTTGGATACCTTCCTTCATGCAATCTGGGAACTGCTTTGTTTCCATTTGAATCTGCCTCTGGGGGTGCCGCATAGAGTATATAAAAGGATAGAGACTGATCTGGCGCGAAGCTCGCCGGTGCTTCAACGTTGGAAAGCCTCACTGGTCCCTTGGGGTGCCGCCCAATAGAATGTGGCTAACATGATGTTGGACCGTTTGGTCCGCCCTGAGCCCTCCTCTTCTGGTGGGGCGCCTATGTTTTCATTACCACTAACAACAACGTATACGCGATGTTCTGAATGCCCCTGCCGACAGATTCAGTAGCGCTGCTCTGAATCTGTCGAGAGATTATTCTCGAGAGATTATCCTTCATGTGAATTTTCTTTGGCTTTCCTATAGGTGGACTTTACCCCGTGTGGATTATGTCACCTGCATGTGAGACTGCCATCTGTCACTGCTAGTGCTGAATCTTATGTACTGCTATTTTTACCCTCACCTTATTGTTGCACCTCATGTCTAACCTCGCTGCTATTATTTATGCTTACGTGTGCTGTATTTACAGTGTACTGTATTTACAGTGTGCTGTATTTACAGTGTGCTGTATTTACATGTCTTGAATTTCTCTCTTTTTTTTACCCATTTCTATCTTGTGCTTTTTGTCCTTGCTTTTCTCTCTATCCTTCCTCCCTTTCATGAAAACTACAAAATGATGAAGGGTGCAGGAGAAAACTAGAAAAAGTGCCCTTCTGGGCACAGGTCTCCACCAGGAGTATAGGAGTGTGTGTGTGATGTTTGGCAAAATGTTTAGGAGCAATATAAACGTGTGTGTGTGACGCGGCTTGGCCTGTTGTAGCGCCACCATGAGGCTGATTCGAAAACTGTCAAGTGGCATTTCTTCCAAAGCCTAGTGGGAATATGCATGGACAGTTTAACCACAATCGGACGCTGCGTTGAGTAGTTGTGGCGATTTGTACAAAACGGGTACAAAGCGGGCTACTCCTGAAAGGTTTAGAAGCCAATCGTAGCCAATGAGGGTGGATTATGAGAAATCAAACCCGTGTTGATCACATGACTATGAAGAGCATGTGTACCGATTTGCGTGAAATTTTGATAAAATCTGAAGGAGTAATATTAGAAAATGTGTTTTACATAGGTCGGCCTCCTGGTGGCGCTATAAAGAGCAGATGGTTTTTCCTTGGCCTCTAGTGAGTTGGCATACAAAGTTATCCACAGATCCGTGCAGTTAGAGGTAAAAACACTTTTCGGCCAGTTATAGCGCCACCATGAGGCTGAGTTGAAAATGTTCATGTGGCATTTCTTCCTCGGCCTAGTGGGAATGTGCGTGCACAATTTCACGGAAGTCACACAATGTGTTCATGATTTCCAGCATTTTGTTAGAAACTGAGCACTCCTGCGAACTTTGGAAGCCAATCTTAGCCAATCAGGATGGAGTCTGAGAAATCTGAAAGACCCGTTTCGTTGAATGGCTCTAGAGAGACTGTGTACCAATGTGCGTGATGTTTGGACAAAATCTGTAGGTGTACTGTCCAAAAACTTGTTTTGCACAAAGCGGCCTCCTGGTGGCGCTATAACAAGCCGTTCTGGAAATTTTGGGGCAGAGGTTCATCGTTGGCATCCAGGGAGTGTGTGTGCAAAATGTGGCATCGACCGGGTTAACGGTGCCGGAGATTAGCTGTTCACAGACGGAAGGACGGACGGACGGACGGACGGACACACACACACACACACACACACACACACGGACGGACGGACGGAGTGCAAAACATACTCTCTCCCCATGCCTTCGGTCTGGTGGAGACAACAATAATAATAATACAACTATATATATATATATATATATAGCTCAAGCTCTTCTTTACACCTGTAAACCTGTGATTCTTTCTCCCCAATTTAGCCATTAAGCCAATTCATTCCTCCCCACACACATTTCGGATCCGTCACTGCTGCTTTATCCGTCAGTGGGGAGGAGCCCCCATTAGGAGGAGGACATAGAGCCTTCGATCTTCTCCTCCCGCCCACCACTCCCCGCTGACAGGCGCCGCCCCAGACTGTAGCAGTATGTGCAGTGACAAATACTGTATGACCCTCTCCGCTCGGGGGCCAACCCCCGAACACGGGCCAATTGTGTTTGCATGGACGCTTGACAAAGCCAAATGCACCGCAGTGGATTCAATCCACGGGTACTGCTGTGACAACAAAGTTCTGATTCTGACCGGGGTCCAACAGGCGTCTATACTTGGCCCCATACTTTTTTCCCTCTACACACCAAAGCTCCAATACAAAAAGAGCCGATCCAAGCAGACATGTGAGCTTGCAGACCTGTTATGTTTATTCACACAATTTAAAGAGGCATGGTGTCAAATACAAGCCTGTGCAATTGTACTGTTTAATAGCAGGAAAACGTTTTTTGATTGTTTGTATTTTTCAGACTGTCACTTGTCCCAAAGAAGACAATTGTGTAAATTACTAATATTTCACCAAGACAGAAAGAAAAAAGATAGCTAGCTTGCCATTTTGTCAGGCGATCAAGCATGAAAACAATACATAGTAAAAGCACTTAAGCACCAATTACATTTGATGATGGGGCTGTTGATCAATGTGCTTTACTCAAGAAACGATTTGTTTTTAGTGTTAAGTTACAACTCAATGTCAGCCTGAGCTGTGTGTGTGTGTGTGTGTGTGTGTGTGTGTGTGTGTGTGTGTGTGCGTGCGTGCGTGCGTGCGTGCGTGCGTGCGTGCGTGCGTGCGTGCGTGCGTGCGTGCGTGCGTGCGTGCGTGCGTGCGTGAGAGTGTGTATTTTGCGTACTACATGGGGGGATGAAGTAACACAAAAGTGAAGCTGAGACCCATCCAGTGTTAAAGTCTAGGGCAAAAGGAGTGAAGTCTAGGGCACAAGGAGTGAAGTCTAGGGCACAAGGAGTGAAGTCTAGGGCACAAGGAGTGAAGTCTAGGGCACAAGGAGTGAAGTCTAGGGCACAAGGAGTGAAGTCTAGGGCACAAGGAGTAGGACTGTACAGTCTTTTGTCCTACCACGGCTAGGAATGCACTTTATACCGATGACCAACTCAAACCAAGGAGGCATAGTGTGCATAGTGTGCATAGTGTGCATAGTGTGCATAGTGTGGCTGATGGAAAACAGGGTACAAAATGTAAAATTAAAAGTACGGTATATAAAAACATTTCAAGGACTTCAAGGATAACAGAGTATGAGATGAACCTTGTAGTTTATTTTTAAAGATGGAGTGCCGTGATTTCCAAAAACATGATCTATAATCATGATCGTACTATGATTATACTAGGAGGATGTTTTAAAAAAAAACACCAGTACATTAAGTACACCTAGTTTTCACCTTAGCACCACCCACCTGAACTTAAGCCTCGCCCACAGATGTGTATGATAATGTGGGAGGGGTTAGGGGTTGGCTTAGGGTTATGATGTTACAAAAGTGGTGTGATTTCGATCGGGCCTAAAATACACAGGAAAGACATATTTGAATATTATAACCACACCTGGGGGCTATTAGAGTAATGTACAAAAATCAAGGCACTCCATCTTTAAATGTCTTGATTCTTTGTTTTGTCGCTGATGTTCTTGCTGATGTATACTGCACATCCGCACTCAAAGGATGAGAAGTTAAATTACTCTTAGACATTACAAAGACCGCATCTTTACTCAGCATGTGACCTTCATCTGCTGGGCTAATAATCATTTCAAATCTAAGCCATTAACAGTTGGCCATCCATCATGTGTGACCCTACAGAGAGAGATGTTACAATAACAATGGATGATCAGGAATGGCGTAGGCCTGTCACCACGTATGCTGCTATCAATTCTTGATACACAAACCGTGATCCAGGACTGGCATTATATATACATCATTTCCTTTTATGCTCCTACTCGATGCACCTCATTTCCCCGCAAAATGTCCTTGAGCTCTCTCTGCGTTCTCGCTATGCTAATGTGTTTGGGCTTCCTGAGGAGACGACGATTATTAGTGCTTCCTAAACTGACAATGACACAATGAACAAATGTTCTTTTTATGTCCGTCAGATGTTTTGACAGACATTGCCTGCAGGTTCGGCAACGTGTTTCGACAGACGTCCACGGCCACGCTACACCCAGCTTGCCATTAAATAATATAATGAATAATTATCCCTTTCCTCCAGACACCAAACGTTTCATATCAAAATCCAATGTTTTCAATATTCTATAGGCTATCTTTGTGTGAGCCTCTTCAGATTAAACAACACAACACAACACAACACATTTTAGGTAGATTGGCTGATATATCAAGTTATCAACTATATATATATATGATAACTTGATAATCTGCCAACCGCCAATCTACCTAAAAACTGCATTAGTGCCACCATGGCAACAAACAACAAACCAAACAACTGCAGCTTGAGTGGCCTCTACTTCTCTCCATTATCCTCTCCATGGCTGGAGCCAGTGCTGGAGTATGTTTATTGGGTAATTGCCTGGTCTCAGAGTACAGTAAGTGTCTTGGGCTATCGATCCAGGTTGGTAAGACCGTGAGCGGTTTGCTGGGAAGCTGAAGGCGTGTGCCCAGGAGTCTGGCCTGTCTGTATACCGTCTGGGCTCCTGAGTGTCCGGTGGTGGTGGTGGTGGTCGGGGAGGAGGCTGGAGCGAGACGGCAGCAGACTGAGTGGAACCGGCCAAACTGCCAGCCGAGCAGCGCAATGACTTTTTAATGCCTCCTCATTTCGCCATAAACTGATGAATGTGGCTCCGCGCGGCGAAACTTAACCCATTCAGGCCTGACGTCGAAATTAAAAAAAAAAAGTTTTCTAAATCATGACAATTTTCGGAAAGATTTGAGGCACATTTTAACGATTTTTCAAAAATAGCAGACCTACAAGTTCATAGCGCGCCACTCGGTGGCGCGCTATGAGCTTGTAGATCTGCTATTTTTCAATAGCTAAATTATAACAATGTTTAAAACGCTAACGCTAACGTGACATGGATGCGTTCCAGGTCTCAATGGATTAAACCGCTACCCGCCCCGGCTGATTTAAAAAGGGATAATAGAACAAACTATATCGAGCGCTCGGTTTTCAATCGACCTGTGGGGTCGCCCGTTGTTGCAAAGTTCAGGCCGCGACTTTTCTCGCCAAGTACCCGTTCCGCAAAGTTCAATCCTGGTAGGAAGATGTATGAACTCTATTACGTCTAGATTATTGACTCTTTCCAGCCTCTACTGAGACGTGGCCTTTCTGGCGTGAGCTCACATCTATACCAACGTGTCTATGTGGCTATGCTCGCTTAAAATCTCCCACAATGGCAGAGAGTCATTATAGGACATAAGCTAATGTGTCAAGCTATTCTGACCACACCGGGCATGCCAAGGGAGACCCAGGCTAATGAACAGGACATCAGTGGATCTGTCAAAAGCAATCTGCTTCCTCACACCCTGGCTCAAGGGTCAGGAACCACATACACACACAACCTGTCATGTAGGACTACCAACTGGTGCACAATGGCCAATATATAACAGGGGTGGGGCAACTTTGATGATGGAGAGGGCCACTATATTTATATAACAGGGGAGGGGCATCTTTGATGATGGAGAGGGCCACTATATTTATATAACAGGGGAGGGGCAACTTTGATGATGGAGAGGGCCACTATATTTATATAACAGGGGAGGGGCAACTTTGATGATGGAGAGGGCCACTATATTTATATAACAGGGGAGGGGCAACTTTGATGATGGAGAGGGCCACTATATTTATATAACAGGGGAGGGGCAACTTTGATGATGGAGAGGGCCACTATATTTATATAACAGGGGAGGGGCAACTTTGATGATGGAGAGGGCCACTATATTTATATAACAGGGGAGGGGCAACTTTGATGATGGAGAGGGCCACTATATTTATATAACAGGGGAGGGGCAACTTTGATGATGGAGAGGGCCACTATATTTATATAACAGGGGAGGGGCAACTTTGATGATGGAGAGGGCCACTATATTTATATAACAGGGGAGGGGCAACTTTGATGATGGAGAGGGCCACTATATTTATATAACAGGGGAGGGGCAACTTTGATGATGGAGAGGGCCACTATATTTATATAACAGGGGAGGGGCAACTTTGATGATGGAGAGGGCCACTATATTTATATAACAGGGGAGGGGCAACTTTGATGATGGAGAGGGCCACTATATTTTCACACTCACTCCAGAGGCAGAAACCTCTTATCTGCATATTGTCACTTTTCTCATAAATTAATGCCCTACTTCGTCATTCTGTCACACAAAAGTAGCAAAAACAGCTGATCTACAAGCTCGAAACGCCTCACACGATGGGTTTTGAGCTTGTAGATTAAGGTTATTTTTGCTATTTTTTAATTGGAATCTTTTGCCATTTTTGGAATCCTAAAGAGAAGACATTTTCATTTAATTTCAAATGCATTTAGTAATACTTATGTATACCTTATGAACTTAAAGGAGCATTCAGTGATTTGGGTGATTTGGAAAACCCTCCGGTCTTCCCCGGTAGCAAGATGTGCACATGCACACGCTCTACAGTGGGGGGGGACACAACAGGCCAACAGCACGCACACCAAGGCCCGCCTCTGCTCGATCATGATTGGCGGAAGGCCCCTCTAGCAGCACACTCTATAGTTGGGAGGATTATCACAACAAAACAAAAAAAGAAGTGATATTTGAATTAAGTGAAATCACTGAATATACCTTTAAATACAAATACATTGGACAAAAAAAAAGACAACATCATTTTATTACTAGTTATTAAGCTACGGATATAGACTGAAGTAATTTAAGCAGGGTCATGTTTGCATATTTGGAATTGTAATAGCTGAAATCAATAATGCTGTATATCAGCATTGGGATAGTGACCTGGGGGCTGCATAAAGTGAAGGTTGCCCATGTATAGACATGCAGTGCAGCATTGCTTGACAATCTGACAGGTATCTAAACGTGCGGCAGCCACTCATTCACTTAACCCATTTTGACCTGAGATCAGATTCTAAAAATGTCTTCTACATCCTGACAGTTTTCTGAAAAAGCTATGTTTCTATGTCCGTGGTTCTTCGATTAAAAAAAAATAGCAGATCTACAAGTTCATAGCGCGCCACTCGGTGGCGTGCTATGAGCTTGTAGATCTGCTATTTTTCAATGGCTAAAGCATAACATAATGCTAACACCAAAAGGGGATTCCCGCCCAAAATGGGTTAAACATGTACCGTATCTAATCATATCTAACTATATCTATCCCCAACATAAATAGGTATAGTTGCACTTGCGGCGTTAACCGGTGACAATCAAGGTATTAAAACAATCTATCGTCTCAGGTTAGATGCGTAATCGGTCATTCAGTCATTCGGATATCTCGTCGCCCGACTCCATTAAGAAGATCTACAGTACGGTTTTAATTTATAAACACAGCCCACGGATGTCTCCAAGGCGCAACGCAGCTGGGTGACATTAATATTCAAAACATATTCCAGGCATTAACATGCATAGTGTGATAGGCAACTACTAAAGATTATTATATATTTTATTCATGTAACACGTGTTTCAGGAGATAATAGGAGGATAGTCTATATATTTTAAACTGTCAATGATGGCTATTAGTTAGTGATTTACTAGTTGTAAATGACCAAATGATTTTCTTCCACACCACATTGTTCTGACTATGACACTGTATAGTTTAGAATAGTAGAATGGAATAGTCCCCACTCCTTTGGGGGTGTTTTTTGTCACATTAAATGTATATATAGTATATATGCACATAGGTGAAATTCGTCCTCTGCTTTTAACCCATCCTATAACTAGGAGCAGTGAGCAGCCATTCCGACGCTCAGGGAGCAATTCGGGGTTAAGAGTCTTGCTCAGGGACACACATCGACACATTGCTGACCTGACCTGGTCTGGAATTGAACCTGGTACAACCAGGGGCTCTGGTTCCCCCAGACGGGCTCACTATAACCACTCAGCTATGGCCGCCCCATAGTTTGTTTCATTGGACAGATGCCGTTAGGACTCTGCTGTGCCCCGTCTGGGTTCTGTATGCAAATTATGGTAGGTGTGTGTGAGGCCACTCATATGATTGGAGGGGTTATATTCCACCAGAGAATTAGCGCTTTCTCATTGGCTTTCGATACTTTCTCGGCAAAAGTCGCAGGGCGAGGCCTCTGAAACAAGGGTTTTTTCTCCCTGGCTCTTAATGCTGTTTGACTATGCATATACCTTTATATACAGGGCTGCACACAGGCGGTCTGCCAGTGCGCATGCGTCGTCAAAATTAATTCTGCGCTGTCAATCAAGCGCCGGGAAGCGCCTCTGCGTACCACAGCTGGGGCCGCCCAGAATGATTATTATGGCCAGAATACTAGTACATTCTGTGGCGAGAGCATTTCCCACCGACTGCCACTCAAAGTGGCTACTGGCCAATCACAGCACGTCTTGTACTAGTGCACTGGCCATTGTGGCCAATCACAGCACGTCCTTACTCAAACGAGGGAGGATTCCATGCTGCTCTGCTCGCTGCTGGGAGGAGGAGGACGAGAGGAGTTTACTACGGAGAAAACTAGATTCCTCCCATTATAAAAAAAATCTATTGACTCCCCACTCATAATATTAATTATTATCACCCAATAAATATCGTTTTGCTATAAGTTATTCATGCATCCCTCTTTTATCCATCCGGCGAGACGGGTCGCCGCATTTTAGGAGGACCAAGTAACTCCTCCAGGTGCTCCTCTGAGTACTAGACCAAAAAAGTTGTGTGCAGCCCTGTTTATATACAGCCGTCTCCTTCTCTTTGCTCTTTTACGTCATTTATTGCTTTTACATGTTCTTGTTCAGCACTTTGGTTTGTCCTCGGTCAAAATGTGTTATATACCGGTAAATAAACTTTGATTTGATGGGTGTGATATTTAAATCAGCAGTGCAGACACCGTTCATTCTTACAATCTGTGATCGACAGGATACGACCGCTTTATGAATCACAGTATCACACGTGAGCCCCGTCATGATGGGATGATTCCTGGGCTCGGATCGACGCTGGTTTATACACTCCCTTGAAAATTAGGGCCATCGTATATTGTTACTTTCTCTTATGGCTCTCCCCATGTTGTTCTTCATATTTTGAATTCTAGCAATGCCCCCTCTCTCTTTCAGCTTCATTAAGACATCCGCACATGATGTACATGCTTGACTGCGTGTCTGCGTCCCGCTCTGATGACCTTGAGAGAGAGAGAGAGAGAGAGAGAGCGAGAGAGAGAGAGAGAGAGAAAGAGAGATAGAGAGAAAGCAAGAAAAAGAGATAGATAGATGGGGAGCAGGTTTGTTGAATTCTTGTATTTTGTGTTTCTCCCTGGGTAAAACAATGACGCTACTACAATCCCTGCTCGTTTCGCAACAGAGAGAGAATGGCCTGCATTAGAAGCAATGGAGACTGGATAGTGAGGAAAAGTCTTTTATTGGCATTATAGACTATGAAATTAAGGGAAATTAATACCGCACAGGAATTAGCCTCATTTAAATTCTTTGGCATTTAAAAACACCTGAGTAAGAACATTATTAGGAGCGGTCTTGGTTCACACACAAGCTCGGCTTCACCCATTTTGGGCGGGAACCCCTTTTGGTGTTTCAAGCATTCTGTTATACTTTAGCTATTGAAAAATAGCAGATCTACAAGCTCATAGCGCACCACCGAGTGGCGCGCTATGAACTTGTAGGTCTGCCATTTTTGAAAAATCGTAAAAATGCGGCACAAATCTTTGAATAGGTATATATTATTTCAGAGCGAACGTTTTTTTTATTTTGACGTCAGGCCTAAATGGGTTAACCCATGCAGACCGGGAACGCATCTGTGCCACCTCAGCGTTTAACCACTTTAACCAGAATTAATTTTATACTTTAGCTGTTGAAAAACAGCAGATCTACAAGCTCATAGCGTGGCACCGAGTGCCGTGCTACGAGCTTGTAGATCTGCTGTTCTTTTTTTTTTTTTATCGTGAAAAACGTGCAAATCTTTGAATTATATATTCTTTCACAGCGAACATTTTTAACGTTTTTAGCTTCTGGGGGGTCCCTGGAACAACATATTTACAGATGAGGGTCCGCGGCCAAATACAGATAATTCTGTGGGTCCTTGACATGAAAATGTTTGAGCACCAGTGCACCACTCGTTTTTCGTTTTTCAGAAAACCATCAGGATTTGGAAGACATTTTGTAGAATGTGGTCTCAGGCCTTATAATGGGTTAACCGACGGAGCCCTTTGACTTCGCAATAGGAGACACAATTACCGTACGTACAGTATGCTCGGTATTTCAAACGACTATTACAGTCTGAGGTGTGCAGCTACCTTTTGAGTGTGTGGCTAACCAGGCTTTGAGACCTCTGGTGACACGCGGTGTGCTAATGAGCAACGTTAGGGCAGACCATGTCCTCTGAACAGTACAGTCATTTGCTTCTGAAAGACACGCAACCTTTGCACGTACAAATCCATAATGTGCAGAGTCACCTACGCCAGGCGTCCACAGTTTGTTCACATTCAAATTGAAAATTCAATTGTGGGAGACTTTTACAAGTGTGATTTGCTATGCAGCTAAATGGTGTTATACAATTTATACACACACACACACACACACACACACACACACACACACACACACACACACACACACACACACACACACACACACACACACACACACACACACACACACACACACACACACACACACACACACACACACACACACACACACACACACACACACACACACACACACCTCTCTTAATCACTTCTTTAAAGCATTGAGCCATAGACAGAGTCTCCGAGGGGGGAATCTCACTGACAGGAAATTATGAAAAAGAATTAATTTGACCTTCCTTTCGAGGGGGGGAAAGAAAAAGACAACGAGAGAGAGAGATAGACAGAGAGAGAGAGAATGAGAGAGAAAGAACGAGAGAATTGGAGGGGGGGGGGGTGGCTGGAGGAGAGGGCGTCAAGGGAGGTTTCAAGAGGAAGTGCCTCCACAAGAGGGCAAGATCCCGCTGAGCGCCTGGATAATGAGACCACTCAGCTCCTCTCACTCTACAGCAAGATATCCCATTCACTAAAAAGCCCAAAGGAAGGATAGAAGTCACCAAAGGCTCCTTAAGCATATAAAGTGACTCTCATTCTCTATAGGCCTTGCAGCAGGGACACTATTGAAAGATTTTTCAAATGGACATCCACCATCTAATTTACTGAAAATGCCTCCTTTGACTGAAGACCCCAGAGTGAGTTCTAGCCTATAGGCCTACCATAACTTCTGCAGTGTAGCCTAAGGTGCAGAGACTTTAGCTATGAGTAAAGGCACCTGACAGTTGCAAACTAAAGAACTCCAAGTATACAGTATTCATGAAGTAAAATTAATACTACAGTATGCATACTGTACACATACACGTTTTCAAGGTACTTGGGGATACAGCTAACCCAATAGCAACGTAGTTCTGTTAGCATTACAAGGTTATTAGTACTTCTTTTGATTTTCCAGCATGATGACAGGCAAGGCAGACAATATTATGTAAAGGTCAACACTATTAATACTGTGTCAAATAGAAACAAAAAGCACTGCTCATTTTTCCCAGGGACTAACAAGCGTGAAGCACAATACAGTGCAGGCTTTCTCAAGTACACCGAGACATTGACAGATGAGGTGGCGACACTGGTGGATACAGAACACGTCTAGTATGACTCATGGGCCTGATGTTTTTTAGGCTTAGATATTGATTATATAAAATATACATTATGAAATGCATTAAAAACTGTACCAACCTTGTGAATAAGTGAGTGAGTGACCAGAATGTATGATCACGTCTGCACAGTGCAAGAATATATCTTGGATTTACTGCCTTTTCTTTTTTTCACTGCCTCACTTTGTGTGTACCTACTACACAAATTCAATTCAGTTTTTTTTTAAAGACAAAGAATTAATCTGACAAATCTCTTATGGTAGATTAACTGAAAAGAAAAAGATTCTGGCATGAAACATTTGTTTTCTAAAGATCTTCTAACTAAAGACATTTGCTGTAAGAAACCATGGGAGAAAAATAGATAATTCATCCTAGTGCCCAGAGCAAAGGAACTACTGTCTACTAAACTACGCATGATGCTCCCTTCCCTTACTACCCCCAGGCCACAGTGAGCTCAAGAAGTATTCTACTAAAGCTGTTCATAAACCTTTTCTCCCCAAGACTCCAATTAGACATTTATTATTCAAGATTGCTTCTCTTGTCAGTGGGAAGCCACTAAAACCGCACCAGCAACTTACATTAAGTTTTAAACCCAAACATGGGGCACTTACTACTACCATTTTAGGATAGAACTTTAGCCTATATACCCTTCGGCTAACATTCTATATTATGTTTTATAATGCTGCAAAGAGGGAAAAATGGTTCACACATTGCATTATCAAAAGAGCAAAATATTATAAGTAATTAAGAAAATGTACTATTAATCCTACTAGTAGTACTATTATTTTCACATAATAAAAGAACCGCAAAACATATTTTGAGACTGAAATGAGTTAAAGGGGATTTTGAAAGATGAGAAGAATTTGTAATTTGTGTTTCAAAGAAATCCTCCTTTTGCAATTTATTTATTTATGTTTTACATTAACTGAAGTGTGGGACCGAAAGAATAAGGTTGCGGATACAAGCGGCCAAAATGAGTTTTCTCATGCAGGTAGCTGGCATATCCCTTAGAGATAGTGAGAAGTTTAGACACGCATGAGAGACTCTGAGTAGAGTCGTTGGTTCTTCGCTTGGGTGGTTCGGTCATCTGGTTAGGATGCCTCTCGAGCGTCTCCCTAGGGAGGTCCTCGATGCACGCCCCACTGGAAGGAGGCCCCCGGGAAGACCAAGGATAAGATGGGAGGATTATATCTCCACAGTGGCCTTGGATCACCTCAGGATCCCCAGAATGAAGTTACTAATGTTGCTCTGGAGAGGGAAGTCTGGAGCTCTCTGGTTGAGCTGTTACCGCCACGACCTGACTACGGATAAGCGGTTGGAGATGGATGGATGGATTAACTGAGGCATACTCATTCAGGCTGTGTCTTTTCTCCATCATCTTATGGCCTATCACAATTAAAGCTTTATGTTCAAGCCAGGATAACAATTTCATACCATCAGGAGGGAGAACCCCACACATTTAGTATTCCGGTTCAAAATGAGTATACTCATATGTTTTGCTTCATCACTTCCAATTCCACATGTTTATGCTGTATACTGCGGGCTATAGCCTAGTTTAGCTTACACTGCTATTTCTAATCAGAGGTGAAGTTATATTTATAGTACCATAATGTAGGATTTCCCATGTGACCATATCTAGGTGTGCTGCAGAGCTTATTTCAACCAATATAAAGTATTTTGAAACTTTTGTCTCTCGATAAATTCTGTCATTCCTTTTCAACTCGCTCCTTATTAGTATACTGCATGCAGAGGGTAACACAGTATAGCCTGTAACCACTTTCATAAAATTCTTTCAGCTGTGTAATTCAAGCATCCCTAAAAGTAATGATTTGGCATATTTATTATTTTGTCCATAATAAAGAGGGAGGCTATTGAAAAAAACTCTGAAATGGTTATTACCATGAAATTGAATATAGAAGTAAAAAGGTGCCCTTAGTGGAGCACAAATCTATGCAGGGTTTCCGCTTCAGTAATAATAATAATTATACTGTCTGACATACTGTTGTTAACGTCAATGTTGTCCCATTTAGTTTGCAGCAGTTAATCACACATGGGCTTCGACTGAACAGCGTCTCGCCCCATGTGTTCACAGATCATAGGTCGACCCATTAAGACCTGGAACGCCTCTCTTTTAACCACTTTAACCATTACTTAAAACTTTAGCTGTTGTAAAAAACCGTGAAAATGCATAATAATGCATGCATTGCTTACAAAACGACCTCAGAAATAATATAGGAATATGAATGCATGCTCAGATCTGACGGGTGGTGGTGCTGGCCAAGACGGCAGCTGCCGTGCGTTCCGGTAGATCTAGACTGCCGGGTGGCAGTCTTAATGTATATTCTAAGGTGTGATTTGGGGCCCTAAAGATGAATACAAAATTCAATATGGCAGGCAGTTTCTGCTGTCAAAAAACACTTTGTGTTTTAAATAGACACTAGTGGTTTCTAGGGTATGATTTGGGGCCCTAAAGATCAACATATTAATTCTGTCCAATACTTGGATAGGGAGGGGGTGAAATTATGACAGGCATTTGCTGCTGTCGAAATAACACGTTGTGTTTGAAATAGACACTTATGCTTACTAAGGTGTGATTTGGGGCCCTAAGGATAAATACAAATTGAATATCAACATCCTAATACTGTAGATAGGGAGGGGGTGAAATTATGACAGGCAGTTGTTGCTGTCAAAATATGACTCTTTCTAAGGTATGATTTGGGGAGAGATTTCAGTAATACGCCATCGTAAAATACAGATAATGCTAGGGGTCCTTGACATGAAAAAGTTTGAGCACCACTGATATGTTTTTCAGAAAACTGTCAGGATTTAGAAGACATTTGTAGAATCGGGTCATCAGCTCTTAATGGGATATTCTTCTTTCGCCTATCATTGTCAAATGTCCAACTCAGTGTGGTGTAGCCGCTGTGCCCGCGCCCAGCCTCTTCCACTTGGAAGAGGCTGGCCTCTGGAGGTGGTCTGTACAGAGGAGGACAGGTGGTGACTATACGTGTTCTGCAGTCTGCTCAGGCTCGCCACACTGGCATGCTGGGCTGTCTGCCAGGCCACACTTCTATTCATAGTTGACTTGAAGCCATATTGTAGGTGCTGCCGTCTCTCTGCGTCTTATGCCCTGCCATTTGGTGCCCCCCCAATAAGGTCGGTGCCTGCGAGACAGCAATGATGCCTGTGTCTATGTAAATATAAAATGTATTTTAATAATATGTATTTTTTTTTTTATTGAGAAGTTTCCAAAGATTTTCAATCTCTAATCATGCTACATAAGTAAAAAGTAAGTAAGCCTTGCCGAGCCTTGAGGCCCATAGGGTAGGAGCCTATCTCCTGTTTCTGTAGCGTGAGGCAGCTTGATACTGGACATGATACACCCCCTGGACATGACGCTACTATGTCATGCTACATAAATTCAGGGAAATCATCTGTTGACAGTAGCTACTTTTCATATTGGCCATTGTACATTCTAGAATGTAGTGCACAAATGGACACAAATGGACCCTCGGCCAATAACCACTCACGCCTAGTTTTCTCTGAGTTGTACACAACCACAGACGACATAACCCATCAGCACTGAGATTTACAAGTTTTGTTCGGCGCTACGATAGATAGGACGTGGCGCACACAGCGCTTGCCACTTGGCAGAATGCCAGGGAAGTTTTTAGGTGATGCTAGGTAAACCATGGGGGTGGTTTCAGTCACTGAATATTCCTCTTTTTCCCACTGACTGAAATTCAGTCACAGTGGGAAAAAGGGGAATATCCGCACTCTCTTAATAAAGTTTGAGTTTCTTTATTTCATGACATCACAAGCAGCATGATCAGTCCATCTAGATAATGAGAAACGAACGTGTTTCGGCACGCAGGCCTTCCTCAGCGTTTCAAACTAGGGTATGTCTCACAGAGAAGACATATATATAGGCTAGCTAAGCGACAGATCACAGCTGGGTCTCATTTGTGAAATCAATTCACTCAATTCATATAATACATTTCATATTCAGTATTAAGTTTTTCATTATAAAAAGCAATTCAATAAAAGCTCTTCATTCATTCCTTTAGGAAACTCTGTATTTCAGTCACAGTGGGACCATACAATATACATAATACAGCAGTGGTTCTGGTTCCCAAACTTTTCTGGATCAGGGCCTTCTTGAAAAATCTCAAAAGCGTTAGGTTGTCAGATGGGTGAGCCCCATGCATTTTCAGAGCATGTTTATTTTACACAAAACATGTTACAGCTTGGATCAATGGAACCATCCATCCATCCATCTTCAACCGCTTATCCGTAGTCGGGTCGCAGGGGCAACAGCTCCACTAGAGAGCTCCAGACTTCCCTCTCCAGAGCAACATTAGTAACTTCCTCCTGGGGGATCCCGAAGTGTTCCAAGGCCAGTGAATCAATGTATTCCCTCCATCTCATCCTTGGTCTGCCCCAGGGGTCTCCTCCCAATGGGAAGTAACTCGAGGACCTCCCTAGGGAGAGGCTCGAGAGGCATCCTATAACCTGATTCCCGAACCACCTACTACTACTCTACTCCGAGTCTCTCCCGCCTGAACTTCTCACCTTATCTCTCATTTTGTCCGCTTGTATTCGCAACCTTATTCAATGTAACCAACATAGTATAATTCCTATTTAGCAATATCGCAATGAAAACTCATTTGTCAAGGTTTATATAAAAAAAAGCTTGATTTAAACTAAAATATTGGATGGAATTGCGAACAATAGACAAGTCAGATAATTTATCCATTTATCCATTTGGTCAATCATACGGTTCAGTGAAGCTCAACAGTCAATGCGAGGCGAGGGGTGGTCAGGAGGAGATGACCATGAACGCGAAGGCCAGTGTCTGTGATGGATCAGACTATATGCAGTGGTGGAAAAAGTACTCAAATGTTTTACTTAAGTAAAAGTATAAATACTGCATTAGTATTGCAAAAAGTTTAAAATTCCAAATTTACTTGAGTAAAAGTATTGTAACGTACTGGCGTCAAAATGTAGTAACAAAAGTAGAAAGTACTCTTTATGCAGAATGTCCCATTTCAAGTTTTCAAAATGTATAAAAATCCTTTGAAAATAGCAGATCTACAAGCTCACAATGTCAAATTTTGTAATAATAAATGAACTAGAAAATAAAGTTTTCAAATAAATGTAGTGGAGTAAAATACAATATTTGCCTCTGAGATGTAATGGAGTAGAAGTAAAAGTATTAGAAATTAGAAATACTCAAGTAAAGTACAAATACCTAAAAATTGTACTTAAAGTACAGTACTTGATTAAATGTAGTACTTAATTACTTTCCACCACTGTGTGCATATCCTGGAGGCTCGTGGGACAGTGGTGGGTGTGCATTTCATAGAGGACTGCACCCGCAATCTTCTATGGATAACTTAAGGCATGGGATGGAGAGATTTGTGCTGGTAGTGTCCTGGTCAACCCCGTTATTGTCTGGTATGCAGACAATAACTGACATAAATAGGCCTGTAGACAGTAGTACACACCATGTTTAAACAAACAGAGGGGTCAATAAAGGGAGGAGTAAATAAACCAGAGAGGTTTTTTAAAGAGCGAGCAAGGAAACGATTAGTCATTCTAGATCGCTGAGAATGTGGTGGGAACTTGTCACAGAGAGAGAGAGAGAGAGAGAGAGAGAGAGAGAGAGAGACAGAGGGTAGGGTGTCAAGGGAGGTTTCAAGAGGAAGCACCACAGAGGACCAGATTCATCACATTTACATTTAGCTAACAAGTAGAGACATGTACTTTTTTACGTGACTACACCATAAGCACCATTTTAGAAAACAGACGATCTACAAGCACCCAACGCGTTGCTGCGATGCAACGCGTGGAACCAACCATACATACCCTAGATACTGTACAGCAGGATGCTCCTATGAGATTTAACAGGCAATAAAGGGGAATCAATTATAATAATACAAATCTGTGTATGACACAATATACTAGTGTGCCATTTCAGAGGCAGCATGCACGCGTTGGCCATTCCACCATATCTTGGCACCGTGCCACTCGTCATGTCCAGAGTGTGCTTGCAAGTGTCAGCGAATCTGCTCGACTTGAGCCAGATGTCCTCGTCACTCAGACATCGTCCGGGCTATCGCTCTCCATTTGGAGTGCCTGTAACTCCCTGTCTCTGTTGACTGTAAGTGATAAAGGATGAGCCTCTACTCCGCTCCCAGCCGTCAGCCGCTGGCATGCAGGGGGAGACAGGGGAAATCTAATTATTTTCCTCCTGTGGACCAGCAACCCTTAAAGGTTAATCTCTGTCCGTCTGGCTAATTCTGTCTGGTTACACTGGAGTAATTACGACACATCGCTCCCTAGCTGCTCCCTCGGTTTTTGCTGTCTCGCTCTGTCTATAATCTACCTCTCTCTCCCCGCTCTTCTGCCATGATTCTCTCTCTCTCTCTCTCTCTCTCTCTCTCTCTCTCTCTCTCTCAATGTGGGGTCTGGGGACCCCCAAGGGTCCCTGAGGGTGTTCCAGGGTGAAACCAAATGATGAAAGCAAAATGAAAAGATTGTCCCAATTTATTACAGATGGCGTCCATAATTGTCACAGTCTATACAGGGCAATGGAACCATTGGTTCCATTTGTACACGTTTAGAGTTAAATGAACACAGACGATTTGTACAGTGTTCATTGGGGTCCCAGAGATACAAAGTGGTATAAATTGGGGGACTGACTGTGGCCTAATGCATATCAAACTGAGGTTCATTGACTGTGGCCTAATGCATATCAAACTGAGGTTCATTGGGGGACTGTGGCCTAATGCATATCAAACTGAGGTTCATTGGGGGACTGTGGCCTAATGCATATCAAACTGAGGTTCATTGGGGGACTGTGGCCTAATGCATATCAAACTGAGGTTCATTGGGGGACTGTGGCCTAATGCATATCAAACTGAGGTTCATTGGGGGACTGTGGCCTAATGCATATCAAACTGAGGTTCATTGGGGGACTGTGGCCTAATGCATATCAAACTGAGGTTCATTGGGGGACTGTGGCCTAATGCATATCAAACTGAGGTTCATTGGGGGACTGTGGCCTAATGCATATCAAACTGAGGTTCATTGGGGGACTGTGGCCTAATGCATATCAAACTGAGGTTCATTGGGGGACTGTGGCCTAATGCATATCAAACTGAGGTTCATTGGGGGACTGTGGCCTAATGCATATCAAACTGAGGTTCATTGACTGTGGCCTAATGCATATCAAACTGAGGTTCATTGGGGGACTGTGGCCTAATGCATATCAAACTGAGGTTCATTGGGGGACTGTGGCCTAATGCATATCAAACTGAGGTTCATTGGGGGACTGTGGCCTAATGCATATCAAACTGAGGTTCATTGGGGGACTGTGGCCTAATGCATATCAAACTGAGGTTCATTGGGGGACTGTGGCCTAATGCATATCAAACTGAGGTTCATTGGGGGACTGACTGTGGCCTAATGCATATCAAACTGAGGTTCATTGGGGGACTGTGGCCTAATGCATATCAAACTGAGGTTCATTGGAATTAAAACGTTTGAAAATCACTGCTCTATTAGTGTAGCACTGTCTGTCTATCTTTCCCTCTTGCTTCTCGGTCCATGTCTGCACCTTCTTGTCACTCTCTTTCCCCATCATTTATCCATCTCTCTTTCTCCCCTCCCCCCCTCGCTCTATATACATATACACGTGTGCATATAGAGCACCCCCCCAGTGGACCAGTCTCTCTGTCATTCCTGTATCAGTCTTCATTTCAATCCTCCAGCATTTAGGAGGAACGAGGACCTCCTTTTCTCACCTACTACTTTTCTCACCCCCACCGCTTGCACGCACGCACGCACGCACGCACGCACGCACGCACGCACGCACGCACGCACGCACGCACGCACGAACGCACACAGCCAGGCACAACTTCCCAACTACAGTACTATAGCTCCATCTTCTCTCTTTCCATCTCTCCTCCCATCACTACACCACCTATACCCCCCCCCCCCCCCTCTCTCATCCTCTATCTTTCTCCCTCCCTCCCTCTCTCTTTCTTTCTCAGTTTCCGACTTGTTACGGGAGAATTTCCCCATAGCAACAGCAACAGGAAGTGCGGGCCCTGGGCCTGGAAACGATTCTGTCTCTCCTCCTTCCCCTTTTATTCCTCATTCACCCACCAGCATTTCCACAAGCGACAGCTTAAGAATCCCCCATGTTTGTTGGTCCTCTTCCTCTGTCCCTTATAATTCTCAACATTTCTTCTTTTCTTTTTGGTGGTGGTGTTTATTTTACCACAAAACGGGAGTTATTAAGGTCCTTGCAGACTGAACGCGTTTTTCGGTAAAACTGCGGAAAAACGCAGCAGTGTGCAGACACGTTAATAGCCGCCAAATGCATCCTGGTCCCTCACATTCGATTACACACACTACGTTCTTGCTCCGTCTCTCTTCATATATACTCTCTCTCTCCACCCCCCTCTCCTCCTACCCCCCCCCCCCCCTCCCCCCCACCATCTATCATTGCCCTTTGCATCCCCACTGTCCCTCGGTCCCACTCTCCCCGAGGCCCAGGCCGACTCCACTAACAGAGCTTCTTACTGAGGCTGGAGCCCTGTGTCTGCCGGGCCTGGTGGCCTGTCACCTCCCATAACGTCACCTCCGATTAGGACAGGACAGGACAGGAGAGAACAGAAGAGGAGGGAGATGGGATGCTGGAAAGACAGCTAACTAACTCCTCTCTCCAAATGTACTCGTGTTCATCTAACCGCGGTTATGTTTTTCTCAGAGTTAAATTGGCATTCTGGATTTTGCAGTGTGCATGCGACACGGGAGCCAAACCATGGCGAGTGACAATACGTTATGTCAACATCGTGTTCTACAACTGAATGCCAAATGATTGCTATTTACTGTCTTGGGAGTGTTCCGGTGAAGCCTGTTGAAACTGAGGACTTGTGGACAAGCTCTTGTTAATGCTAATGATGATGATGTAGTCTCTGTAGTGCTGCTGTGGACAGGCTCTTGTTAGTGATAATGATGGTAACGTGGTCTGTTGTGTGCGTCTGTGGACAGGCTCTTTATAATTGTAGTGATGGTAATGTTGTCTGTTGTGTGTCTGTGGACAAGCGCTTGTTAATATTGTTAGTGGTAGTGATGGTAATGTCTGTTGTGTGTGTCTGTGGACAAGCGCTAACACCCCGAACGCCCAGGGTTATTTAATCCATTAAATCAGAGCGCCCATCGATTTATAGCAGTGGAGCACATTTAGAGACGGACCAGGTGCTATCCCGGATGTAGCTGAAGTAGCTTGATGTAGCCAAAACACTCCCGAGGCGAACAACAACAACGGGAGGTATGATTCATTCTAACGCGACTAGCGACGGGACCATGATGGGCCGTCTAACACATAATCTTTGCTTACAATTGGACGGAATGATTTACCGGTAGATCAAGAGTTATTCACGTTTTAAGATTTTCAGTCTCGTCGGCTAAAATGGGGGGGAACATTTTCGATGACGTCCCAACGGAAAATAACATTGAATGTTGCACAACAGACGCTCCCAGCCTGTGGAGCAATGCGATCGGTTTTTATATCAATAATCTCCGTCCTTTTTATCAATCTCTGTCCTGAGCGCTGGGCGTTACTAATTGATTGAACGGAGAACTCTGTCCTTGCCGCTCAGGGTTAATATTGGTAATAGTAGTGTTGTCTCTCTGTGGACATGATCTTTTGTTAATAGTAGTGATGGTAATGTGGTATTTTGTGAGTTGGTGGTGGCAGTGGGGGCGGAGGTAGCAATTTGAGAGATGCTAACGAAAATGGGATGCGTTGCCGAGAATGACTGCCTGAGATGGAAGAAGTGGAAAAGGCTGGACGTGAGAGAGGGAGAGTGTTGCTGATTGGCTGTTATTCTGAGATGTGCAGTGGATGTTATTGCCCAATGAATTCTGGCAACCACAGAAAATGAGGTGTTATGGTGGTAAGTGGCAGGATGCTGGCGAGTGCAGAGAGAGACACATTATGGATACATTTTGGAACATTTTCAGCTCTCACAAAATTATTGATGCTTTTGGGTGAAATTGTCACAGAATGGAGGAGGTCTGATTCTCATGGGGAAATGTTATCCGTTATTGTGAAGTGGATGTTACTGAGGGGATTCGATGACTGCGGTTGCACTGGTGTTATGCAGAGATGTGATATTAATAATGTGAGCTGTGGTATTAAATAGTGGTAATAATGTATTACGTGTGATGTATCTCGTCAGGTGCATTGGGACCAAATGGACCCGTAAGGCATTTGTACAAACAGATAAATGAACACTGAGGATATTAGTGCGTAGTGATGTATTGTGCATGAGATGCCACAGCAGTATAAAAAGCAGCAGCTATGGAACACCATGACACAATCATTGTGTCACTCAAGTTGTCATACCGTTGTGATGTTTTGCAAATGTTTTAATTTATTTTTCTTAAATAAAATCAAGGTATACACAACAGCTACTATACGATGATGAGTAAAGACCAAATGTTCCAAAAGGGATGCATGCAAAAACAAAGCAATTATTTCTAGGCCAACAGCTGGCATGTGAATTCAAAGTATTGTAATGTAAGCTGGCAATACCCTGGGGTGAAACCGCTGTCAGGGAGAGGAGAACCAGATGAGTTCCATGCAGACCTCATCCATGTTTTAAAAATGCAATACGTAAGTGTCATGTCCTACACAGGATTGAATCCCAGATCTCCCGTGTGGGAGACCTTAATGTCTACCACTACTGACAAGAAGGCATCCCTGCTTGCTCAGGGGAGATATTGTGCATGGGCTTCAGGCAGTATTACGTGCAGTGGTGGAAAGAAAGTACTCAAATGTTTTACTTGGGTAAAACCACAAATACTGCAATGCAGAAATACTCTGTTACAGGTAAAAATTTGAGTACCAAAAGTAAATATGCTCATTATGCTTGTAGATCGGCTATTTTCAAATGCCTGAAACGTACAATAATCCAAATCTACAAAGTATATAACTAAAGTTTTCAAATAAATGTAGTGGAGTAAAAGTACAATATTTGCCTCTGAGATGTAGTGGAGTAGAAGTAAAAGTAAAAGTACAGACATTTGTAAATACCACAGTAAAGTAAAAAATACCTGAAATGTTTACTTAAGTACAGTAATTGAGTACATGTTACTTTACACCACTGATTTCGTGTCATTGTCAATCAGTACTGTAAGTGTCCTACCCGACACCAAGTCGTGTAGGGAGAGCCACCACCTGCTACCACTGCACATGTGTTAGTTACACTTGCACATGTGTTAGTTACACTACCACATAGATGGGTTAAAAATAAAACAACGTTTTATTCATTCAAATACGTACCCTGATTGCAGCTTTAAGGAGTATTAGTTCTCCACTAGATGTTGTGGTGACATGTGAAGCCTGTAGGCTTACACAGTGAGTACGTTATACTAGATGTTATGGTGACACTGACATGTGAAGCCTGTAGGCTTACACAGTGAGTACGTTATACTAGATGTTATGGTGACATGTGAAGCCTGTAGTGTAGGCCAAGGGTTCCCAAACCGTGGTGCATGCACCCTTTGTGGTGCACGAACGCCCTCTAGGGGGTGCGTCACATGAAAAGGCTAATGGCGGTTTTATGGTGTTATTACAAACGGCAAAATCCTGTAAAACACTGTTGTGAGGAGATGTATAGAGCAGCTGCAAGAGTATACAGCAGCTGCATGTCTCTCAGTGCAGTGATTATTGTATAATATTAAAAAATATATTTTTTTTGGCCAAATACAACGAAACTGGGTGTTGGGGTGCGTCAGCAAGGTCAGGAGGTAACAGGGGGTGCGTGGCCCAAAAAGTTTGGGGACCGACGTAGGGGGAGGCAGACTTTGGTTCGACATAGCATTGGACGGACTGGATTAAGGTTGGTGAGGGATGCGTTAAAACGACCGGATTAAGGTTGGTGAGGGATGCGTTAAAACGACCGGATTAAGGTTGGTGAGGGATGCGTTAAAACGACCGGATTAAGGTTGGTGAGGGATGCGTTAAAACGACCGGATTAAGGTTGGTGAGGGATGCGTTAAAACGACCGGATTAAGGTTGGTGAGGGATCCGTTAAAACGACCGGATTAAGGTTGGTGAGGGATGCGTTAAAACGACCGGATTAAGGTTGGTGAGGGATGCGTTAAAACGACCGGATTAAGGTTGGTGAGGGATGCGCTGCTCCGTGCTTGCGGTTATGGTTAGGTTAGGGTTTGAGGTAGGTTGTCGTTCGGACCAATGGTATGTCGGAACTAAAGCATGCACCCCGCTGTAGGCTTACATACAGTACGTTCTTCACTAGATGTTATGGTGACATGTGAAGCCTGTAGGCTTATACAGTATACTAGATGTATCATGTTATGGTGACATGTGAAGCCTGTAGGCTCATATAGTATACTAGATGTATCATATGGTGACATGTGAAGCCTGTAGGCTACAGTATACTAGATGTATCATATGGTGACATGTGAAGCCTGTAGGCTCATATAGTATACTAGATGTATCATATGGTGACATGTGAAGCCTGTAGGATCATAGAGTATACTAGATGTATCATGTTATGGTGACATGTGAAGCCTGTAGGCTCATACAGTATACTAGATGTATCATGTTATGGTGACATGTGACGCCTGTAGGCTCATACAGTATACTAGATGTATCATATGGTGACATGCGACGCCTGTAGGCTCATATAGTATACTAGATGTATCATGTTATGGTGACATGTGAAGCCTGTAGGCTTATACAGTACGTTATAGTCTTTATTTGACCTTGGGTTCTGATCAAGAAGGAGCAATACAATTGACAGAGAGCTGTGTTCTGTAACACACAAGGAGTTGCTTAGCAACTCATACCGATATCTCAGTGTAATCCACAATAACAAAATCATACATATAAAATGGTTCTGGCCTGTCCGGACAGCTGGTGTAGCCGTCTGGGCACCTACTGTAGGCTGGTAATCCAGCCTGACAGCGTGTTACTGGTTCGAGTCCCGACCCCCACGACCTTTCATCACCCCATCTCTCTCTCCATTTTCTGTCAGACTATACTATCAATAAGGCCTAAAAAAATATATCGGTATCTTAAAATGGTTCTATAAAATGTATGGATGACTCAAAGCTGTTTATTATGATAAGTAAGATCACGGCTTAGATGATGATACACAGTAGGGGTGGGCGATATGGACAAAAGTATTATCACGATAAACGATATTATCACGATATCTTTCGCACGTTTATGGTTATTTTCAAGTTACTTAAAGGAGAATTCCATGCTAGAAGGCTTTCTTACCTTTATTTGTAGTTGTTACGTCCCCACCAAAGAGGTCCAGGTGTTATTTTGTGCAAAAGCGCATTATTTCCCCTAACATAAGCCCTCAATGAATTGAATGGAATTGCATTGCATTGAATGGGGCATTGGGGTGCTATTCGCTTATTTCCATCGCTCAAAAATCAAATCAATCAAATCCCAAGCGGCACACTTTACTACTTATTTTCACACAAAAACCCAACCCCCATTGAGGGCTTATATTATAAGGGGAAATAGCCAATAATGCACTTTTGCACAACATAACACCTGGACCTCTTTGGTGGGGACGTAACAACTACAAACTAGAAAAAGTGCCCTTCCGGGCACAGGTCTCCACCAGGAGGATAGGAGTGTGTGTGATGTTTGGCAAGGATGTTTAGGAGGATGTTTTTTTTTTTTTTTGATGATTTGAGGCATTTTGTTCCAAAAATGTGTTGTGCAAAAATCAACCTGTTGGTGGCGCTATAACAGGCCAATGTGAAAAGGGTGGGATATATTCCTCAGCCTAGTAAGAAAAAGTGTGAAAGATTTCACGTAAATTGCATGCTGCGTTCATGATTTGAGGCTATTGTTCAAAACGGGGCAATCTTGCAAACTGTGAAAGCCAATTATAGCCAATTAGGATGGAATATGAAATATCGGACAGATCCAACTTGAGCACATGACCATAGAGATACTGTGTAACGATTTGTGAGATTTTTGGACAGAATCTGGAGGAGTAATATCAAAAAATGTGTTTTACAAAAGTCGGCCTCCTGGTGGCGCTATAAAAGGCAGATGCGGAAAATGCAGGTCAAAGGTTTGTCCTTGGCCTCTAGGGAGTGTGCATGCAACGTTTCACGCAGATCGGTGCAGTTGTAGGTCAAAAATGTGAAAAGCTGCCTCATGGTGGCGCTATAACTGGCCGTTCTGGAAAATGTGGGGCAGAGGTTCATCGTTGGCATCCAGGGAGTGTGTGTGCAAAGTTTGGCATCGGCCGGGTTAACGGTGCCGGAGATTAGCTGTACACAGACGGACGGAAGGACACACACACGGACGGACGGACACACACACGGACGGAGTGCAAAACATACTCTCTCCCCATGCCTTCGGCCTGGTGGAGACAATAAAGGTAAGAAAGCCTTCTAGCATGGAATTCTCCTTTAACAGTACAACGTAACAAAAAACTAAAATAAATACCATTTAGTAGACCCTCCAGAAAAACGCGGGCAAAAGTCCTTGATTATACGATGGAAATGGAATATGCAGTTTTATGTGAATTTATGTGGCAAAATTGTAGGAATTTGCTAACGTTGCGAAAAAATGCAAAATATGATATAATATAATCACTTTTAAAAAAGTGATTAACCTGTCCTACACTCTATGGTATTGGTTCTCAAAGTGGGGTCCAGCAGTTCCAGGGGGTCCCAAGCTACATTTATGAATATCATAAATATCTATTTAACCACTTTAATCATACACATTGGCTATTTGATAGACAATCTACAAGCTCACACATATTTTTCAGATGGGGGTCCGCAGTCAAATACATATTAATTTAGGGGTACTTGAGTGAGCACAGCAGAGCCATGCAAAACGTCTGCCTTTCATGATTTTCAAGGCAAAACAAATCAAAGCTTTGACAACACTCTGCTTTCATTTACTGCACTCATTTACTGCAGGCAAAAAAAAATTCCTTAGTGAAGTGAAACTCCGGTTTATGTTGTGGTTTTACCCTCTAAAAGGGATTTAAAATGTTATGTGCCTTGCAAGTGTTGATCCCATCTGCTTCCATGGAATACTATAACATTTTGCTGAGGAGTTTGTTTGCTGGATGCGTTTTTGAAACTCAGTTTACAAGCAGTATCATCAATGGACGCACGTCACATCAAGTAGGATTCACTTTAAATTGTCATTATGAAAGTTTCTTGAGGAGAACACTGACGGTGAACAGCGCACACACACACACACACACACACACACACACACACACACACACACACACACACACACACACACACACACACACACACACACACACACACACACACACACACACACACACACTTTATGCAAGCATGAAGTCGCCGTTTGAAAATGTTCGTTTGGTCCTCGTCCCTTACCGAGAATCCGAAATAGTTCCATACCACTGACATAGTTATTTTTGGGAACCTTCAACTAGCCCTTCCTCAACCTCCACTCGCTCGACATCGGAGTATAATTGGCCGTCCATTTCTTTACATATTATTCTGTGCAGAGCGCAGTGCCTGAGTGCCAGTGAGTGAAATGTGAATGAGTGCGCAATGCGCTCCTGTTTCCCTCTCTGCCCAGAAGAAAGGGGGCGGGTGCTTTGGGAGTGCTCAGAACACAACCGATCTAGAAGCAAACAATGCCTTGCATTGCGGTGCAGTAGCGGCACGTTGTTAGCTTGTAGATTTGTTATATTTGGTGAACAAAACCGTCGTACTGCAGAAGTACACATCATAGAATGTGCATTCACTGCATCTGATGCAGCAAATTTATCGTGATGGAAACGATAACTCTAAAAAGCCATATCGTGGAGACATTGTATCGTCCAGACAATATTTATCGCCATATCGAACAGCCCTAATACACAGTAAATATCCTCAGTGTGAATCCATCCATCCATCATAAATGACATGTAGCTTGCAGAGTTAGTTCAGTCAGTTACACTCGAGGGAATTCATGCTGTACTCAAAGGCGCATTCTATACTCAAGGGGTTAACATGCTGAATTTCTATGTGGGTGTATAAGTGCGTGCAAGTCCCACACGTCATTCGCTGATGTGGCAGTCATCTGACCAATTGGGCGGGCTACTTAAGCTCACCAGTCTGCACGCTCTTCCTGCCTTCCTTCTGCTATGGTTCCCGGTTGTTATGTGATGTTTGCTCCCACCACCACCCCAGCACCACCGGTGGGCTCTGCTATTTATGTTCCCCATGGGGGGTTCATTGTATATCTATCTCCCTGCTCTTAATGTTTATGATGGTTAATCGTGCCGAGCAGGGAGTAAATGCAGCAGAGCCGAACGCCAAGATAAATATCATATGCACACTATTATTCTCATTCTATAATAAATATTGGTTAAATCTATTCCGTGAGTTGTCTGACTGAACTTGAGTGTGGGTGTACAAATATGAAACCAAATGTGGACCCATTCATTCATCTACCATCTACCGTGACTCCTTCATGAGTTCTACTGCTTAATGCCGTGTTTTTTTGCCGTCCAGGACGGCTCTGGTACCTTGCGTGAGGAGCTGAAGGGTCCGGACCTCCTCGCGGACGCGGAGCTGCAGGACCTGTTGCAGGATGTACTGTCTCTGGGCTTCCTGCATGATGCCCATTCTCTCCAGCTTCCTGTCCGTCAGTCTCATCAGAGCTCGCCCTGCAGGACAGACGGACACAGTGAGGGAGGGAAGCGAGTGAGTTTGTTCATTTAGTTTATTTCCATCATCATTATCAACAACAGTACTATGACGTTTACGCCATAACACTTACAAAATTCATTGTGAATGAACACACAAAAACATTCCGTCTTCACATTCCAAACTAGTTACATTGTTAGATAGATAGATAAATAGATACCTTTATTATTCCGCGGGGGGAAATCAGCCCCCCGCGTTCGTAAATAACGAACACTCAACAATATTCAATATCTACATTTACATTATTTATTTACACAATATTATTATTATTTTTTTTTTAATATTTGTATATAGACCCCTTGTACTATAGACTCTTGTCGCTGCTGACCCCTACTGGTTGGTAATAGTATTAGGGAGGGGGTAGGCAAGCATCTGTTTCCACCAGTGGTGAAGACAGACTTGAGTATAGGAAAAAATTGTGCTATTTTATCATGATCATTACTGAGCACCAATTATATGAAGATAGGTTGAAAAGTGGTGAAGTGGTCCTTTAAGGGCAGAAAGATGTAGACAAAGAATTTATGTCACCACAGGAAATGTATGAGGAAGGGTGGGCGCAGGCGCTTTCTCATGCACGCACGCACGCACGCACGCACGTACGCATGCTAGCACGCACGCACGCAGCAGCAGCAAGCGCTCGCCCACATGATGCAAGGACAGAAAAAATGCCCAATAAATCTTGTATTACATGCCCAAACCTACAATATTCCCTCAGTCGTACAAATCTCTTGATGCTGTCAAGTCCTGCACTGAATTATATATAAACTGGCTGTTGCTATTACATCGAACTGCTCTGATCTGATTTTTCTTCCCAGCAGGGCACACAATTCTCATCTTAACATAATAATTTGCATATCCCCTGAAACAAAAAAAAACCCTCTTGTGTCTCTCTCTTAATTTTCAACTCGTTTGAAATCCACTAATTTAATCTCCCAATCGTTTTCTGTAAACGGGATTTCTGCTGCTGATAAAAAGGAAAATGGAGAAGGGTCTAATTAACAATGCTTGTCACGGGGTGGCTTTGTAGAATGTAGGATAGAGAGGAGAAGATAAGAAGATAATTCATAGTAATTACTGTGCGTTAGGTCGGACCCCTGCCTGCAGATCCCCTTACTCCTTTGCCCCTTAATGAGGGCCCCAGTAGGCAGAGCCTCTGATTGGCTGACAGCCAATCACTCCTCATAGGCTAACGGGCCCATTAAACTCTTGTGGTTTATCGTCTCACAGCGGGGCTGCCACAGTCCGACGGCCACATGCTACCGTGTAGATCTCTCCTGCTTTCTCTCTGCCAGATGTTTCTCTGCCTCTAGCTCTCTTCCATTCTCCTGAAATATTTGCTCTCTCTCTCTCCAGTGGCGGAAAGTAACTAAGTACATTTACTTAAACCATTCAGGCCTGACGTCGAAATTAAAAAAAAACATGTTTTCTAAATCATGACAATTTTCTGAAAGATTTCAGGCACATTTTAACAATTTTAAAAAAATAGCAGACCTACAAGTTCATAGCGCGCCACTTGGTGGCGCGCTATGAGCTTGTAGATCTGCTATTTTTCAATAGCTAAATTATAACAATGTTTAAAACACCAAAAAGGGTTCCCGCCCAGAATGGGTTAAGTGCCAAATATTGTACTTTTAGTCCACTACAATTATTTGAAAACTTTTGTTGCTAATTACTTTTTAGTTTTTATTATTACAAAACATACATTAACCACTTCAGCCCTATATGCATTGTGGCCGTTTGAAAATAGCCGATCTACAAGCTCACATTGGGTCGCGATGAGACCCATTGCGACGCATTGTGAGCTAGTAGATCTGTTATTTTCAAAATATTTGTATACACTTGGAAACTTGAAATGGGACCTTCTGCATAGTGAGTACTTTCTACTTTTGGTACTAACCGGTAAGTACATTTTGAATTCTGGACTTTTACTTGTAACGGAATAGTTCGACAATGCTGTATTGATGATACTTTTACTTAAGTAAAAAAAACTGCACTTTTTTCACCACTGGTGCTCTCGCTCTCTCTCTCCCATATGTTTCTCTGCCTCTCTCTTCCTTTTTCGTGAAATATTTGTCAGTGCACTCTCTCTCTCTCTCCCTGGTGTCTGTGTCTGGTGTTATGGCGTGCTCCTGAGTCTCTCCTACACAGTGTCTCTCACAGTGAGGGTTCATTCTCCGGTTGCCTCGGCTCATTCCGTGACTCCATTTCTTGTCAGGAAAAAAAAGCCACTGAAGCCGTTAATGGCGTGAGATTAGAATCCAATTTTCATCCGTAAATTGGTATACTCACTCTTATTCAATGTGCCTCCTTATGAACGGCACAACACAGAATGACACACATTGTAATTTCATGCCTATTGACTTGTTTTGAAGATTTATTGTGGGCTCTTTGAGGACAGTGCCCCCCCATTCTACGTTGCGCATGCTGGCGCAGTACAAAGGGGAGCCGTTTGGAAAGCTAAGTACCCTTAAGTGTTAGAAGTACACTAGAGTTGACTGTGTTAGACCAATTTTCCTGCCGTTAACAAAAGAAGCACTTTACTCAGCACAAGTCCAGATGGGGGCAAAATGCCAAGCGTAGTTAAGATGCTCCGACGTGAAATGGCTTGATCATTCCCCATTACAAAAACACTGGGGAGCTAACTCCAGTCGCAAAGGCCCGGAAGTGAGGAAGAAAAGGAATATTAAATGGAAGGACTGAGATACAGGGATTAGTAGTGAGGAGTTGGGCAGGAAAAAAGAGACAGAGGGAAATAGGGAGTGAAAAGAAAAAGGAGAAACGATGAGCATTAGAAGAGACAAGATACAGTCTGGCAGAGACAACCACTGTGCACACAAAGCATGCTGTTATGGCTCTATAAATATTGACCAACCATCACTTGGCACCTCATCATGTAACCAAAGATAGATCGGCATGGCAACAGAGGCTCACATTCTCCACGCTTCGATAATAACCATCTTTAATAATAACAACACACACAGTGTGTGAGAGAGAGAGAGAGAGAGAGAGAGAGAGAGAGAGAGAGAGAGAGAGAGAGAGAGAGAGAGAGACACACACACACACACACACACACACACACAGTTCAAGGCTTCTTTATTGATCTTTGTTTAGTGCCACTCCAAAAGAACATTTGGCCTCATTAATCCAAAACATGATCACATTTAAATAGCAAATAGAGCAGCAATTCTGGGGGCGAACATTCAGTGAAAATAGCAGTTTTTGCCGTAGATAGTGTTGAGCACTAAAAGGGGGAGGCCAATTACAGACCCCCCTGGGGGACTCAGTCAACTAGGTATATACGTGGTTAAACCCCCCCCTTTCCCCTCTACTGTACATTTCATTCACCATGTGATTCTTGGCCAACACCATTTCTAAGCATGTCATAGAGATAGGGATAAATCACTGACAAGATCTTCAAACAGCTAATGGAAGGTATGAGTATAGTGTAGGTGTGGGCAGTGTGGTGAAAGATGGGAGGCATGCTGACGATTTGTGAACAAGCTGCCAGGTTCTTGGCAGGTGGTACCAACGCGCTAGTCCTTCTGGTCGGTAGGCAGCAGAGCGATACCAGTGGGATGGAACGCCTCTGTAAGGAAGCCAAGATTTGTACTCTTTATATGCCAGGCATGGCCAGCTCGAAGAGCATTGCGTTGCATCACAATCGGTGTTGCGTCAATCTGACGTTCCACCTGCTCCACAGGGTACGTTCAGATACATTTTTTTCTCATCAGGAGAGACACGATATCCATTCATTATGCTTAATGCGTCCACATAGAGTGCTGCTTGTGGTTTAAATAAATGCATTTTTAAGTCACACCGAGCTGAACACAGAATATTATTAACAGCCGGCAAGCAAAGGACAGTAGCCTAATAACTATAAGAACATTATTAATCGGTATAGATGGCAGTAGCACCGCAAGAATTGTACAAAATCAAATCATGTTCATTGTTAAATTAACTCCCTTAGTGGACCTGTAGTGTAAGTTTAACTCAGAGAATGTACAAATGGAACGAAAATAATGGCTCCTTCAATTTGGTTCCAATTTTACACTCAAGAGTTTTTGCAAAAACAAACAAAGTATTCGTATATCTTTCAGATGCAGATGCAGGTGCGTTGGACAGTGACAAATGAAGACAATCATGAACAAACATTCAAAGACCTGAAAAGGCCTTAATGTCTCAAACTCAGGCTTCAGAGGGTTTAATATTTGGAATTATTTGCCTTTACATCTAGTTATCTTCTCACCAATTCAAGTAAGGTTCTAAAATCACTTAACCACCACATACTTTCCATATGGTCTGCCAAATTAACCTGGGTGCATTCAATATTTTCCCTAGAGGTTTACTGTCTTGTGATATAAACTTTTACTATTGTGATATGCTCTTGCTGTTTTCTTTTCTTGTTATATTGTCCATATTGATTTTTTCTAATGTCTAATGTTTTATTTGTAATAGATCTGAATATTCAACGTTGATTTGTATCCTTATCCTATGAATGTACACATATTTCTGGAGAAACTCTGGTTTGAAACACACAGGACAGGATTCAGAATTCGGCTTTGGGACCAATTATTTCAGGAATTCCAGGATTCATGAAGTGAATGAAGATTCGGGCATCAATACTTTATTACCATTTCAATGAGACATTGATTGGAATTTGATTTAGTGCGAGCTCAGTGGACACGACAATACAATAGTATATAATATAGTATAAAAAATGAAAACGCTGGTGCATTAAAAAATAAAATCCCAAACAAGTTCAGTTAATGTTCTGAACTAATGATGAGAGGTTAACTCTGTCAGGATACTGTAGCCTATACTGTAAGCTGTGGGTAGTTTTGTTCTTAATGCTTTGTAATCTTTTTCCTGAAGGAAGTGGAACAAAAAACACCTGTCCCTGATTATCTTCAGACCCGTCCTTAGAATGCAGGTGTTATGAATATCACAGATGCTTGGCAGATCCTGATTATTTTTATTTTTTTTATGCCGCCTTTACTACCTTATTTAGGTCCTTCTTGTGTCAGCTGAGCAGTTGCCAGTTTCCATACCAAACTGTGATAGAGGATGTGAGTCACTCGTTTCTAGCTTGAATCGTGCGTTCCGTGATTCTAAATCATCACTCGCTGAGTCGCTACTCAGTCTGGACAGAGGCTGCTTGACTCGCATTTCATAACATCAACTGTTACGTAGCCACGTTGTTGCTGATATGTCATCAGCCAGCGCCACTCTGTCCATGCTTCTCACTGTTAGAAGCTGTCCACTGTCTCACTGCAAAAAATAGCGCCGTTCGAGACGTGAGAGTAAATAAATAAAAAATCACACCCGTGTGAACCGAGTGGTGTAAGGTATTATATAGCCTGATCAGCTCTGATCTGACGTCATGTCTGACGTAATGAAATCACACCCGGGTGAACTGGGTGACCGTAGCAACCATGCTCATTTTTTGGTACGAACAGACAGACAGACAAACTAACAAAGCCAGTCGTAGGAGTGGTTTACACCACTCAAAAACGATGGTAAAAAGTAAACGATTCAGTAGTCCACTGTCAGATTCAGTAGTACAAAAACAATGATGGCTGTGTGGGGTGAGTTTAGTGAATGATAAGGGGACGTTGCAGGACAACAGCAGTACAGTGCGCATTGATACGTCAAACTGGTGTTTTTCCTCAACCCACACCACAGACCAATCAGAAGCCATGGTTCCATTCCATTTCAACCTTTCATATGTCCCGCCTACCAAGTTTGAGATTAGGAGACTGTCCAGACGGAGTTGCGAAGTCACATTTTCAGGTCCGTGGAATGCAGCAAATCAGGCTGGAACCCCAGGCTAACTGCCTTTGACACCTGAACCGTCTTGAGTTGTCTCAGAAAGAACAATCGATGGGCGATCTTTACAATAAGCCTTGCATTGAAACTCCATTTAAGACGAGAATAAATGATGGTCCCAAGGAATTTGCTGCCATTAACTCCTCATAGCCTACACCAGAAAAACAACAGATTTATACTTGGTTGCCATATCGCATGCCGAAAATAACTGATCTATACAGTACAAGCTTGTAGATCTGCTTTGGTCAGCATGCAACACTGGCCCGCAACCATGAAGTATAAATTAAGCATAATTCCTCTCTAACTCTCTCTGGTCTTTCTCAGCCCCACCAACACACAAATGCACTTCCTGTCTCTCTCTGACTCGCTCCTTCTCCATCGTTCTCCCCTGGCCTACACCCTCCCCACTGCAGTTCTGAGTCACTGGCTCCAAAAAAATCCCACCAATTTCCAAAAGCCATAATTAATACAGAAAGCAGTGTAGCATGGACACAAGCAGAAGAAGACACGGGTGTGTGTGTGTGTGTGTGGTGTGGGGGGGGGGGGGGGGGGGGAGATAAGAGCAGTGAAGAGATAATGGGGAGAAGTGGATGAAGAAGAGAGGGTAGAAATTATGCAAAAATGAAGTGAAGTGTAGACATATTCAGCGGGGTGGCGGGGGGGGACATGGTAAAATATGAATATGAGAGTCCCTTAACCCATTTTGAGCTGAGATCAGATTCTAAAAATGTCTTCTACATTCTGACAGTTTTCTGAAAAAGCTATGTTGCTATGTCATTCTGAGTCGTTCGATTTTTCAAAAATAGCAGATCTACAAGCTCATAGCGCGCCACTCGGTGGCGCGCTATGAGCTTGTAGATCTGCTATTTTTCAATAGCTAAAGCATAACATAATGCTAACACCAACAGGGGTTCCCGCCCAAAATGGATTAAAGGCAAACTGCTATAAACGTTTGGTGTAGATTCTACACTCTAGATGATATATTTGTCATTTATATCCAATGTAGATTGATTCTAAATATTTTTCCATACTGCTGCTGGTGACAGAATATTCACTGATACTTTGACTACATTTATATTCCTAGTCGGTTAATAGCTCAGCTCATGCAAATCACAGCCGGTTTATGTGCAGACGAAAAGAAACCAAAGTCTTTGGGTGCCGGTGGGAGTATGGCTGCAAAGCTGAAACTTAAAGGAATTGACGGAAGCTTAATTTGACTTAACTTTAATTTATTATGGATCCCCATCACCACATTAGCACTAATCATTCACAACAACATACTGTACTACAGATACAATACACAGACAGACAATGGCTCACATACAAAAGGTTATAAGAGATACATCTCAGAAGATCTTATTTCTACATCCGGTATATTACTAGTTAATAGTATAACATCTTTGTGCTAATCTGTATCCGTCCTGTGTTTCTGCAGTGCTGCTATATGACGACTGAATTTCCCTCATGGGATCAATACAGGTCTATTATGTTGCGTACTACCCTTTCAGCCAATCGGGACACAGGGGCTCCGATCAACGGGTTTGTATTGTGGCAGTGCTTGAACGTTTTGGGGCGGTAGACTGTCTGTCTGACGCCCCAAAACAGACAGACTGACTGCCAGACCGACCGACCAGCAGAGTGTCTTACTGTATACTAGCTGCTTGGTTGCAGCAGAAGAAATATAACAACCACTTAATGGTGTGCTGGGACCTTCTAGTGCGTTACTGTCACTTCCGTGGGTCAGTTCATTCAGTGGGTCGACTCACATAGAAACAGACATGACAGAAAATCACTTGACACTAAGTCCTGGCAGGCAGGCAGGCAGGCAGGCAGGCACGCGTCAAAGAAATCTATGCGTTTATGCGCCGCGTAAACGTTCGTTCTGGCACGAATGGAGCCCCATACACACGCAAACGTGCAGACACAGACAGACAGACAGACAGACAGACAGACAGACCTTCCCACACATACTGCTACAGTACTACTGCCTACTTCCCAGCACTATCATGACTGAGTTGTAAGTAAGCTACTTCTGATACTGTGTGTGTGTGTGTGTGTGTGTGTGTGTGTGTGTGTGTGTGTGTAATCATTTCATCTCCTCTCTATGATAGGAACAAAGCCCCCCTTCTCGCTCGCCTCCACGCGCTTATCTTTGGCCAATTGACTTGAGAAAATAATTTAATGTACTTTAGCCTATTTCGCTTGTACAATATTGATTGGATTTGAATTCCACTCCCACCCTCTCACCCAGTGTTTCACTTCTCACATTGATGGCCTTTTCCAAGGCAGGGGCTCCCACAGAGCCGTGTGCTTGACTCACTGCTTACCAAGCTATGAACACCTACGATGTCTCCTCATCACCTTTTTACCTTCATCCACTCTCTCCCTTCCCTTTTTTGAACGCCTTCAGAATACTCAACACATCCACATAACATTAGGTGGATACTGCATGTGTTTCACTCATGGATGACATTCCACTCTGTCCACCATTCTGGGCAGGAACCCCTTTTGGTGTTTTAGCATTATGTTATGCTTTAGATATTGAAAAATAGCAGATCTACAAGCTCATATCGCGGCACCGAGTGGCGCGCTACGAGCTTGTAGATCTGCTATCTTTTGAAAAATCGTATATTCTTTCAGAGCGAACATTTTTAACTCAAAACTTTGCTTCTGGGGGTGGTCCCTGGAACAACATATTTTCAGATGGGGGTCGGCAGCCAATTACATATAATTTTGGGGGTCCTTGACATTTGACAAAATGTTTGAGAACCACTGACATACTGTAGAAACATGTTTTTTTTCAGAAAACTGTCAGGATTTAGAAGACATTTGTAGAATCGTCCTCAGGTCTAAACGGGTTAACGTTTCACAGATAATACAATTCAGAAGCGTCGGTTGAAGCAGTGATACAGAGGGTTGAAGCAGTGATACAGAGGGTTGAAGCAGTGATACAGAGGGTTGAAGCAGTGATACAGAGGGTTGAAGCAGTGATACAGAGGGTTGAAGCAGTGATACAGAGGGTTGAAGCAGTGATACAGAGGGTTGAAGCAGTGATACAGAGGGTTGAAGCGGTGATACAGAGGGTTGAAGCAGTGATACAGAGGGTTGAAGCAGTGATACAGAGGGTTGAAGCAGTGATACAGAGGGTTGAAGCAGTGATACAGAGGGTTGAAGCGGTGATACAGAGGGTTGAAGCAGTGATACAGAGGGTTGAAGCAGTGATACAGAGGGTTGAAGCAGTGATACAGAGGGTGTAATCTCAGAACCGTCGGTTGAAGCAGTGATACAGAGGGTGTAATCTCAGAACCGTCGGTTGAAGCAGTGATACAGAGGGTGTAATCTCAGAACCGTCGGTTGAAGCAGTGATACAGAGGGTGTAATCTCAGAACCGTCGGGTGAAGCAGTGATACAGAGGGTGTAATCTCAGAACCATCGGGTGAAGCAGTGATACAGAGGGTGTAATCTCAGAACCGTCGGGTGAAGCAGTGATACAGAGGGTGTAATCTCAACCGTCGGTTGAAGCAGTGATACAGAGGGTGTAATCTCAGAACCGTCGGTTGAAGCAGTGATACAGAGGGTGTAATCTCAGAACCGTCGGTTGAAGCAGTGATACAGAGGGTGTAATCTCAGAACCGTCGGTTGAAGCAGTGATACAGAGGGTGTAATCTCAGAACCGTCGGTTGAAGCAGTGATACAGAGGGTGTAATCTCAGAACCGTCGGTTGAAGCAGTGATACAGAGGGTGTAATCTCAGAACCGTCGGTTGAAGCAGTGATACAGAGGGTGTAATCTCAGAACCGTCGGTTGAAGCAGTGATACAGAGGGTGTAATCTCAACCGTCGGTTGAAGCAGTGATACAGAGGGTGTAATCTCAACCGTCGGTTGAAGCAGTGATACAGAGGGTGTAATCTCAGAACCGTCGGTTGAAGCAGTGATACAGAGGGTGTAATCTCAGAACCGTCGGTTGAAGCAGTGATACAGAGGGTGTAATCTCAGAACCGTCGGTTGAAGCAGTGATACAGAGGGTGTAATCTCAGAACCGTCGGTTGAAGCAGTGATACAGAGGGTGTAATCTCAGAACCGTCGGTTGAAGCAGTGATACAGAGGGTGTAATCTCAGAACCGTCGGTTGAAGCAGTGATACAGAGGGTGTAATCTCAGAACCGTCGGTTGAAGCAGTGATACAGAGGGTGTAATCTCAGAACCGTCGGTTGAAGCAGTGATACAGAGGGTGTAATCTCAGAACCGTCGGTTGAAGCAGTGATACAGAGGGTGTCATCTCAGAACCGTCGGTTGAAGCAGTGATACAGAGGGTGTCATCTCAGAACCGTCGGTTGAAGCAGTGATACAGAGGGTGTCATCTCAGAACCGTCGGTTGAAGCAGTGATACAGAGGGTTGAAGCAGTGATACAGAGGGTGTAATCTCAGAACCGTCGGTTGAAGCAGTGATACAGAGGGTTGAAGCAGTGATACAGAGGGTGTCATCTCAGAACCGTCGGTTGAAGCAGTGATACAGAGGGTTGAAGCAGTGATACAGAGGGTGTCATCTCAGAACCGTCGGTTGAAGCAGTGATACAGAGGGTTGAAGCAGTGATACAGAGGGTTGAAGCAGTGATACAGAGGGTTGAAGCAGTGATACAGAGGGTTGAAGCAGTGATACAGAGGGTTGAAGCAGTGATACAGAGGGTTGAAGCAGTGATACAGAGGGTTGAAGCAGTGATACAGAGGGTGTAATCTCAAATAGTTGTGTCTCTGTCCAGTTTCTCCAGCGTTATTCACAGTATAAATTGGACTAGGAAAACTCACCTAGATTGATAGACAAGGAAGTCAATACTTCAGAAACTGATAGTGGTGTATACTTAATACTTACTTAGCCCTACACAGTTGAATCCTCTATGTATTTGATGTTATCTTTTCCATTTAGCTGAGAAATACATAGACGACAACGCAAGGCCAGATCCCAATACTCACCTCCTCCGTCCTCCAGCATGGTGGTGTTACATTGGAGTTGGTGACCTGCTGACTTGTGGACTTCAAACATAAAAGTCAAAATCACTGCTGTTTGTTCAATAACAAATTTTAAATTAGATGTATTTAGGCCACTTATTACAATGAGAAGTCTACGAGATGGTCAGATATTTCAGCAGGTCACCAATTTCACTGTAACACCAAGATATGGACAAAAAAAAAAAATTAACGGTACTGACAATGACTCTCATTCTATGTACTAGAGCGGTGCCCGTTGGGCACTGACCTACTTGGAACGATGCAAGTTGGAATTGCATGCCCCACCCAGTTATTACATGCACGAGCAGAGCGCGCAAGTACTGTTTTCGTCTGCGTATGTCGTGACTGGCTCGGCCAATCAGGGATTGTGAATTTAGGTGGTCACCTTGGCCAATCAGGGATTGTATATTGTTGGTGGCGTCGCTCGGCCAATCCAAGCAGGGATCACGTACACACGTACGTATGTTTACACACAGAGACATGGTGCATTTATATTAGGATATGCATGTTCACATTACTTGCACAGTTAGATATGTACAGTATATGCACATTACTGAGTGGTTAGTGAGCCCGCCTGGAGAGACAGAGCCCCTGGTTGTCCCAGGTACGATTCCAGGACAGGCCAGCAATGTGTCTATACGTGTCCCTGAACAAGATTTTTTTTAAATTTGTTTAGAGAGATATTTTTTGGGGGGCTTTTTCTGCCTTTATTTGATAGTTCACAGTACGTTGACAGGAAATGGGGGGAGAGAGATCGGGAGTGACACGCAGGAAAGGTCGTCGGGATCGGTAGTTGAACCCGCGACACGGATTAGCAGCCTAGGTGTCCGGACCGCTAGGCCGACCCGGGCCACCGAGCAAGACTCGGACCCAGCCTTACTCATCTGCGAAGAGAAAAGCCTGGTCACAAGCTATAAGGCAGAGAGTGCATAGCCGGAAGTGTTGGGCCGGAACATCCATTAAAAAGGGCATCTTTGAAAAACAAAGAAAAGGTCCTGCACATTGTCAGACACTTGCCAAAATGTTGCTCTTTATTGGGTCGGCGTTTCGGTCGATTAGACCTTCATCAAGACAGACAATACAGGGCACAATAACCACCAAACATTTATAGACCACAACCCCAGTGAGGAGGTCAGGGACCACAACCCCAGTGAGGAGGTCAGGGCCTTATAGACCACAACCCCAGTGAGGAGGTCAGGGCCGGAACATCCGTCATTTATAGACCACATCTATATAGAACATTTATAGACCACAACCCCAGTGAGGAGGTCAGGGCCGGAACATCCGTCATTTATAGACCACATCTATATAGAACATTTATAGACCACAACCCCAGTGAGGAGGTCAGGGCCGGAACATCTATATAGAACATTTATAGACCACAACCCCAGTGAGGAGGTCAGGGCCGGAACATATAGACCACAACCCCAGTGAGGAGGTCAGGGCCGGAACATCTATATAGAACATTTATAGACCACAACCCCAGTGAGGAGGTCAGGGCCGGAACATATAGACCACAACCCCAGTGAGGAGGTCAGGGCCGGAACATCTATATAGAACATTTATAGACCACAACCCCAGTGAGGTCAGGGCCTTATAGACCACAACCCCAGTGAGGAGGTCAGGGCCGGAACATCTATATAGAACATTTATAGACCACAACCCCAGTGAGGAGGTCAGGGCCGGAACATATAGACCACAACCCCAGTGAGGAGGTCAGGGCCGGAACATCTATATAGAACATTTATAGACCACAACCCCAGT
This sequence comes from Electrona antarctica, assembly GCF_951216825.1. Lineage (NCBI taxonomy): Eukaryota > Metazoa > Chordata > Actinopteri > Myctophiformes > Myctophidae > Electrona > Electrona antarctica. The sequence goes on along the minus strand of NC_136796.1, from coordinate 14,466,634 downwards.
GAGGAGGTCAGGGCCGGAACATCTATATAGAACATTTATAGACCACAACCCCAGTGAGGAGGTCAGGGCCTTATAGACCACAACCCCAGTGAGGAGGTCAGGGCCGGAACACATTTATAGACCACAACCCCAGTGAGGAGGTCAGGGCCGGAACACATTTATAGACCACAACCCCAGTGAGGAGGTCAGGGCCGGAACACATTTATAGACCACAACCCCAGTGAGGAGGTCAGGGCCGGAACACATTTATAGACCACAACCCCAGTGAGGAGGTCAGGGCCGGAACATCTATAGAACATTTATAGACCACAACCCCAGTGAGGAGGTCAGGGCCGGAACATAGAACATTTATAGACCACAACCCCAGTGAGGAGGTCAGGGCCGGAACATCTATAGAACATTTATAGACCACAACCCCAGTGAGGTGGTCAGGGCCGGAACATCTATAGACCACAACCCCAGTGAGGTGGTCAGGGCCGGAACATCTATAGACCACAACCCCAGTGAGGAGGTCAGGGCCGGAACATTTATAGACCACAACCCCAGTGAGGAGGTCAGGGCCGGAACATCTATAGACCACAACCCCAGTGAGGAGGTCAGGGCCGGAACATCAACCCCAGTGAGAAGGTCAGGGCCGGAACATCAACCCCAGTGAGGAGGTCAGGGCCGGAACATCAACCCCAGTGAGGAGGTCAGGGCCGGAACATCTATATAGAACATTTATAGACCACAACCCCAGTGAGGAGGTCAGGGCCGGAACATATAGACCACAACCCCAGTGAGGAGGTCAGGGCCGGAACATCAACCACAGTGAGGAGGTCAGGGCCGGAACATCAACCACAGTGAGGAGGTCAGGGCCGGAACATCAACCCCAGTGAGGAGGTCAGGGCCGGAACATCCGTCAGATGGATTTCCCCCGGATACGATATTTTTCGACTAATCACAACACTTGTTCAATCTAAACAGATTTGTACTTCTGCCAAATTCCAGCAATGCACTCTACAGCGTAGGTCTACAGTAACAAAAATAACTATTCTATTCTACCTGCACAGTTAGATATGTACATACAAATTACTTGCACAGTTAGATATGTATGCATATGCATATTACCTCCAGGCTTCTGGAACAGCTGCATATTGATAAGCTAATGTGCCTTACATTTGTTTCTCACTGTATATTTTTTATTATTTCTTCTCATACTTGAGTCCCAACAACATTCTTCTAACACTGTCATACTGGAGTAGGAGAGGAGGCATTTGGGTATCGTTATCTGGCTATAGGTTGTGGTTTTTAAAACAATATTGATCTCCTCATATCAGAACAATGGCTGATTTTCCACCTACAGTATAGACCATACTGTAGGAGGAACATCAGCCAGGTGTCCATGTAGCACTCAGGATTTTTCTGTGTACTCTTCTGAACTAACCATCCATCCATCCATCCATCTTCAACCACCTATCCGTAGTCGGGTCGCGGGGGCAACAGTTCCACCAGAGTGCTCCAGACTTCCCTCTCCAGAGCAACATTAGTGACTTCCTCCTGGGGGATCCCGAGACGTTCCAAGGCCAGTGAGTCGAGGAAACACATCTTCTGAACTAGAACCAGGGAAAGTTATTTATTCACCACATCCTCGCCAGAGGAATTTGTGTGAAAACGTGCTCCACCTGTCAGTTGTTTAGACACTCTGTGTGCTTCCTTCATTTCATGTTTCTTGTACTGCAGTTTGCCATTTTTACCGGCGGTTTCTCTCGATGCCATATCATCCAACAGCTTGAATTCCATCAGAGAGTCAGGCTGCACTGTGGCACTGTTAATGTATCAACAACTGCAGACTGGAGCAGACCTATAAATTTGGTGGTTCACAGGAACACACACACACACACACACACACACACACACACACACACACACACACACACACACACACACACACACACACACACACACACACACACACACACACACACACACACACACACACACACACACACACACACACACACACACACACACACACACACACACACACACACACACACTCTCCCAGGGAATTAGATTAATGAGTGGTGGGACAGCAGGCCTCCCTCGGTGTTGGGCTGAGGGCAGATTAATCTACAGCTATGGTCTGGCACAGTCAACCACAGCTTTGATGAATGGGAGAACCTATTGCGCACATGCACACACATGCACCACACATGCACCACACACACACACACACACACACACACACACACACACACACACACACACACACACACACACACACACACACACACACACACACACACACACACACACACACACACACACACACACACACACACACACACTGGATGTGAAAGTGCAAAATGGTAAGTGTGCACTGAACACACACACACACACACACACGCGCGTGAGCACGCATGTACGCCCGCACACACCATTCTAAATCCAGCTGTGAGGACCATGGCTACGATAGAGGACATTACTACGAAGGCAGCAGATTAACCTAGGCTCTCCTTTCCACTGTATAGCCCTTTTTCATAAGTGACATGTTCTGGGCATGCGTGCTGGGTGAACTGAGAATAGAAGGAACAGACTAGTATTCCAGCCACTATATGAATTCACCTCCCCAGGTGAATCTTCCATGATGGTCACACATATTTCAGTACTCCTGCGGCAGCTGTGTGTGTCTGTCAGTACTGTCCTCTGGGACAGTTGTCTCACCGAGCAGCATCTGGTTAGCCCATGGAGACCTGAGACCACATTCTACAAATATCTTCTAAATCATAACAGTTTTCTGAATGTTTCTATAACAGTGGTTCACAAACTATTTCATGTCAAGGACACCCAAAATTATATCCAATTGGCCGCCAACCCCCATCTGAAAATGTTGTTCGAGGGACCAACCCAGAAGCGAAGATACGAGGTAAAAACGTTTGCTGTGAAAGAATATATATTCAAAGATTTTTTTTACCCGTTTTCACGATTTTTCAAAAATAGCAGATATACAAGCTTGAGCTATGAGCTTGTAGAAAACAGCTAAAGTTTAAAATAATGCTTAAATTGGTTAAAAGCTATGGTGACACAAATGCGTTCCAGCTCTTAATGGGTTAGCTACCCACTCCCAACACGGCACCACAGTCACTCTGGCACAGAAACAGAAGCAACGTGAGATGCTCAACATAAAAGCTACACAAAAGCAAACCAAGCAAAAATCTTTGAGCCATGACGCAAGACACTCCCCTCAGTGCTCTACAGGTGAGCCGCTATCAAAAAACTATTCGCCGACGACAGCAAAAGAAAAAGGCCAGGGACGGATCAGAGTATAACTTATGAATACAAATCCTGAGAATGTAGCTACCCCCCCTATAAATCAAAGCAGATGTGAAATTTTAAACTCCTTAGATATTCAAGTTTAATATTTATAACTAGAATGTGAATGGTTAATTATCTATTATCAGCCACCTTAGCCACCTAGCAAAGTGCAGCCACTGAGCTCCTGTGATCAGATGCTAATGCTATTCCTGGCTGCAGAAGAAAAGGACAGTTATTATCTTGAAGATAACCTCACGACACCAGCAGGCTTTCAGCAGTACCTTCTATATGGAACATAAGAGCACGTCACCACCAGGCTTTCAGCAGTACCTATATGGAACATAAGAGCACGTCACCACCAGGCTTTCAGCAGTACCTATATGGAACATAAGAGCACGTCACCACCAGGCTTTCAGCAGTACCTATATGGAACATAAGAGCACGTCACCACCAGGCTTTCAGCAGTACCTATATGGAACATAAGAGCACGTCACCACCAGGCTTTCAGCAGTAGCTATATGGAACATAAGAGCACGTCACCACCAGGCTTTCAGCAGTACCTATATGGAACATAAGAGCACGTCACCACCAGGCTTTCAGCAGTACCTATATGGAACATAAGAGCACGTCACCACCAGGCTTTCAGCAGTAGCTATATGGAACATAAGAGCACATGCTCACACAAACCCTTTCTATATCCGCTCTAGATCCAGACTGGATCAGCAACCTGCAAAGCGACTTGATCACAGTCTTTGTTTATGTTTTTACGAGGTTTATCCTAAGCAATGGAGCCGGGCCACAGCAAGCTGGGGGACTAGGGCAGACTCAGTGAGGAATATGGAAAGAGAAGTGGGACACACACACACACACACACACACACACACACACACACACACACACACACACACACACACACACACACACACACACACACACACACACACACACACACACACACACACACACACACACACACACACACACACACACACACACACACACACACACACACACACACACACACACACACACACCAAGGTGCCTCAAAGCTTATTCTCTCCTCTCAGCAGCAGTATACCCCCATGCTGATTTCACTAGCACTGATCTATCTCCACTGTAGCTATCTGATCATTATACAGTGCCTCTCCTGGTTAGCCACCGCTAACAACCTGTGGACAGCGCAGCGGGGCGCTAACAGCACTGGGAGATCACTATGGATTATGGAGATCCGCTACAGAGATCACTGTGTGCAATCGCTGCGGGGATTACACGGCCCGTAAGCCCGCCATACAGTCAATCACGGCTTACTGTGGTCGTTACGAAAGGACTAGCAGGCTACGGTTTCAGATAACCAGCTGTCACAGCCTCACAGGTGCTTCCCATCACCTTGAATTAAGCTGTGACCAGACTGTGATCAAATCACAGTGTTGCATGAGCTAAGACTAGTAGGGTATGTCTAATATGGTCACTGAGGAATGTGTAGATAGCTAGACAGACCCATTATTGATCCTGGGGAAAAGCCAGTTGACGCATACTGTAGGAGCACCACACTGGCATGGAACACAGATACAGGTATGGGTAAAGAGATACAGTACACAAGTAATAACGAACAATAAGTGTGTGTGTGTGTGTGTGTGTGTGTGTGTGTGTGTGTGTGTGTGTGTGTGTGTGTGTGTGTGTGTGTGTGTGTGTGTGTGTGTGTGTGTGTGTGTTTTACAATGCAGGTAAGGTAACTGATTATGTTACAATGCTTCATACATTGGCCTCTGTATACACGAATAATATACTGATTCCCACAAATGTAGACACTTTCCTAACTGTTCACTATTGAACTAAAGCAGAAACAATATGTTCCATCCTGTTGGGATATTTTCCATATTTGACATAAAAGATACAATTGGTGAGTAAAAGCCACTTTGCAGCTGCAGCGTTGAAATCCATTCTTCCATATCCTCTGATTTGTCACAAAACCAAAGCATGTGTGAGTTTGTATGCAACATTTTAAACATACTGTATACGTATCTTAATTATTTCTCTGCTGCTAGCTATTAGCATGAATGAAGTTAAGCTGTGCCAACACTTTAAGAAAAGGGATTTGCCCGCCCCCCCACCCCACACACTCAACACACACACTTTGCTATCATTAGCGCCAGCGCACACCGTTTACCTGTCGTCAGAAACGTCGGGAGCAATGTCAGGAGCGATGCGGTACAAAGTCACAAATGACATCCGAACTTTGGATGGCAGAACCAAGGACAGCTCTCCAAAATTCCGACTTATGGAGGTTTGAAAATCCTGCTTGTAACCGAGGTAAATGGACTTAAGATTTAGCCCATAGCTGGTGGTGACGGGGCGTTGCCATAGCAACCGGATCAATGTTAAGTGCTGGGATCAAACTATAACATTTTATTGATACAATTTACTAATTATTGATTGCATAGTCAATATTGTTGGTTCTATAGACTATGATGACCATCAATAATTAACTAAAATGCACATCAAAACAATAAGTCTCTTTTATCCTCTGACAGAGGATATACTGTACATTATAATAAAATTATATTACGGTATTGGATTTTTATAGAATTCATAACTAGTGTTGAGTCGAGGCCATTCAAAGATTGGACAGTCTGTTGTAATTGTTTAACTGCACTGATGTATACTGTATTTCCCAGCAGCCACATTCTAAACATCCCATTATAATAATCTAATCAAAATATAATATGCCAGAGAGTAGCTACAGTGTATCAGTGGCATCACCTTGCCAACAGCGTTATGCTCAAGTTATACTGTGTATGTCAAGTGATGGTGCCCTGTGGCCCAAATAGCTGATCTACAAACTTGCGTTGCGTTGCGACGCGGCCTATATTTGGTGGGGGACACGTCACCGTCCTCTGTAGGACAAAGTACAAATCAGTCTTTATACTAACCATGGCTCCATCCCGTCTGTCTGGAAGCTCAACGGCTCCCCAGACAGCTCATCAAATGAGAGCTGTTCAAGTGTCCTTTTCCGGAGAAGCACAAAACAATGGCCACCGGCGGAGTCGTTTCATGGCCCTGCAAGCTAATGGTTGCAGCCATGTGCCCCCCCCCCCCCCTCCACCATTTTGACGGTGCGCCCGTCCGCTCCTCGGTGACACATCAATGCGGCAGTGATGGAGGTCACTCCGCGTTAACGCCTGCGGGACTCCTCGTCCCATCTCTCAAGTGCTGTTTTGGGGCCTATCGCCCGGTGTCATGGGCTGGTTTAAAAATGGCATTTTTCACCTTTCATCCTTCCATGGGCTCATCAAATATACATTTGCTAACCCTTTTGAGACCAGGGCCACAAAGAGGAACACGTCCAGAGCTACACAAGGCTGCTGTGATTTTCTTACTGGAGAGATGATGGATCTCTGGCACCCAGGGTGGGGTGGGGTGGGGGGTTGGGGGGTGGATGGATGTGGGGAGGTGGGTTAGCACAGACCTTTAAAGGTCTGAACCGCCGTACTGTGAACTGCTGGATACAGGCTGCCCTTCATTAAACCGCTAATATTACAGGCTATTAATTATTCAGAGTAAGGCCTTATAACACCATACATCAACGGATATTATGGGGGCTGAGCTTTCCATTTATTCCTTCGGAGTGGTCTTCTAGAATGGATGGAGGGTTCCGAGTACCCCGGTCCCTATTCGCACGTTGCCATTTTCATTTGCACTATAATCCTGAGACCTGCCTGTTTTTTGTTTTTTTTAACAAATTGGCCAAATGGCAGAATCACTTGGCTTGGTTGCTGAGAGACTGGCTTGCTGGCTAGTTGACAGGCTTGTAGCTACAGCTGCATCTAATTCTCATCTCTGTATGCCTGCAGAGAGTCGATTGAATTTCCATGTTCTAATTCAATTTCTTCTTCCATGACAGAAAAGTATAATTCAACTGTCACATAACCCCTCTTGTTTCTGTTGTATTATACTGTATATACCAGCACACCTTTTCTGCACTGGTTCCACTTGAGGTGATTGTGAATTGTGTTCTCAACTCATTTGCAATGCCGCAATCTTCCTGTGCAAAAGGAGTTTTGCCTTTTGTAATTGTGTGCAGGATTACGGACTAATATCTAATTACGCCTTAATATGCTTTAATGCATTTTTAATGACAGCTTGGTGTTAAAGTCAGGCTCTGGGCTGTCTCCGCGGGGACTGAGGAGGTGAGGAAAGTGACGGGGTGGGCTGAGAGGGAGGGTGTTTCTTGGCAGCATAGGCTAGTGGGAAAGGATAGGAAACATTGATTTCTCTGGCTGGAGGTTAGGGGGGCGGGGGGGGCTGGCAGAGAGGCGACTGCTGCATACTGAGGCCATTCAAAGTTTAAAGCCCGATTTATACCTCGTCACACAACGGTGTCGCATGACAAAAATAGATCATCTACCAGCGAACGGCGCGTCGCATCACGCCGCGTTGTGAGCCTGTAGATCGGCTATTTTCGGCTATAAATTAAGCAGACGTACTGTACTGTACAGCCCCCAGTCGTACAGTAGTAAAAAGAGAGTGCATCTCCCTCTCTGCCATCTCTGACAATTAAGATGGCTGTTTGAATTATGATCTGAAATAGAGACTGTTTATTGATTCACTACTACTTCAAAGTACTGTGATGTGGCCAAGACAAAGTAGAATGGAGTGCTATTGGTAGCAGGAAAAAGAGTATTCTGTTATGGATGGAACGGACAGGAACGGACACAGTAGAGGAATCCTATGGCCCAGGGAAGACCAACAGCTGTGAATCAAAAACACAAGTCTTATCTACCGGCAATGGCGTGCACGCACGCACGCACACACACACGCAGCCGATTGCACGCAAGCATACAGTTTTCCACTTTCTGAGAGTCCCATCTAGAGCATGACAAGCACATTGAATAAATAGATATTCACTGATGTATGCCTGTGTGCATTCATAAATGTATTCATACTCTGTATGTTTGTGTACACATGATTGTTTTCCACCACAATATTCCATTCATCATTTGTTTCCCTTGTTTATTCTATTAGAGTGGAAGAGCAGAGAAAAGAGCTGCATGATATTTCAAAGATTGATTGCGATGCAAATTGCAGAGTGAGGGAGCCCAATTGGTATGGCTTGGCCTGTTTTAATTGCATTCTGTTAATTAATGCTTGATGCGACGACAAACTGAATTACTCGCATGTTTTTTGCATGTCATTATCTCCTAATTGGGGTTGTAGTGTCTGTGTGTTTTTGCGCGAGGGCGTGCGCGTGCGTTTAGTTAACCCATTCTGCACTATTACTATCCTTGTAACACCACCACACCTCAATAACAAACACAGGTCATTAAGTTAATACTTCATTAGGAGGCTGGGTTGCTGTTTTTCCATTGCTGAAAGGCTAATAAGAGAGAACCTAATTTATTTACAGACTACAGAAGAATACATTAGGCTCATCAGGTACACTAAAGTGTTTTTCAAGTCATATTAATTTTGCTTACATACATCCCTCACGAGGGAAGGTTTTGCCAAATGCATGACAGGATGACACAGGCTCATCTGCTGCTGTTCTTGACATGACTTCATTGCCTTGTCCTTCATCCAATTATATGCATTACATCACAAAGATATATGGGGGGGAGGGGGGCTGCATTTTCCAACCAGTATAATGATCATCATCGCCCGCTGAGCCATTCATCAGGCCAGCATAGTCAATGAGGATATTGGAAGCAGCAAATAAACATATTAATGGGCTCCGTCGTGCCCTGAGAGGTAGAACGCGAGGCAATTAGCCGCCGTCCCCTCGCTATGTGGCTGGAGAGTCGTTAGCAGCGCCAGGACTGACCTTGAATGGCCTCGTTAAAGAGGGATGATTGACGCGGTAACGGTTGTCAACGGTGACGGTGACAGGAGGCATGGAGGGACAGACGACGGACAGACGGGAAGGCTTTGTGGCGAGGCGGGCGGGCACGACAGCCGGAGGAGCACATCGGGTGCAGAGAGCACCTGGCTTTGCTATGAATGACTTCCAGCTGCACAGAGAGCATGAAATGACAATTATGGCTTCTTCTGTATTCAGTCAGAGGGGGAAGGCTATGGCACTCGGACTGGAGGGGCCGGCTGTATGACAGATCAGATCCGAGCTAAAAATGGACAGCGTTGCTTTAGGATGTTGGTGTGCATGGGCGACTTGTGACGATGGCTGTATTATACTCCTGCTCCCTAGTACGCATTCAGGCAGTATCTATATGCCTCACTGGACACACTGACTGAAAGCTGAATGTATAATTGGTGGGTGATAATATTATAATAGATGTTATTATCTGTGTTGGCATGATATGTGAGCTGCTGTTGTCCTGCAACCATGTCATTATGAATATGTATGCATGCCTTATTTTGAAAGGAGAAAAAGAATAAACCCGCACACTCATCTGCTCCAACGTAATGTATCGACGACGTTTCGAGCCCAGGCTCTTCATCGGGTCAAAACTCAACCAGTTTTGACCCGATGAAGAACCTTGGCTCGAAATGCCAATAAATGGTGGCACTAAAGGAAAGGTCATGGGGGTCACTCAATATGGCCGTTCTCCAGGGAGCATGAAATTACTCAACAAGTATCGCAGACAGTAGATTGTTTTTGCCAGGTGCTTGAAAAGCATCCTGGCCTACATGCACTACTACCTCTGGTAGCGACCGTAGTGGACACTTTTTCACGATTGGCTGCCTCGTCTCTAGGCTGCCTCTAAGCCAATGGGAGACTTACCCATAAAACCCATAGTCTGAACGGCATAAAACCCATACTCTGATCACCGCAACGTGAAGCCATATTGGCTGCATACTCTGAACGCTGCAACGTGAAGCCATGATCTGTGGTAGAGGCTGCAGCAGCGGCACACACTGATTATATACTGTAGATGTACATAAACGAGAGCTTTCTGCACCTGGCAGTTAGGACTCGTCATCCTTGTTTCTTTTTTGTGTGTTCAAGTGGGAATGTTGGCCTTTGGGTGGCACTAGAGTAAAGGAATGAATCCATCAATGTAGCCTAGTGTGTAGGTGCCTTGGCTGGTGGTACCTGTGATGTCGTGCTGTTTGAAGGAGTCACTGTAGATCTGGTGCTGGTTGGGACAGTGTTTCTTCAGCCATTTGCACACGTCCTGCTGGGTCCACAGGGCCACCGGCTTGGACAGCTTCACGTTCCCCGGCTGCAAGCAGACAAAGAAAACAACCACTCTTGAAGACATAATCTATTGAGGGGATACTATCTATTGATGTTTATTTACATCATCATAATCTATAGAAACTTGTATGATACAATCCATATTGACAGAAATAAGTATTTATGCCTTTCTTTGTGTTCCTACAATTCCCATGACTCAAGCTCGAAAGTGATGACGAAAATGACGTTCCACCACTTCAGGAAGTAGCCAGCGAAAGTATTGCGTAATAAGGCAGTGTTATGCTTACTGGACATGGTGGAAGTACACCAAGGCTGCAGAATGCGGCTATTATAACAGCCAGAATACTGAGGAAGATTTGTGGAAAATGTGGAATTATTTGGAGCATGCGTGTGCAAAGAGACCCCGGTCTAACACTCCGAACTCCATGGTGGTTGTCGTAGTAGGGATGTATCATGGGCAAGGATTGGCCTGGTACAAAGATACATTCTATAGCGCCATTACAGCAACTGATTCATATTCCTCATAGGAGGTCAAGATCGCCATTTTGTCATAAAAGCAAACACAATGTCATGGCCACTGAGGGTAGCAGCTAAAACAATGCAGTAGCAAATCAGAAAATTATCTCCAGTGACATCACTGGCGTCAATATTTCAGCACAACATTCAGAGACACACAGCAGACTACTGGAGGACGACTAGTTGGAGGAAACACATCGGTTTGAACACTGTTAAATTATAACAAAGAGTTTAGAAAATCAACCATAGTGAATGTAGAACTGCCATATTCTTTTTTGGCGGTACGGTTTCTCCCATACATCAAATGTGACCAGATCATTTGACTGAGGGGCTGCCATAAAGCAGCCTCCAACTTTTTACCAGAGGAGACTTTTTTATTTATTTTTATTTTGTATCCCTTTTTTGTGCCAAAGTGAGTTAATAGCACATAGACTCTTCACATACCAGAGCATGTCTGAAATAAATGTCAGAGCTGAAATCGACATGTAAATATGAAATAAATGCTTAAACGCTTAAACATGTAGCTAGGTGTAATGTTAGTCCACAGAAGAAAAAACAATATGTAAATTTGAAGCTATGATTCCCGGCTTTCATATGACATGAAACAAATAATAAATAAAAAAATTCAATGACTTAGCCTTGGTCACCAAAATGGTACGATGCAATATTATGGGTGCAGTGTTTTCTAAAATATATCAACCACTGTGTCATTAACACCGTGTCATTCCCTCCCGTTACCATAGGCGGGGTTGTGAGGCCAGTGCCAGTGTAATGCACAAAATAAGCAAAGAAGAAGATCCTCATCCGCCCGAGCCAGAAGTGATTGTCCTCCATAGCTGTAGTCTATAGCCTCACTGTACCAACGCGCGGTGGATACATTTTATTTTTTTTTCTTTTACGGATTAATGTTTTATAAACTCCCAAACATGGTACTTCGTCCCATTTTGAGCAGAAAAAGCACTAATAACTGCGTTCGCAGCCGCGTGCACGGAGGATTCGGATGTAGTACAAAAAAAGTACAAAAAAATTATAAAAAAGATTAATTAAGATGATATCAAACCTGAGATTTCTCGGATTGGCAAAGGAGGTATAAATGATTCAACCCGAGATTTGACAAATATTGCGTTAATATAGGCTGTTAAATGATCTGTGTGCATACTTGCTGCTCTTATCAGGGGATTATTGTGGTCATTTGCTTCTGATTGTGCACATGTCTATTCATGTCGCGTTTTAAGAGCTTGTACTGTTCTATCTGTCCAATCTATATTGGATATATCCGCTGTGGGACAGCCCGACATCCCTTCTGGGTTCAACAAAGTACCTATCTCACCCATTTTCTATTTAAGAAGACGTCTTGCCTCAGACTACGAGAGGATATGTTTCACACAGTGGGGAAAGTAGGATCTCTTCCTCCAGCCCATGGTCAATGTATGAGGAATTCAAATATTAATCTGTTTTTTTCCCCATGTTTTTGTCTTTTTTTCCTTTCTTCTCAATAAAACAAATAAGTGAAAACAAAAACAAAAAGATGTCTTGCTTCAGTCTCGAGGTAATGCAGAAATGTATGAACTAACCCAGACATTCATAGCATCCCAATATAAGTACAGTGTCTTGTGACCCAGTGAGGTAGTTGGGGAACATGATAGGGCCAAATAGTCAAGTATTCTGTAGCGCTAATCCAGCAGGACAAAAAACATGCCCTGTATTGATTAATCTATGTTAGGACTGCATGTAATGGTATACGCACATGCACACAGACACATGCGCACAAACACACACGCATACGGTACACACGCTATTGTATTCCTGTTACAATGAGTTAGAGCAGGCAGGCATGCTGCGTTGCAACTGGATCACTTTGACTTCAAAGCGTTCACAGTGCGTGCTTATGATTTTGATTGAGAGGCTAATGCAATTACAAACTGGAAAAGAAGAAGAAAAAAAGTGATTAAAATTTCACATCCACTCCCTTCACTTCAGCCTGTTCTCTGTGTCTCTCTCTGGCTGCAGCCTGGTGTGGAATGGCAATCAAAAGACATTTCTCTCTCCACCTAGGGAAGGCTGAAAAACAGGCACTGCCAGTTATTTCCTCTGTTTTCTGCCGCCTAGCTACTTCCCCATCTCTCATCTCTCCCCCGTGTTCAATCGCTCGCTGTCCCTGTCAAATCTATCACATTGTCTTTCCCCCCCGCCCTCATATGCACTCACATTGAATCTTTCATCTTTTGCCATCTCCGTGTTGCCTTGCACGCCCGCCCGCCCCCCCTCTATTATTACACAGTACAACGTGTCCCTCAGACTCATCTCTACCTGCATGGCTTCCTAGGGAGAGAATGAGAATGGGGGAGCTGCTCTGCATGCTGGCCGTGGCACGGGGGTGGTTGGTATAACCCCTGCAGGGTTAGGGAGGCAGGTAAGGCCACATGATCTGGATGCTGAGCTGGGCACATCATGCATAGTTACAGGCTCTGCAGGGAGCGGCCGCTCCGCGCTGAGCAACGCTGCAGGAAGCTTAATGCTGTTGCAGGAAGAAAACCACATTAACCATTAAACACAGCTCAGCTCAATGCTAATTAACCCCGACTTGCTAGCCCGAAGCGACAAGAGAGAGAGCAAGGCAGAGAGAGATGGTTGGTGGGAGAGAGAGAGAGAGAGAGAGAGAGAGCCAGAGATTTATGAGTGCATGTTTTTAAGCATTGAGAGAGAGAAGAGGGGACGGAGTAAACAACACACTGTGTGAAGGAGGAAGTGACTGCATGCAAAATCCGGAGCGTTCAGAGTTAAAGCTGCAATCCGTAACTATCACGATCTACCCCGGGATCCGAACGCAGGTCTCCCCAGGACGAGGCGCCACGTTTCTACAGCTCATGCGAGGGGCGGCGCGGCGACGCCCACCTGTTCCGATGAGATATTGGGCCTATGAGCTTCCGGCAGGACTACTTCTCAACCAGTGGGTTTCCTACCCGACAACACCAGGGTCTACATTTCTAGTGGTAGAACCACCTCCAACCACAGCAGATGATGTTGTATTAAAGCTGCTATAAGCAATAATGTCAACATTTTAATGACCCTTTTCTTTGGTATTCAGATAGCCAGCAATGGGTAGAACGCTCCCAAAAAATTGTAGTCTCTGTGACACATCTAGGGGCCGCAATCTGAATTCAAAGATGTTCCTAGAAGCTTTGTCATTGGTCGAAAAAAACCCGGTCGCAATGACTAACCAATCAGGAAGCAGACAGGCAAATCGACCAATGACAAAGCTTCTAGGAAAATATTTGAATGCAGATTGCGGCCCCTAAATGTGTCACAGAGACTACATTTTCTACCCATTGCTGGCTGTCTGAATACGAAAAAAAAAAAAAAAAAGTCATTAAAATGTTGACATACTATTGCTTATAGCAGCTTCAACATACTACTCTACCACATAGATTTGTTAGAAATAACATTTTATTCATTACAATAAGTTCCAGATTGCAAAGAAAAGAGTTTGCCAACGACTCCCTCCCTCTCTCTCTCTCACTTTCTTTTTTTTGTTTTTATGAACTCATTCCTGAGTCAATGGCCATCTGTGTTTTACATTGTGCCATGACGTACGTGGCCCAGAGCTGTGTAGTGTTCCTGAGGCAGGCTGGCTGGTACAATAGGTGAGCCTTATTCCTGCCAGCCTGCATGCCGGAGAGGAGAAGAGAAAACAGTACGGCACAATCGTGATGAGCAGCGAGCTACGTTCAAGAGACCCTGGCCCAATTAAGAGATTTGACTGACAGCTCAGGGGGGGCGAGAGAAGAAGCCTGCTTTATTTCTAAGTGGAATATGTCTGGGAGCAGGGCGTTCATAGTGCATAGTGCATACTCGCGTAAGGATGGGTGGTGCACTCATGCACACACACGCACGCACACGCATAGAAGTAGCATGCATGTGCACACACTGCACACACATAGAGAAGCAGCATGTGCACACGCATAGAGAAGCAGCATGTGCACACACACACACACACTTATACACCCCTCAACCACCCACACACACGCACACAAGACAAACAAGACATGCACATTATTCATCAACATGCTTTTTCTGTGACACGCTGTCCTTGCTTGGCTTAATTGATATACCGGTACGCAAGTCTCAGTTCACGTATTCTTCATGTTACCTTGGCAACAGAGCAAGGACATTAAAAAAGAAAAGAAAACAACAACAACAAAACAAAGCTACAAGGGAAACAGAGCCATACCGCAGAGGCACAAACATTATACCACGTAGCAACCACTGTGGAAACACGCATGATGCTCATAATTAACCATAATTGCAATTAGGCTGATAACCATTTAAATATCCATTATGGATGTACTCGGGGAACATTAATAACGTGACAACCACATGCTTCTTTTATAAGAGTGGTGATGGAGTAATTAACCACTTTCAAACCTGTCGTCCCTACTTTGGCCATGTCATTACAGGCACAAATCTCATTACAGGCAAAAAATATTCCGCCCAAAAAATAGGTAAAGTAGCATCTACAAGCTTGCAATGCATTGTGAGCTTGTAGATCAGCTAGTTTCATAGCGCTACACCAACATACGACAAAAGTATAAAATAGGGCTGAGGTTAATTAAAAGACATGTTGCCTATAGATCAGTCTGTGTCTTTCCAGATATGAAGGTCACGTGACTCCCAGAGTAAATTCCCCAGTTGAACTGTTGTACAAGAGTGGCCGCGGTTACTGAATGTGTGTGCAAACCATATCTCCATTCTCCATTCTCCAGACACATTGCGCTCTTCTCATCATTTTTCGGTAATAGGCTGACACAAGGGCCAGGGGGTCACTATTGTCTTTTTGTTCCATTCCAGAAATGATAAGAGCCATTTCTTCTTAGATCGGACACAAGGATTCTTTTGACGGCACCGAGATAGAGTTTTGAAATTTTCAAGGAAATCCATTTAGTGAAAAGATTGAAAAAAAAAGAAAAAAGAAAGAAATTGAATTGAGGAGCAAGCCCGGCAGATACATCCTAAAAGAAAGAGATGCTTCACATATCGAAGAGGGAACTCAAATAATAATGACATAATTTTACCCTCTTTTCAGAGCAAAGCAATATCAAGGATGATGGTCAGTGGATATTTTGATATTTCTGCTTTTGAACAAGGTTATTATCAAGATATACCTGAGAAATAGAGACGTAGTAAGTGAAGCAGAATGGTTATAATTTAATACTCTACCTTGAAAAGGAATGTGGGCTCTGAGGTTTGGTGTGAATTGAATTGATTTGAGATACATTTTGATCTGAGGTCTGGTGCATATATATTTTTAATTGATTGGAGATTCATTTGATATGAGTGCTAATTGAGGGATCACTGTGGATGTATTTATTCCAACCACTCTCTCTGGTAGCAGAACAGAGTAAAACTGAATATAATTGCAAATGAAATAAAATTAAATCTAGCCTAATTATGTTGTGTTAAACCAGACAAAAGGGTCTTCTCTGACTTCTCTTCTGACATTCTGACACAATTTAAACAACAAAATTAGATGTTAAAATGTAATTTTAGTGCTAAAACAAGACTGAAATGTTTTGTTGTTCTATCTTCTGACACAATTTAAACGTCACATGATACAATTAATTCAATACACTGTAATGTTAAGGAAAATACACTGTAATGTTAGCAGTAAAATACACTGTAATGTTAGCAGTAAAATAGGTCTTCTTTAACCTCTCTTCCAACACCATTTATACACTTGAATCCTAGCATCCCTATTCTGGGGCCAACATTCAGCGAAAATAGCAGATCTACAAGCTCACACAACACATTGTAAGCCATCTTGTAGATCGGCTATTTTTGGCAAAGGTTATTTGGCGTAGAGTGAAATACCAGTGGTCCTTGAGAGGGGCCAGTTGGTCCCCAGCTGATGGAGAGCTGGTAACCAAATGTACCCTTATAGACCTTTAACTCTTGAGTGTAAAATTCATATTACACACTATTTTTAAACATCTGCATAACTTAATTTACAAGAAGTCTACACAATTAGAGAATGTAGAAGAATTGTTATTTTGATCAACGTTGGCCTGTTATCTCTCCTATGGTACCAGTGCCACATCAATAAACCATGGAATTGTGGACAAAATCGTATCCAACTATATCAAAATATTCTTTAGTTTGAGTCTGAGAGGCTTAATCTCATCAAATGGTGGTATGCCTAATAAAAAACTGGGCCTTTTCCTTGACATGAAAAGGGTTGAAAACCACTGGAAAGGATCTATGGGACCCCGGCCAACTAAGAATATAGGGTTAAAACAACAGGCTGAGTGATGCTTTCTACTTAAGAGCTTAAGGACAAACACAACTTGGGTCAGTAAAGGATTCACCTCAACTCCACTTGAGGATAGTCCAAAAAAATGTATGCAAAAAAAAAAAGTGGCTAATGCATTGCGATTAAAATGCACGTATACGTGTTGCGGCACAACTGCCTTCATCAGGGTGACTAAATGCTGTCTAGGCTACATGATATGATGTCACATTGATTAAAGCCTTGTTCTCTTCCATAATGCAGTACCTGGCTGGAGAATTCGTCTGGGCTATCCGCTGCCATGGTGAAGGCATATTCACTATTGCATACTGACACCTAGTGTCCAGAAACACGCACTACTAGAGTAAATATCCATTGAGACATGGAGGAGGCCTCGTGTCAGC
Organism: Electrona antarctica; assembly: GCF_951216825.1. Classification (NCBI taxonomy): domain Eukaryota; kingdom Metazoa; phylum Chordata; class Actinopteri; order Myctophiformes; family Myctophidae; genus Electrona; species Electrona antarctica. The sequence goes on along the minus strand of NC_136796.1, from coordinate 14,448,981 downwards.
TCCAACTTTGTCCAGCACCCAGTTAATTAATGACTGCGATATGGCTCTCTCTCTCGCTCCATATCTCTGTTCTTGTCTTTTAAGCTCTCTCTCTCTTGCTCGCTCTCTCTTTGTGTCTCTATCTAACTCTCCCTTTCTCTCCGTGACAGCATTACGAGGAGATGAGAAGTCCCTTTCTTAATTATTCTGTTACACACAGGGACTGGGGTTGACAATAAGGATGGGACTGTGTTTTTGTGTGCATGCAGTGCAAGTGTGTGTGTGTGTGTGTGTGTGTGTGTGTGTGTGTGTGTGTGTGTGTGTGTGGAGGGTTGCGGGGAGAATAACACTGCGCTGGTTGAATTAATAAGCCTTTTTAAAAAACGCCTCAGGTTGAAATTGGATTTACAGGCACTGCCGAATTCACTGAGGCACATCAAAGAACGTAATTCATTGACCTTGGGAGTTAGTTGGGTCCATAACACACGGGGTGCACAGTAAAATGTTTGGTGTTCATTTATCCATTAGTAAAGTTTAGAGGGTACAAATGCAACCCAATTACAGTGTCAGAGTCAAGTTAATACAGTGTCAAACCAAGAACACTTTACGTATGATGTTGTCAGTGTGAGTTGACCCATGAGTGAATACTTTACAAGTAATGCAAACAGCACATGGTACAGTAAGACATTAAGGCTAAAAGGATAACACAAAAAATACTTACTTTCCATTGTGGTAATGGAATCCACTGTATGTATTCAAGTCAGTTCAATGGAGCTAAAGTATTCATCAACATAGCATAAAACATTTACACAATAGTCAGCCAATACAAACACGATGCACAAAGGAGAAAAATGAGGGGAAATGGCAGCAGTGAATGACACCTCCTTTCGTTTGTGTGGGCTTGGTTACAAATCCAACTAGCCGTTGGGGCTTGGTTTTTATATTCTACATTCAAAGTGTTGGTGAGTCAAGCTGAAATGGCCCTGCAAGGTAAATGGTGCATTTAAATAGCACCTTTCTCCAAAGCACTACAAAGTGCATTACATTCACCCATTCACAGAGGCAACCGTGCAAGTTACCAACCTGTTCATTGGGGAGCAGTGTCAAGTTGCTCAAGGGTACTTTGACACGCAGCCAGAGGGGGCCCGGGATTGAACAGGGAACCTTCAGATTTGTAGATAGCCCTAAAGTCTATTTTTTGGCATCTAACTACTTCCACATACTTCAATTTAATATATTCAGCTTTATGCAGTTATTTATGCTTGTATTTTTCTTTTTGCTAATTTTAATTTTGTAAACGTTTTTGCATGAGGAACGCTCAGATCTTTCTAGGTTCACACAGAGGGTATCTGTGGTTGCTAGAACAACGAATACAGCGTTGCTATAACAACACATTCAAACCTGGGAATCAGGGAATTTTCTACTGTACAATATACATTGCAGGTTTTCAGCGAGCCCACACAGTTTCTGCAGGAACTGCTTTTCTAGTTATGGATTCATATGAATCAAATTCTATTTACAGCCACTTAAAAATAATGTATAATGCATTATAATCTGCTTATACTGTAACACGGGTGCAGTACTAAGTTCCGACCAGTCATTGGTCCGACAACGACAACCTACCTGAAACCCTAACCTAACCATAACCGCAAGCACGGAGCAGCGCATGTTCGCCAACCTTAACGCATGTTCGCCAACCTTGATCCAGTCGCCAACCTTGATCCGGTCGCCAACCTTTACGCATGTTCGCTAACCTTAATCCGGTCGTTGACACTGGAAATAGTGTCATTGAGAAATTCTACTGTGTATATGGCCAACCCCACCCAGCTGACACGGCAGTGTGACAAAACAAACTACTATACAAAGTAAGTATTGTAAGTTGTATTATAGTAGCATTATAGCCAGGTCTAGTTTACACACAGTGGAATGTGTCATACCATGTTCATCCATGCAGTCCTTTGAACCATGATGCAATGCAACACAGACCACATGGAGAGCAGATGAAAAGGTAACAGACAGCGGAAGACTAACCACGTGAAACCTGATCTCTCAAGACAGATTGTGCTAACAGCAGAATCTGTCAGCACCACTGCCCTAAACATGTAGTGCTGTTGTTAGTAGGAATACACAAAGAGCACCCGTGGAGGAAGTGGGTTAAGAAAGCGAAGGAGTCATGAGTTCCTGTTTCTACTTCATTTATTTATTTTTTTGATTGCATTGAACCAAACATCTCTATTCTGAGGGGCGAACACCCAGCACAGAAAATGCAGATTTACACGCAATTGTTTTTGTATACTGTAGTATCACTGGATCTGTGTTTGCACTCCTTCCTAACAGAATGATCCCATGACACCCGTAGCAAATTCACACAAGAGAATGGTTTCTTTAGTGTTTGAGCTCCTACAGACTCACCCTAAAGTTACAATAGGCACATGACACAGGGTGCTGTGTGTGTGTGTGTGTGTGTGTGTGTGTGTGTGTGTGTGTGTGTGTGTGTGTGTGTGTGTGTGTGTGTGTGTGTGTGTGACTGCATGCATGCATGTGTGCGTGTGTGTGTGTGTATGTATGAGATAACTGAACACAGTTCTACAGGCTGGCATTTCAAAGGCTCGTCCAGGGTTTACACAAAGGACACAGTTTGACTGAACGCACTTCCAGTTAGCTTGACTGACAGCCAATTATAACTGTCACTCCTGGTTTCTTGGACGAGAAAGACGGGTAGATCGTGGTGTGTGTGTGTGTGTGTGCACGCGCGCACGCTTCTGTATCTCGGTGTGTATTATGAACACTCATCTCTCCCCACCATCCCAACCGCAGTCTATTTTTGGAGAGGAAATACGCTACTCAGTCTGTATCGCTTCTGATGAAACCTTTGATCTATAGTTAGTAACAATGAGGAAGAGGAACAATTGAAGCACGCAGTGCCAGAAACCGCAGCGTTCCATATTACATCCTTGCTCACTTCCTAGTTTACACCAGATCAAAAATGCAAAAAGTCGATTTTCACCTTTCAGTGTATCATCATACTGAGCAAGCTACTGTAACCAGACCTAATCTCCCTTCATCTCAATCACATCAATTTGGATAAATAAACCGAAAAGGAAAGGCATTTTCTGGCCGTTAGGGGGAGTGGAAATTGCATTTACAGCAATGGTTCTCAAAATAATGTTTCAATTTCAACTAGCTCCCATAACTCGGAGTGTAAAATGGACCCGTAATGGTCTATTTGGTTCAATTTTTACAATCTCAGAGTTGCAGACCTGTAAGGGTCCATTTGGAACCTCCAAGAAAACCTGACACCACTTTAAAAACCACTGATGTGGCCCGGGCCGGCCTAGCGGTCCGGGTACCTAGGCTGCTAATCTGGTTCAGCTCCGGCCAGTGGCGTGCACATACATTTAGAGGGTGAAAAAAGTAAAAAAGGGCACCTTGTGCAGCGCATGGAACCGACCGGTTGCCTTAATAGTGTGAGATTTATAGATTTGGGGCATAAATAAGAATCAAGAAACAATGTCATCATGGGCCATATACTGTTGTACAGTGTACAAAAAAAGGGCACATTGCTGTCCAGAGGGCAACGGGCAGGTGCTCTAGCACCATCTAGTGTCTATCTGTGCACACACACACCAAAAACTTTCAGATGAGTGCATGCATGGGAGATCCGTGAGAGGTTAAGGGCCCTATTTTGTGTCTCTTAAGTACCACGTCTAATTTAAGACGTGGTAAATGCTGTTTAGCTATTTTGAGTGGCCAAATCGCATTGGTCACGCCTCCATGTCTTAACCCTTACAGAGCTAGCATTTATTGAAACATTAGGATCTAATTCACGTCAGCATTTCTTCCAGTCGAGCTCTTATTTTGAAAAGCCACATTTCCAGTCTACCGGAAGTAGTATTAACCTAGGACGCTGAACGGAGCCTGCAGGCCTTGTTTACAATATGAATCCAAACCGGGGCACTGGAGTGCTCCACATCGTCGGCTATGTGCTGTCAAAGAAACGTTGTTTTGACCAAAATGCCATCTGGGACAAGGAATAGGAGATACAGGCGATTGAAAGAAACAGATAGAATGGATTATTATGGCGACGACGATCTAAGATGGGCGATCCAGTGCTGTGTTAACAACATAGCTAGCTAACCGGCTAACGTAAGTAGCATTATGGCTCGATCGATCGAATGCACTATAAAAACGCAATTGCCATTAATCAACGGCAATGGCTGTAAGCGTAGTGTCAATTGACCTAGATGTACAGCAATGGCGCTGAAAGTATTAAGTTAAGTCATAAGACCTGGTATTTAACCATTGAATCCTTTGGCTACACTTTGTCTGACAAATAGGGAAGATAGCAGATCTGCAATATTGCTTGTATATCAGCAAATTTCTAGAAAGAAATAAATACAAAATACATTTGAGAACAAAAAAAATAAAGTTGTCTTAAAACTTAAAATTAAGGTTAAGGTTAATGAGGTTATAACATCTCAGGCTGCTTTTGTTTTTCTTACCCGTGTGAGCTCAGACTCCGAGACGGAGCGGTGTGGTGGAGGGTGTCGCTGGTACCCGCTGGGGGGGCTGACGTCCCGGTACTGGGGGTACCCTGGGGGGCTGCTGTCCTGGTACGGGGGGTACCTGGGGGGGCTGCTGTCAAGGTACGGGGGGTACCCGGGGGGGCTGCCGTCCCTGTACAGGGGGTACCTGGGGGGGCTGCTGTCCTGGTACGGGGGGTACCTGGGGGGGCTGCTGTCCCGGTACGGGGGGTACTCGGGGGGGCTGCCTTCCCGGTACGGGGGGCTGTCGTCTTCCAACAGCAACACGGATCCTTGGTCCACGGACTCCTCCTCTTCCTCCAGCTGTGAAGTCATGTTGTCCTCGGGGCACATCTGGTGGTCGATCCCATTCTGGCTCAGGTTGCAGTGAACAGCTGGTTGTAAGGAGAGAAAGGAGAGATGCAAGGGTGGTGAGGGAAGGAGACAAGGAGACAAAGAGGGAGGGAGGGAGGGACATGGAGGTCAAAAGAGGGAGAGAGTGAGAGAAGTAGGGATGGCGGACAAGAAAGAGAAAAGGAAGGAGAAAGGAAGAGAGGAAAGAGAGCAAGAATTTGAGGCAGGACAAGAAGAGGGAGAGGTAAATAATGTCAGTAGATGTATATATATATATCATTTTATTTATTTTTTAAACTGGTGACAATTTAAATCGATTTAGTAAAAACAGTATTGAAAAGAGGATAGTACAGTTGGCTTATCCACCTCAGGATTGAAAATAGGGTAAGAATATTGTAAATTTTATTTTCATTTGCTACAGTATTGAAAACAAACGGTGTTGTAAAAGAAAAAGAAAAAAAATACTGGATTTCAGAAATGATAATCGGTCATTAATTTTGTCTAGTAAATAAATTTGTTTAAAAAAAATCTTGAACAATCTTCATCATGAACCTAATATCGTGATTCGAACCGTATCATGAATTGAGTGAATCGTTGCCTAATCAACTCTGACGATCTCTCAGTCATCACACATCCAGAAGTTATGCCAAAAGATGTCACACTGCTGAAATTTCACTAGATGGCGCCAGATGGCATTAGATGGTGGAAGAGTAGCTTGTCTAGGTTTCACCATCAATCAATCAATGCATAAATTAAGGCCTCAAACCAGAAGTTATTTGGTTATATTTCAGATGTTATCCTATAATCATTGAAAATATAAGCCCTGCGGCTGTAAACATGGCTGTGGAACTCACTTTATCTGATACACATTGCCTGTATCTCCAAACAAATCTCAGACATTTTCATACACAGCTAAGCTCATTCTTCTGCTGCTAAAGAGGATCTGCATGATACTGTGTGGCTGTCATCTAAATCAGTGGTTTTCAACCCCGTTCATATCAAGGCCCATTATTTATTCAAAACCAAAACTCTCGGAACCAAAACTACAAAATATGTCCACATTCCATGCTGTATTGATGTTGGTACCATAGGAGAGATAACAGGCAAACGTTGATCAAAATAACAATTCTTATACATTCTAATTGTATAGACTTCTTGTAAATTAACTTAAGCAGGCCAATATAATTTAACTCTTGAGTGTAAAATGAAACCAAATGGGATAAGGGGGGTAAGGGTCCACTTGGTTTCATTTTTTTACACTCAAGAGAACAAGATCTACAGTATAAGGGTCCATTTGGTTACCAACTCTCCGCAGCTGTGGACCACCTGGAACCCCCTCAAGGACCACTGGTGGTCCCCGGACCACTGGTTGAAAACCACTGATCTAAATGCATCAAATGTAATTAATGGAAAACAGCTTCAGTCAAGTGAATCAAAACGATGAACAAGCCCAGTAGTGAGCAGAGATGATGTTGTAGCAGAGCAGACACCATCTGTAGCAAGCCTTTAGACAGGATCCAGGCTAAAAACCACACAATCAGGTTTTCATCATACTGTACAAGGTGTCATCACTTTGGAAGTCACTTCTCACTTCTCACAGCACTTTGATGTGCTTTGCAATGCTGACAGCCAAGGTTGTTACACTTACTCTTTTGATGATTTACAGGCACCTATTTTTAGGCCTTGTTTTAGTTCCGGTCGTGATATGGAGGAGAGAACAGGATGTTAGCAGGGAGCTGCCAGGTGAAAGTGAAAGAAACATCGTTCCATCATCAAACCATCAGCTCTTTTGTGTGGAAGCAAAATGCTGTTTTTGCAGGAAAGGCCTGCAGCTCCTCACTCAGAGAGTGTAAATGGAACCAAATGGAGCCGTTAATGGTCCACTTGGAGTTAAATGATCACTACAGATTTTATGGTGTACTGCAGTGGAATACCAAACGACTCGCCCCTTTACCACATCGCCCCCACGAAATGTTTTAATGTAGTTAACAGTTAATTTAGTATTTTCCTCCCTCTCTGAAATTATCTTGTATACAGATTTATTTGATTGTATAGTAGTCGATCTCTATACTCTGTAAAATTAAGAAAGAACAACATGACACAGAGACGGTGACTGCTTAATTAAGTTAATTTAGGACCTTCTAGCAGTTAATTTGGTTTTATTAAACACATTTCTTCCATGTAGCCCATGTTTTGTAATGGCATCATCAATGCCCGTCGATATACAGAGTGAACTTAACAATGATAAATTAATATGGTAATACCTTTTATATAATCACCAACATGAATTATGTGTGTTATTTACAGCTAGGTAAAGTAATGGGGCGAGATGGAAAAGGGGCGACCATACCCGTTACCCTGCAGGGTAGGGGTCAAAGTAAGATTTTTGAAAGGCTGCACATTTTTGGGCTGCACATTTTTGCCAGCTACTGTAATAGGCAGAAAGTGAGAAGGTGAGCATTTAAACGGGTTGCACACACACACACACACACACACACACACACACACACACACACACACACACACACACACACACACACACACACACACACACACACACACACACACACACACACACACACACACACACACACACACACACACACACACACACACTACTTAAATTCATAATGACCAATGGCTATTTCTGGGGTGGACGATGAGCTGAGTAAACCATCTGATTTAATAAACGTCTCGGCTGCATAAATGTGAGGATGTCTGGTTGCATTAATTTCCGTGAGGATTCTGGCAATGGCATATAGATGAAAAAGATGACAGTTCCATAAATCAGCCCTGCCGCGCTGGCGGGCCGCACACGCACACAGCCTTGGAGCACAGCCCAACTCAAGGGCTCGTTACAGGCCACCGTCGCTGGGCAATTACTGACCGCAAGCCTGACATAATTCAAAACGGTTTGTAAACAATAACTTCAAAACTGTTCCAGATGAAAGAGACAGTATGAAGGCTACTATCGGGTGGTAGTGTGGGGGTAGGGGGGGAATCTTGTCCTAATCTCTAGAATTGATTCGTTTTGTCTCAATGTATTCTGGAAGAAATCAAATTTCAGGGAACAAAAACGGTGTCAAAACACGACACCTTGTGAACTTGTAGATCAGCTGTTTTCGGCAAGAGGGTCAGATGGGTGGGCCACACCACATGCACTTTCAGAGCATTTGTTTAATTTAATGATCAATCGTGTTCCAGTTTTGATAAATGGAATAAATGGATAAATGGAAATGGTACTGAACGTAGCATACGTTTACCGGTATCACTCAATCAATTTTTCAAGGTTAAAAAAAAAACTAAAATACCACTTAGTTTTAAATTAATGTTATAATATCATTACAATCTTAGTGTTTTACCAATTATTTGGGGGCCTATTTTGCTATATCCTAACGGTCCACCTTTGGGCCATAACCACTGCCTTAGGGGACCCCATGCAGTTAATTAAGTACATATGGGGTTTAGGTGGTAAAGACTTTTGAATGGACCAACTGAGAAATGGAAAATTGACTGATGAAACTTAGGTAGCAAAAGCTTCCTCCTCAAAAGACCTCAACACATGAAAGTATGCCAAGCAGAGTCACTCCTTGAAATGTGAAAACAAAACCCATGTCTCCAAATCCCTTCCAGCCCTGCTTTCTCAAACCGGTTCCCCCTGAACCATCTCTGTTCCTAGACAGTTCAGATGAACAACTTCCTGCACAGTGCAATCCTCTGTGTTCATTTCCCTCAACTACATTTGTATCTCTCACAGTAAAACTAGCATGACTTCACAGGAGAATGTGCCTCGTTTAAATTACACAAGGGCCTCTGAGAATTATTGAGTTATAGAGGAAAACGCGCATGAGTAAGCCATGTTTCAACCAAAGGCAACTTGAGATGCACGGCACGAAAGCATTGCTCCCTCACTCTCTCTCCACTCCTCATCCCCATCCTGGCATCACCCTAACTCAACGCATGACTGGTGGTGTGCAGCAACTCTGGAGGAGAAATGAATTATACATCCTCTAACAAGACAACACAATGCACCGGGAGGTTATGAAGGGAGACGGAGAGATTGTGATTAAAGAAGACGAGGGGGCAAGGGCAGACCGATAGGGGAAAGACGGGTTCAGTCCTCTCTCCTGCTTGATGAATGGAAGGGGAAGGGGGGCAACATGGGGTTTGCTGGGGGCTAGGAGATAGGAATGCTTTTTTTTTAGCAACAGTTGCTATAAATAGCAGCATTACATTCATCCTTCCCTCCTTCTTCCTGACATGCGCCGCGTGTACGTGCATTGCAAGAGGAACACATCAGATGAGGAAGAAAGTCTCCCTCCCTCCTCCCATGTCCTTTTTCTTCTCCATACCTCAGTGAGACGGCATAAATGCAGAGGAAAAAAGGGAGAGAAACTGAATGAACGTTACACATGGATGTATTACTTACTGCAGCGCTATTCACCATCTTTGGTGGGAGACAGATTGATGGCTTGGGCCAGAGTGACGATATGGTTCCCAACACACAGGCACCGCCATCTCTCAGCATTTGGAAGATAATGGCCCAGTTTTCAGGGGGCCATTATGCAAGTATGTGATCAGCATACAAAATTATGTTGGGGTTTATTTTTTGTTTTCATCTCAATTTCCTTTGTCCCAGCAATATACAGTGGGATTATCTACTCTTGACCAGGTTTTGTCAGGTGCAAAGGAGAGAGGGTATACATTGTGGCCTGTAGTCTGTACACACCAGAATGTTTCTGCATTGGGCAGTGAAAGAAGGGAATTGCAGCGATCCATCAATAGATTGGTAGATCGACCAAGGGAGATTGTCTCCTGCATGGGATTATTCGTAGTCGATTCCCTGAGTTTGTGTATCCAAATGAAGGCATATCTAATAAAGCCATGACCGAGGTTGGATAACAACAAAAGTCAGGCAACAATTTATTCATCACACGCCCATAGCCTTATTTATTAACATAACTATCTTGACTAATCTTAGATCAGCAGACAAAGTTTTACTTGTCCCCCCCAACAAAGCTGGTGACGGAAGGTGACAGGGCTTTCGCTGGTAGGGCTGTGCTGTGGAACCAACTACCACTGGAAATTAGACAGACCACGTCAGTGTCCACTTTTAACCCTTAGAAGGTGAAAGACGCCAATTGGCGTCTTCATCAGAATTCCGTAAATGATCAATGACGCCAATTGGCGTCTTCAGAGTTTTTGATTAATCTAAACATATTAATATGCTCCGAAGCGCTGTTTAAATTCCTGAGCTTATATTCCAACTACATTACCCAGAAAACCCGTGTCACGTGACACACGTGTACGTGTTGCCATTGGAAGCTGGTCCCACCCCCTGTAAACAGTGGGGGCAGAGGGAGTCTTCATAGTTTATTGTTTTGCCGTCTCGCCCGAGCGATTTTCTAGCAGAAAAAGTTGAAAGCAGTACTATTTATTTGAGCGAGTTTTGTGGTAGTAGTATTGATCCATACGCGTCCCAGTCGCCTTCTCCAGGCGGAGTAGCCCTGGTCCAGTGCTTACAGCGAGACTCGCTGCTCCCTCCCTCCTTTTTTCATTGTCTCCCCATCGTCGTCCGATGAGCTATACCGGGAAACCATTGAAGAAGACGATCAACCCGGAATGTTTTGAGGTAATCTTATTGTAGAAAATGCCCTTCTATAGTGATCAGAAATCATAAGATGATCGCTACAAATAGATGCTTGGATAATTACTACTACTAGTCAGATCATGACGCCAGAATGACTCACCACGATGGCCCCCAGCCATTAGCCAGCACCAAAGGTGCTGGCTAATGGGGGGGTTGGTGCATTGGTGCTGGCTAATGGCTGGAGGGGGGGTTGGTGTCGATCGGTTGGTTGGTGCAGTACAAATGTATCGTAGCAGGCATGCACGCATGGCAGTACAAGTATTTTATATTGTAGCGTGCCTTATAGGCGATCTGATCTTTAGAGTAATGTTCGCTCCTTTTATTTACTGTCTACAAAGACGGAGAACAAACATGCATCGTTTACTGAAGCAACGTGTGGTTATGATGACCTTGCTACAAGGATCGGAGGGGGGACGGGGAGTGAAGCTAACAGTAGCGTATTATATAAGATCTGTATGACGTTTCATTGACGTCTGAGCTTGCATGATAATCGCATTCATTGTATATTGTATACAATCATGATTGTACATTGTTTAGTGTGTCTCCGTGTGATGATGATGATGACGATGATGTCAGATAGCCTACGTCCCCCGTCCCCCCCCCCCACTGACTATTGGCCGGGCTGACTACAGCTAAATGTTTATTTTTATATATTTAGAACTGGCATCAGATGAGGAGGAGGATGATGATGATGATGATGATGATGATGAAGACGAAGAGTCAAGACTGCGATGGAGTTCTCCGACACTGAACCGGATGCATTCATTCATTTCAGTTGTTGTTTTTTTTTAATTTAGCCTACACACACACACACACACCGTCAAGAACAACTGGAATGCAGTGGTTTGGGGACACTGGGGAGTTTGGGGACAACTGTTTTGTATGTAGGCCTATTTATTTTCTGTAATATTTATTATAATTGTATTATGTTAGTAGTCATAAAAAATAAAAGACGCTTTTACAATGAGTTAGACCTGTCATGGCTATTTTGTTCACTATTCTGAGGTTTATGGTTTGACTAAGCGAGTTTCAACTGTGATTTACTCTGTAACGGTAGATGGTAAGAACCCAATTTTTTTTTATAATACAGTATACATTCAAGTCTATATTTTGATACATATCATGGGCACAAAGTCATATCAAAACAATGTCCTTGGATGTGTTTTTTATCAAAACTGTTTCTTCACAACAGGTTTTTGAGATACATGCATGAATAGACAAGGTACTGGTAAGACTATGTAAACATGGTATATATCAAAATGTGCGTTAGAATGTCTAATTTTACCCCAAAAAAGAATTGAGTTTATATGATGTTCCATTTCAGAGCTAGGGGGACTTTTAGCTGGATAGGTCAGATTGATCATGACTGACCATGCTATTTATAGATGGCAAAATATCTACAGTGGTACATGTGAGAAACTTTTTATTTTATTTTAATTGAACTAGACAACTCACCCTTTAAAATGAGATATTGCATGGCTATGTACGCCCAGCAGAAAAAAAGTTATTTAGAAAATAAAACTTCAACCGGGCATAACTTTTTTTGTTGTCCTAGAAACACTACCCAGTGTAAATGCAGGCTCTTTTAAATGGCTTCCAACACAAAAACTAAACATTTTATCAACTCAGTTAATTTTTTTCCTGGAAGCAGACAAGCCAAGCTTTCTCTGAAGGTCTTTCGTTGTCACACATTCACAACAGAGAATTTTCAATAAATCATTCAAAAACGCCATTCTGCCATAGAGAAGTCTAAAAACTATATAGAAATCCTTGAAACTCTCAAAGAGTTAAAAGACTTTTAAAAACTCATTATTATAGAAAGGCTTTTAATTAGTTTGAATGAACATCTAGTTTCTGCTTTCTCTTTATCATCTTATTTTTAATTATTTTTGTATTGATCTTTTACTATTGCCCTTTTGCTTTTGTTAATTTCCATTGATTTGAATTGCCTGTTTATGTATTGTATGTGAAGCACTTTAAAAGTTTATTATTATTATCAATTACCTTTTTAGGCACTGCTTTAAAGCTTTGTCACACAACGGTGTAGTACAAACATAGCGGCCCCCTGTTCCACGGTCCACCATGAGTTTATGGGATATTTAGCCAAAAGGTGACACACAATCATGATTCACAAGGAGGCAAGAAACAGAACGAAAAGGACATGGGTGCGTTTGTTCCCCCGGCTCTGCCGACAGTGCCAACTGTGGCCCTCGGGGGTTTTGAAGCTGGCAGGGAACATGGAAGGGCATCAGCAAAATGACACCTCAGCAGACATCTACTCAGCAGTTGCTCTTTTGATATGCAAGAACAGCAGCTTTGGAGGTTTACATGGAAATCTGTCCCCTCTTTTTTATTTATTTAAGGAGTTGTTTTTAGAGCGTGCCTCATAGGAGGCAAGCCATCTGAAAGAGGCTCTGTCTGTGGCTAATCTCACAAATCAATGGACCGATTAGTGGTATATTTCTTATACACGCTATAAGTAGGCTAAGGAAGTAAATCACTGAATACGGGCTTTCACAAAGAGGTATTCTGAAAAACATTATGAAGCAGAACCATAAATCATCAACCCTTACAGTTTGCACCGCTCATTATCGCCTAGCAGTTACCAGTAAAAGTATGCAAATTGGTATGCACTGTGAAATACTTCCATCCGCTCCTCATTCCAAAAGAGAGAGAGTGTGTGTGTGCGTACGTGCGTGCGTGTGCACGTGCGTGGGCGCGTGCGTGGGCGCGTGCGTGCTCCGCTGCCTGGCCTGAGGACCCACAGGAGTGCACTCTTCCTTCCAGTGTCTATACCAGCAGCACCAGAGACATGATCACACACAGTCACACCCTTGTTATCTCTTCCCATCAGTGCAAATTGGAACATTGAGAGATATGGAATGAGCGGGAGAGAGAGAAAGATATAAAGTCTTGTGTTTGAGGAGGAATATGTTGTCCCTACTCCCCAAGTATACATTTCACTTATACAAATGGTATCAGGTACGGTCGCCCCTAAACCATCTCGCCCCTCGTTTTTTCCGCCGACCGCTCGGTCCGACGGTTCTTGTATTCTTTATTTTGTTTTACTGAGAATAAGGTTAGAATTAAGTTTAGGCAGTGCTTAATTTCTAACTCAATGGATGCCGGAGCTCAACTCCCGCACGCACGCACGCACGTGCGCGTGCGTGCCAGTGGATGTGCCGAAAAATCGTTTTTTCGTCGGGTTTGGGGGTATTTATGCCGGTTATTTGGTGGTAATTCCGCCCCAGAGTGACAGCCAGACAGTAGGTATTCCAAACACTTTTTCACAAATCAGACTGCACAGGCTAGCCACAGAGTCACCATGTCATGATAAGACTCATATCATAAGAGAGATGATTATTGATTACAAACTGCAGCAGCAGTACTGCTGTGCTAGCCCGACTGCTAGCCACCAGCGTGGCTCAGCCTGTACAACACACAACAACCACCAGGCGTGTCACCACCATTCACTGTGAGTCGCAACACCTTCACCCCCCCACATAAACACACACACTTTGACCACCCGATTCCACTCCGTTTGGAACAAGTAACAAGTAACAACAACCGGCATTCACAGCACAGAACACTGCAAGGCTGCAAGTTGACAGTTTATTTACCTGATTGCTGCTGCCCGTATAGTTCAGTCTGAAGCCTTTTCTTTTTTCATATCCTGAACGAACGGATAAGTCGCTTCAATCATGATGACTGATAGATTCCGTGTTGTTTTCTAAAAATAAACTCTCCGGTCTGAACCTGAACCGATTACAACGAAGCAAAAATACTTTGAAAGGGGGACGTTTCCGCGTGGTTGGAATAATAACTTTGTTCTGATTCTGATCACTAAGGTACGCTATTGAGTGACGGAAGATTCCACCTTTATGAGCAGCGTAAACTCACTGCGCAAAGAACATAGTTGCGCCCGCCCTGCACAAAGAACGTAGCTGTACGTTCTTTGAACGTAGTTCTTTGCGCAGTGTGGGTGGAGGCCTTTTTGGGAATAATTTGGGAATATTTTTAGCCAATCTCCGGCTGAAATTAAGCACTGAATTTAGGGTTAGGCATAGTTAAATTGTGGTTAAGTTTAGGTATAGGGTTAGGTTTAGGCATAGTTTTACTGAGGTTAAGGTTAGGAATAAGGTTAGGTTTAACCGTTTAAGCACATTAAAAACCACAGGAAAGTGTTTCTTGTGTACTAAACATCATTAAAATAAGCTCTGGTTGCACTAGTGGCCCTTTAAGTTAACCTCTCGAGTGCCTGGAGTAGTTCGCAATCGCAGGCCACACACATTATCGCTCCATTGTTGCCGTTTCATGTTGCCATTTTGCACAGGGCAGCAACTCTACAGTAGAGGCCTATAGTGCCTCACAGGAGTCTACCTCAGGATGCTTCTCTAAAAAATAGCTTTCAAAGCCAGGGAGACAGAGGGAAATTAATTAAGATATATTTCATCCTATTTTGCTTACAGTGAGAAACTACATGAGATTAAACGTGGGCGCTTTTCCCAAGGTAAGTTAAGCTCATTTGTCGTGAAGTGAATTTCCTATGTGGGTGATTCTTCTCTCCAAGATGCAGAGTGAGTTAACTTTATTGTTATAGCTATCCATATTATCTGTGACACTGTGTGCACAATATCGTTATATCAGCTTTCTTTGCAGATAAATGAGACCGCAAAGCTATGTCAGCAAAATAGCAAAACTACACAAGTCAGGTGCTTGTGTCTCTGTGGCACAGAGATAAATTAGGACAACAACTTTGTTACCCAAACACACATTATGTCTCTCTAGTACTCCATACTGTACTGTAAAAATATATGCCAATCTATCACCATTTAACATTCACCAACATGGTCAGTTTTCCCCTTGCTTTCTTAACAGTATGGCCATAACTGTATTATACTGTATGTATTTTGATTACGGATAGCAATCATTTCTGTAGTGTCTCCATCTCTCCAGCTCCTTAAACACAGTAAATGGTAAATACTTTTTCCGTTCAGGACACTAATTTAATCCAACTATACCTGTACGTGCCCGTCGGCCACCGGCCTACTTGAGAACGATGCAACTTGGGAACCTAATAATACCCGTTGTCAACTTGTCATAGCACCCATTTTAACTATCTGTCTGTGTCCCTTTTGTGCCCATACTGGGTAACACTTGCAGATAAGGGTCATGAAATAATGATTAACTCATGATTAACTAATACATTAGTTAAGCATTAGTTAATCATTATTTCATCATGAATTAATGATGACTTCATCATGAATTAACTGTAGTTAGTTAATCATGATTCATGGAATTCATGATTTCATTTATAGATCAGATTTTTTCGCCCAAATCTATGCCCACGATGAGTGCTCAAAGGCGGGTAGGTTTAGTCAGCAGACGGTCTCTCTGGAGGTCCTTCCTGGTTGTCCCCAAGGGTATTTTTTCTCAATTCTATGCCCACGATGAGTGCTCAAAGGTGGGTAGGGGTCCCTGGTGTTTTATGGATCATTTTTTGACTCACCCATTTTGCCCAAATCTATACCCAGGATGAGTGCTCATAGACGGGTAGGGTTAGTGAGCAGACTCGGCCTCTCTGGAGGTAATTTTTCTCAATTCTATGCCCACGATGAGTGCTCAAAAGTGGGTAGGGGTCTGTCCGAAGCTCTCCCTGCATGGTGCTTTATGGATCATTTTTGGACTCCCCCATTTTGCCCAAATCTATACCCAGGATGAGTGCTCAAAGGTGGGTACCCCTACCCACCTAAACCACCTGGTGTTTTATGGATCATTTTTGAACTCCCCCATTTTGCCCAAATCTATACCCAGGATGAGTGCTCATAGACGGGTAGGGTTAGTGAGCAGACTCGGTCTCTCTGGAGGTAATTTTTCTCAATTCTATGCCCACGATGAGTGCTCAAATGTGGGTAGGGGTCTGTCCGGAGCTCTCCCTGGTGCTTTATGGATCATTTTTGGACTCCCCCATTTTGCCCAAATCTATACCCAGGATGAGTGCTCATAGGTGGGTAGCGGTTAGTGAGCAGACTCTGTCTCTCTGGAGGTATTTTTTCTCAATTCTATGCCCACGATGAGTGCTCAAATGTGGGTAGGGGTCTCTCCGGAGCTCTCCCTGGTGCTTTATGGATAATTTTGGACTCCCCTCTTCAGAGGTCTCCCTGGTAGTTTATGGGTCATTTCTGGACATTATCATCATCATGAACTAGCTGTAGTTAATAGTTAGTTAATGGTTATTTGTACCCCAAAGTAAAGTGACAACATTTTCATCATGAACTAATCATGAACTAGCTGTAGTTAATGGATATTTGCACCCCAAAGTAAAGTGACAACATTTTCATCATGAACTAGCTGTAGTTAATAGTTAGTTAATGGATATTTGTACCCCAAAGTAAAGTGACAACATTTTCATCATTAACTAATCATGAACTAGCTGTAGTTAAGGTTATTTGTACCCCAAAGTAAAGTGACAACATTTTCATCATGAACTAATCATGAACTAGCTGTAGTTAATGGATATTTGCACCCCAAAGTAAAGTGACAACATTTTCATCATGAACTAGCTGTAGTTAATAGTTAGTTAATGGATATTTGCACCCCAAAGTAAAGTGACAACATTTTCATCATGAACTAGCTGTAGTTAATAGTTAGTTAATGGATATTTGTACCCCAAAGTAAAGTGACAACATTTTCATCATGAACTAGCTGTAGTTAATAGTTAGTTAATGGATATTTGTACCCCAAAGTAAAGTGACAACATTTTCATCATGAACTAATCATGAACTAGCTGTAGTTAATGGATATTTGCACCCCAAAGTAAAGTGACAACATTTTCATCATGAACTAGCGTAGTTAATAGTTAGTTAATGGATATTTGTACCCCAAAGTAAAGTGACAACATTTCCATCATGAACTAGCTGTAGTTAATAGTTAGTTAATGGATATTTGTACCCCAAAGTAAAGTGACAACATTTTCATCATGAACTAATCATGAACTCTTGATTAACTAATCATGAAGTAATCATGAACTGGAAATTTGGACACAAAGTCACATCAATATAAATAATAGTGAAATGCAATACTAACAATACAATACAATCTGAATCCAAAATTACAATTACAAGCCACCTTCAATATTGCCATTTTTTATTTACAGCCACACCCTCCCCCCACACAGAAAACTAAAAACAAAATGTGATGTATATCAATAACAAAGTGTTAAATGGCCACTTATTACCAAATAGACAGCAGTAATATGAAAAATAACAAACAAAAAGAAAAGCCAGCAAAAATATGAAAACCCTTAGTTCCGTTGTCATTGGGGCTCTTTCATCTGAATTGTGACATTGTTCGATTGGTCTTTTTCCTACCACACAAACCGTGAGGCAGGGGAATCAATGTTGCACCATCAGTGTCCAGACTTAGATCCGTTAGCTTGCCATCCAATATGCACTGGGAATTTATCTGGGGAATTGTTGGGTATGGAGAATGTGGAGCCTCACATGGACCTGGGCTCCTCAGTGGATGGGAAGGGAAGCGCTGTCCTCTTCTCCATGTGCTCCAGGGGATGAAGATGGGGATCACCCAATCTAAAAAAAAACTGACCTATGGTAGATCGGACAAGATCCAATAGCATGTTATTCACACACTCTGTGTAAAATGTTTTTAAATCCCCATGTATTAGTAAAAATTAACACCTTTTTAACTTGCATTAATTAGCTTAATCATTTTCTTTTTATAGTAATCATTTCAAATACATTGAAAACCATTCAAAATAATTCAAAGTACTTATTTTCTTTTACAATGTTTCAAATATTCACTATATTCAATGAACTGTTCCTTTTCCACAAAAATACTATGAAATGCTCCTTCACGTATCACAATGCAATGAGTTAAATTGCATAAAGTGCACATTCAATCGCTTTACAGGGTGTTTTGTGCAGTAACTGAGGTATTCATGACTCAAATGTGCTTAGTATATCTCTCCCTGGCTAGCATCAGGTGAGAGATGCACTAAGAATGTACATTCAATCACCATAACCCAAAATACTCATGTACAGGAATAAGTGTTTCAAAATGTAAAACACCATTTAAGATAACCATCTTTGTTCTACATTGTCTCACTCACCACTGATCAATGAATAAATGGGCTCAGACTGCAATGTCACCTGTACTACTGGCTGCTCAGTGATTTGCAATACTCGCTCTCACACTGCTCTGCAAAGTTCAAAATGACACAATATACAAATCAGGAGTTGTCTAACAACATTAAGAATGTGGATGATTTGAATTGGAAGATTATTTTTTAGTCTTACCAAGTGGATTGCAAAGATTGTTCCTCTGTGTGTGTTTACAACAACACATGAAGAACCAGCCATGTGTTCAATTGAACAGGAAAGGGGAGTTTTCCTGCTTAAATACTGACAAGGATAGTCTAAGAAGGATAAGACGGGAAGACCGTACGGGCGACGCCATGTTGCTTTGGAAGGAAAGAAACATGCGCAGTTGAGACCAAGGAAGCTGAACGCGGAAGTGTTGGCTGCATATAGCCCATTGCGCATGTTTCTTTCCTTCCAAAGCAACATGGCGTCGCCCGTACGGTCTTCGCGTCTTATCCTTCTTAGACTATCCTTGAATACTGACAGGAAGTGGAATCACTGGTAGGCTGGACATAAACGCTTACAGGCTCACTGATTGGCCACTTAGGTTAGCAATCACAGAGCCAGGTAATTTTAACCCTTTGCAAAAACGTGTTAGACATCCTGTTTGTTTGTTTGTTTGTTTTCCCTTTCATGTATATAGCTTCTTGGCATTTTAATCAGACTTGTAGAGCAACATTTTAGATATATTGTATATAACTTAAATGCATTCATTCACTGTAAAAAAAATCACTGAAATGAACGTATGTATCCTATTAACTATTTTTTAATTCAGCCTACCCAGGCTTGAAAGCAGGCAGCCAATTTACAAGTGTTAAAAACGATCTAAAATGCTTTTGAAATAACACACATTTAAGTTCTAAAATGTTGCTCCACAAGTCTGTTTAAAATACAAAACAAGCTATTTACACGAAAGAGAAAAAATGCAAAACAAACAGGGTGTCTAACAGGTTTTAAAGGATTCAAATTACCTGGCTCTGTGATTGCCAGTGGCCAATCAGTGAGCCTGTAAGCATTTGTGTCCAGCCTACCAGTGATTCTACTTCCTGTTAGTATTTAAGCAGGAAAACGTCCTTTCCCTGTTCAATTGAACACATGGCTGGTTCTTCATGTGCTGTTGTAAACAAACACAGAGAGACAATCTTTTGCAATCTGCCTGGTAAGACTAAAACATAATCTTCCAATTCAAATCATTCACATTCTTAATGTTGTTAGGCAACTCCTGATTTGTGTATTGTGTCATTTTGAACTTTGCAGAGCAGTGTGAGAGTGTTGCAAATCACTGAGCAGCCAGGTGACATTGCAGTCTCAGCATTCATGAAGTGGTGAGTGAGACAATGTAGAACAAAGATGGTTATCTTAAATGGTGTTTAGCCACAATACATCCTGCCAATGATTTATTGTTACATTTAAGTATTTAAGTTCATGTTACATTTTGAAAGACAGTTTGTTACTGAAGGAATACAATATGCATGTACATGAGAATTGTGGGTTTGACTGAAGGTACATTTTAAGGGTACATACTAAGCACATTTGCGTCATAAATACCTCCTAGTTACTGCACAAAACACCCTGTAAACCTTTTGAATGTGCACTTTATGCAATTTAACTCATTACATTGTGATACTTAAAGGAGCATTTCATACTATTTTTATTTTTGTGGAAAAGGAACAGTTCATTGAATATTAAACATTGTAAAAGAAAATAAGTGTTTTGAATTATTTTGAATGGTTTTCAATGTATTTTAAATACATGATTACTATAGAAAGAACATGATTAAGCTAATTAATGCAAGTTAAAAAGGTGTTAATTTATGCTAATTCGTGGGGTTTTGGATCTTGTCTGATCTATCATAGGTCAGGTTTTTTAGATCCCATCCTCATCCCTTGGAGCATCTCACGTGGAGAAGAGGACAGCGGTTCCCTTCCCATCCATCGAGGAGCCAAGGTGCATGTGAGGCTCCACTGTCTCCATACCCAACGTTTCCCCAGATAGATTCCCAGTGCATACTGGGTGGCGAGATCCATGGTTTGTGTGGTAGGACAAAGACCAATCGAACACTGTCACAGTTCAGATAAAAGAGCCCCAACGAGAACAAAAACAAACTTTGGGAACTAAGGGTTTTCATATTTTTTCCGGCTTTTCTTTTTGTTTGTTATTTTTCATATTACTGTTGTAGTCATTTTTCTATGTCTATTTGGTAATAATAAGTGGCCATGTAATTACTATTCATTGTTGACTGTGTTATATTTATAAGAGCCAGGTCATTTTGTTTCATAGTTGTGTCAAACCATATTGGATAAGCAATGATCTTAACAAGTACTTTAGTTTTATAGTTGAGAGGAAAGATTGTGCTGCTGATTTGGATAAGCACTGTTGTTGGCTTTGTTAAAGGCCTTGCCTTGGCGGGCAGCAGGTGGGCCAGATGTGTGGATGCCAGTCCATTGGCGTCTGCGCCAGGGCTGTATCTAGCTCACCCGCTGTTGGCCCGGGTGGCTGGTGTCGGCCTGCCCCTCGGCCTGTTTCCTCTGCCTACTTCCTTGCTTTTGTTTTGTTGTTCTTTTGTATTTTACATTTGTATTTTGTATAATACTTTATTTATTTTGTGGTATATTTTTGTTTGTGTTAAGTGTATTTTATTTTTTAGTTTCTGTGTGGGGGGGGAGAGAGAGAGAGTGTGTGTGTGTGTGTGTGGTGGGGGGGGGGGGGTTGCTGTAAATAAAAAAATGGCAAAAATTGGCAATATTGAAGGTGGCTTGTAATTGTACATTTGGATTCAGATTGTAATGTATTGTTAGTATTGTATTGTTTTGCATTCACTATTATTTATATTGATGTGACTTTGTGTCCATATATCCAGTTCATGATGAATTCATGATTAGTTAATCATGAGTTCATGATTAGTTCATGATGAAAATGTTGTCACTTTACTTTGGGGTGCAAATAACCATTAACTAACTGTTAACTACAGCTAGTTCATGATGAAAATGTTGCCACTTTACTTTGGGGTGCAAATATCAATTAACTAACTATTAACTAATGATAGTTAATCATTAATAGAGTCCAACTCTCTAGTAAGTAAGTACAATGTAATGGTAGTTCATGATGAAAATGTTGCCACTTTACTTTGGGGTGCAAATATCAATTAACTAACTATTAACTAATGATAGTTAATCATTAATAGAGTCCAACTCTCTAGTAAGTAAGTACAATGTAATGGTAGTTCATGATGATAATGTTGCCACTTTACTTTGGGGTGCAAATATCAATTAACTAGCTATTAACTAATGATAGTTAATCATTAATAGAGTCCAACTCTCTAGTAAGTAAGTAAAATGTAATGGTAGTTCATGATGATAATGTCCAGAAGTTACGCATAAACTACAAGGGAGACTTCTACAAGGGAGACCTACCCACCTTTGAGCACTCATCGTGGGCATAGAATTGAGAAAAACTACCTCCAGAGAGACCGCGTCTGCTCACTAACCCTACCCGTCTATGAGCACTCATCCTGGGTATAGATTTGGGCAAAATGGGTGAGTCCAAAAATGATCCATGAAACACCAGGGACCCCTACCCACCTTTGAGCACTCATCGTGGGCATAGAATTGAGAAAAATTACCTCCAGAGAGACCGAGTCTGCTCACTAACCCTACCCGTCTATGAGCACTCATCCTGGGTATAGATTTGGGCAAAATGGGTGAGTCCAAAAATTATCCATAAAACACCAGGGACCCCTACCCACCTTTGAGCACTCATCGTGGGCATAGAATTGAGAAAAATTACCTCCAGAGAGACCGAGTCTGCTCACTAACCCTACCCGTCTATGAGCACTCATCCTGGGTATAGATTTGGGCAAAATGGGTGAGTCCAAAAATTATCCATAAAACACCAGGGACCCCTACCCACCTTTGAGCACTCATCGTGGGCATAGAATTGAGAAAAATTACCTCCAGAGAGACCGAGTCTGCTCACTAACCCTACCCGTCTATGAGCACTCATCCTGGGTATAGATTTGGGCAAAATGGGGGGGTCCAAAAATGATCCATAAAGCACCAGGGAGAGCTCCGGACAGACCCCTACCAACCTTTGAGCACCCATCGTGGGCAAAGAATTGAGTAAAATGACCCATGGGTACAACCAGGAATGACCTCCAGAGAGACTGAGAGACCTACCCGCCTATGAGCACTCATCCTGGGCATAGATTTGGGCGGAAAAATTAGATCTATAAATCATCTACAAATCGTGGTTAACTAATGACGATTCATGATGAATCATCAGAATCATCATCATCATGAATCATGATGAATTCATCATGATTCATGATGAATTGTGATGAACTAATGATTAACTAATGCTTAACTAATGTATTAGTTAATCATTAGTTAATCATTAGTTCATGAACCGTATCTGCAAGTGTTACCCCATACTGTATAAGTGTATATGGAGATCTCTGTATCTGCCAGTCTGCCTGTGTCTGAACTAAGGGTGCAAACTGACTGTGAAAAGTGGAGTGGTTAAGTAATCTTTGCAGGTGTGGGGTTGCCATGACAATCAATTGGCTGAGGCAGAGGCTGGAAATTGCACAGGTGAGGGGACTTTAGCTCATTAGGCCCACTGGCAGAGCCTGACCAGAGCCTTTTGTGGTGGTTCTGGAGAACCGTGGGTCCGACCTGCGCCCTGCGGGGGTGTGGAACGCGTGTGTCGAAGTTGAAGTCGGTGGGGCAAACGGTTCGAGTTACGTGCATTACAACCGTACACGCATGCACGCACGCACGCACGCAGAGACGTGGCGCATTTATAGTAGGATTTCAACTCATACAGGAGGCAGGACAACACTGGAACAAGAACACTATAACATTGAAGTTGGTTATGGTCTTTGTGAGATAAAATATCCTGAACTGAAAATGTATTCTGTTTTCTAAAGAGGTGGAGTCCCCCAGGGTCTAGGCCCTGGCCCTCTCTTTTTCTTTGCCGAAAACAGCACGTCACGAATGTGAGCATGTAGATTGGGTATTTTCGCTGAATGTTCAAGCCAGAAAAGGGACAGAATTTGTACTGTATGAAATGGTGATGCAGAAACTATCAGAGTCAATGTTACATGTATTGTAAAAACTGTTTTTGTCCTGCAATTGCATTAAAATGCTTTGGCCTCACCACCCATCTACCAAATACCAATTCACGGATATGGAGGGAGTTCTCTTTTTTATAACACCAAAGATTAAGAGTAAACAGTTAAAGAAACGGATACAATGTTGGAGAGGTTGTGGAGATGTAAATTTGGATCACTCACATGCGTTTTGGAAATGTCCCAAAATGGATGATTTTTGGAAAATGATACATGATCAGATACAAAAGATATTGACATATGAGGTACCTATGAAGTGCCTATGTACCTATGTATGTGTTTTTATTTATTTTATTTCATATTGGGATTCGTTTAAAAAAATGAATTTAAGTGAAAAAATTTAAGTGACCCAAAAAAATGCTTCGGCCTCAGGTGGGTGAGACTGATAGGGGATTCACACCGAGACGGACTGAGTCCGTTTCATTCGAACCGTTTCCGAATACGGTTGCCTGGTCCCCACTGGCCATGATTCACATTGCCCGGGTACACTTGCATAACACAAGACGAGACCAGAGCAGATCAGCTTTCTGTCACAGCTCCAAGAATCATGATTCAACACGGTCACTGCAATATTAAAAACAATAATGCAGAGAGAGGTGGTTTGGCACCACTTTTGTCCTCTCCCTCATTAGCGGCGGATAAGATCGAAAGGGCAGCTTGTCGTCTACTGGCACAGAGAAATGTGGGTCATTGCTCATGTCAAAGGTACAGTACATGAGTCCGCATACGCAGATTGGAATGTCACAGCGCTGCTTTTGGAAGGTACTGGTCGGTCTGTGTGTTTGCTGTTGCCTTTTAATGAGGTGTTTTAATCATTTCTTACCCATACAACCCATACAAAATAGTTTGGGAAACAGTGAAAAACATTAGTTCATGGACACCCAATTGATACAATTTTTATCCCGAGAACCTCAATCTACACTAAAACCTCACTCTTTTTTTGGACTCTTATGGTGTATAAACTCTTAGTTACAGACTTGCAAGGGCCCATTTGGTTCCTATTTAACTATCAATCGTTTATTAAGAGGACCCCTAGCACTCCCTCAAAGAACCTGGTGGTTCCTGGACCACATAATTGAGTCTAGCAAGTTGGTAGCAAGTGTTCAAATAAAATCATATAAAAGGGGATTCAGTGTTGGTGTTATGGCAGCACAGACTGTAACATATACTCTATACTAACTCTATGTAACAGAATTCTATTAATTGTCTTCCGCGTTTTAATGAGTTTATCATGTCCAATGTAATTTACATGAAAAGGTTTGCTATTTATAGTTATTCTAAGTGATAATCTGATGGACACCAACTTAACTTAACGTATAGGAGGGAAAGAGAGACAGATAATGGATGGAGACCAGGGAGGTGGACAGAAGCAAGCAACAAAAGAACATCTGGAGAAAATGGGAAAGAATCTGTACAGTAGAGAGAGAAATATTACCCACTTTTTAACAGAACCAAGTATGAGCTAAATTTAACTACTGTACACTCTGGTCCACCAGGGAGCACAGAACCCACACATAGTTATTAACGCTTCCTGCATCAAAGGCAGAGAGTATGCACAATAAAAATAGAATTGTCGTAATTTGGAGCATGAGGAAAGGCTATAAATATTTCACAAAAAACACAATTCAACTCAACTTGCGAAACCTCAAAGTGCCATGAGCTATTGCATCAGAAATGGAAGGGCATGGGGTTTCTTAACCCCATGTTTTCTTGGTGGCGCTATAATAGGCCAATGTGAAAGGCCATTCTTCCATTCCAATTGGAATGTGCGTGCAGAGTTTCACGGCAATTGGACGTTCATGATTTGAGGCATTTTGTTCAAATTCAAAACGAGCCACTCCTGCAAACTTTAGATGCCCATCAGGATGGAATATGAAAAATGGGAAGGATCCATCTTGATCACATGAATATAAAGAGACTTGTGTGTGTGACAAAGATCTGTTAATGAGTAATGTGTTTAGCAAAAGCCAAAGCAGAACTCCCACCACAGAACTCGGGCAATCAATTAATACAGTTGCAACTTGCAACCACTATATGGCAAGTATTTCATACAACTTAAGTTAAAAAAATTGTGAACTATCCCTTTTTAAAGCCGTTATAAAGCTAGGCACTCACGACACTCACTTCACCTGACATTGACCCCTTCTCTTCCTTCCACATCCACTGTAATATCAGTGACAACCAATCGTCACACTTCAGTGGCCTTAATCAGTCAGCTGTACAGAGTTCATTGAAATTCATGGTCATCAGGGACATGGGTGTTTGCAATGCAATGTTCTGAATTCAATTTACTTTATGCAGACCACGGCCATCTTGCCATCCAAGTCTCTGTGTGTGTGTCTGAAATCCACGTAACTCAAGAACCGTTCGGCCCACCGACTTCAAATTCGACACACACGTTCCACACACCCACAGGGAGTGCAGTGCACGGTGTTGAGTCAGTCGGACCCACGGTTGTCCAGAACCACCACAAAAAGGCCTCTGCCCAGTGTCCATAAATGGAGCTGGCCTGCGGGCCAGACTCCGGCATGCCTAAATACGAGTTCGTCCCACCGACTTCTGACATCATTCTGACGTCTGCATAGACTCCATATTTGGGCATGCCTGACAAAGAACTCCATATATGGGCATAAAGGGCTCAAACGGACACCGCTCTAGTTAAGTTAATGGCAGGGTGGCAACTACTGTAAACGCAATTTGCCATTTACAGCCCATACATCAAAACAGAAAAGTCTGATTGTATTAAACAACGTCAAACTCACCAACATTGCAGCTGTACAAAAAGCAAAAAGTGTTTGTTTCATACAAATCCACTGTAGACATGTTATGAGCTACTTTGTCAATAAATCCCTGTGAAGAAATTGGATTACTGGCCTAATACTGTGAAGGGCACTGGAAGTGGCTTATTTTGCAGCTTTCCCTGGCCTCAAATGCTTGTTCATCAGGTCTAAATATACAGTAGACACCCGTTCGGTTTCATCCTTGTGATTCTACCACAGTATGAATATATTTTGAGTGGAG
This sequence comes from Electrona antarctica, assembly GCF_951216825.1. Taxonomy (NCBI): domain Eukaryota; kingdom Metazoa; phylum Chordata; class Actinopteri; order Myctophiformes; family Myctophidae; genus Electrona; species Electrona antarctica. Next base: position 14,422,167 of record NC_136796.1, on the reverse strand, counting down.
TGTAAAACACAACATGTGGCTTACTTAATTCATATTGAGCACTGACGCAGGTGCTGACGATTCATATGGTAAATATAGAAACAATGTTTTTTTCAGTAGCTTTATATCACACTAAGTGACACTTGCGTATTCCCAGAGGTACCCACCCATACTTCCCCATTCCCCTCACAACCTAGAAACTGATTCAATTCCTCTAAGCCTAAAAGTTACATTCTATTCCTGTTCCACAACCATAAGAATCTATCACAGGACTGCATAATATCTGCCGACATCTTCAAAGCTGGAAAGCATAAAAGTCACAAAAAATATTCCACCCAACATTTTCTAAAGGTATTTCAAATGCACAAGAAGTACAAGTCTGCTGTGCGGTGGTGTGTGTCCCACTTGGGTTGTTCCATTGGTACACGTCTACAGAGCAGCTGCAGTCCTGAGTGAAGTGTAGAAAACCAGCACGTTACCTGTAACTACTGCACGTCACCCTGCCACGGTTGACAAGCAGTGAAGCTGTGGCAGTTAAGCTATGTTTTTTTTTAAGCAGGAATTTTAGTTCAGTCAGATAACTCACGAATAGATTGAACCAATATTTTATTATAGAATGAGATTTTATTATAGAATGAGAATACAAGTGTGGATATAATATAGATATAAATATATATAAATATAAATTGTGATTGTGATTGTGATTGTGACAGAAATGAATGAATGATGCATGATGATAAGAGCGCCCCTCACCTCACACAGGTTTGATTTTTTTTATCTCCGTGCTCAATTAGACAGCCATTAAACATTAAGCAGGGTGATAGATATACAATAACAACCCCCCCCCCCCCCCTCCCCATGGGGAATAGCAGAGCCCACACCGGTGGTGCTAGGGTGGCGGGCAGCGGCCCACCGGTAGTTCTAGGGTGGCGTTTTAGTCTTTGATGGAGTTTACCACCAGCTTTTGGGCTGCTTTCGCAAACAACCAACTCCGAGGAGATGGGTTGAAGGTAGAAAGGTACGCAGGAAGAACACAGATTTACTGTAAGTGGCCTTAAATACCTTGCCCAATTGGTCAGCTGATTGCCACGTCAGCGTATGATGTATGGGTCTGGCATAACACTGTATATACCCACATAGTAATGCAGCGTATTATCTGTTACACCCTCCTGACTGAACTAACGTTGCAAGCTACGTATCAATTTTATGCACAGCATTGTGTTTGCACCACAGAATGTGATAATTTGATTGGCTGAGCATGGAATGTGATGATGTATAATAAGAGCGCCCCTCACTTCACACAAGTGTGATTTTTTTGTTAATTCTTGGTGATGATCTTGTGATAAGACATTAAGCATCAGTAAATAAGTGATGTTGATAAACGGTGTGTGAACTTTCTTTTCTTTTTTTTTAAATTGTTGACCTGCCCTTTGTCAAGCACCTGGACACAGCTGTGGTTCTCAAAGTGGGGTAAGGGCCGATTCATACTCCTATTTTAGAGCCGAATAAAAGTCGGTTCGGCTCTGTAGAGCCTACAATATGACGTCATTTGAGGTTCGGGGAGGCGGGTACCGTCCTAAAGTCGGCTCTTCGGTGCTACTGAAAATTTCTGACGAGCCGAAATCATTTCGGCACTACAGCGCCGAAACAGCGGTAAAATAGGAGTATGAATCGGCCCTAAGGGGACACGTGGCTGTCCCCTGGGGTTACAGCGCATGCATCAAAAACCGGTTATCCTTTATTTTATACCTCAACATCACACACCATGCAGTCAAGAAGCGAGGCGTGATGAGATGTAGATCAGCCATTTTCAAAAAGTTTGGAAATCATTTTGAAAGATGTAACACACATTTGCTCCTAGTCCTCTGGCCCTGGCATAAGAGCCAGGGACCACCACAAGACTCTTTTCAGATGGGAGCCAAAAACACATCAATTTGGGGGTCCTGGCCTAAAAACAAAAGTGAGAACCACTGCTGTAGAAAATGTGCATGCACCAACTCTATATTTTTAATGGCTTAAGCAGCACACATCTATCATACCGCACTAAACCAACTTGCAGGCAGAATGTTACGTAAAACTCAAAGAGCATGGACGACTAGAGAACAGCACACTTGGTGCTGTGGGGAAGATATGACTCTATATTCCCTGCAAAGCCTGGGTTAAATGAAGTGAAAGAAACCAACTTGCTGGACAACAAAATAGCCTGACATGTTCATCATCAGCCCAGGCCCTGGGTCCTTCCCTGCCTCTCCCCTCCCAAGCGGACAGTCAGTCAGACCAGCTGAACTAGCTAGGACACATGGGGCAGTGGTGGAAAGTAACCAACTACATTTGCTTAAGTACTGTACTTAAGTACAATTTTGAGATATTTGTACTTTACTTGAGTAATTCCAATTTCCAATACTTTTACTTCTGCTCCACTACATCTCAGACAAATATTGTACTTTTACTCCACTACAATGATTTGAAAACTTTAGTTAGTAGTTACTTTGTAGATTTGGATTATTATTACAAATTAAAGCTTGTAGGTCTGCTAGTTTCTAAATATTTGTATACATTTGAAAACATTCCGTATAATGAGTACGTTTGGTACTTTAAGTACATTTTAATGCTAATACTTTTGTACTTTTACTCATTACATTTTGAATTCTGGACTTGGGAATAGGAAGAACCGTCCGGTAGAAGGAAGAACCGTCCGGTAGAAGGAAGAACCGTCCGGTAGAATTGGAAGGACAAGACTATACTGTAAGTTTGCATTTGCTTGTCGTAGATACACTTTCCAGGAAATCCAATAGCACCACTGCCACTGAAGAGATGTATATAATCTATCAAACCACCAAACCCACTTGGTTTGGTTTATGTAATTTACTTCTGTTGCTAAGCTACATCCCCGAGGATGGTTTCAGAATGAGCTTTCTGAATGGATGCACAGACATGCAGGAGAGGGCAGGACATTGGAGAGGCGAAGCAAACAGGCTGGTGGAGGTACCTTAAAGGGAGACTCTTTATGTGTGTAATATGTGGTTTTAGATATTTTAGATTTTAGCAGTGAGCTCATTTCCTTCCTGGACTACATGTTGTCTCAGTAAGACAGCCCTCCCCCTATCCACAAGGAGGAGCAGTGCACCAAATCATTATGGGAATTGTAGTCCAGGAAGGAAGTGAGCCCAGTGTCCATGACATCAGAGACACTGGGCTCACTGCTAAAATATCTAAAACCACATAAAGACCCCCAGGAAAGTGTTCTAAATCTTCTAAACGTCATTAACATGTATTTTTTTGCAAAAAGGGTGAAGTGTCCCTTTAAAGATCTCAGCTACAGGGGTAAACCAAGCCCCCAGAACGACTGGCCAACATTTAAGCCATCAAGCTTACTGGTCAAAGCTGGAACTGCAGGCAGGCCCGTGCATAGAGCATGAGGAAACCCTGCACAGCTGGGGTTTAACATTGAGCGCTCATTTGCACCTCTGCATTTGCCAACTGCGGAAGTAGAGCATTCTTCCGGGTGCATCAAAACGCCACTGAGTAACTTCCATTGAAATGAATAGCAGGGGGTGGGACTGTCACCACCTCACCACTTTTCAACTTCTTCATATAATTGGTCCTCACTAATGTTCATGATAAAATACCACAATTTGTTTCTAGTACTCTGTCTCATAGGAGGGCTGCGGGCAGTTCAGAAACCAGTGACATAATCGTTAGGTAGATTTTGTTTGTGTGTGTGTATATATATATATATATATATATATATATATATATATATATATATATATATCCCCATCGCAGTCTTGGAAGACCATAGATATCTTGTGCCTGGGAGTTAGGTCTTGACGCAGCTTCTGCTGTGGCTGCGAAGACCAGCAAGTGTGAGGCAGGCTCGGCCGCAGATGGCACAGTGTGGGCCGGTCCCGGAGTTGTTATATTTATAGACTTTTATTATCGTGAGAACGATGGCTTCCTTTTTCGCATTGCAACTTTTCAGGAATAGAAAGCATGCAGTTTATATTAGCTTGAAGGTCACTGGTGGACGGGTTTGAACTGCCCACAGCCCTCCTATGAGACACAGATTGAGTAGAAAATAATTGTGCTATTTTATCATGATTAGTAAGGAGTGGGCCAATTATATGAAGATAGGTTCAAGTGGTGAAGAGGTCCTTTAAGGTCTAAAAAAAAAAAGGTCTATGGGCCCTCTTTTCACCAGTGCCTTACCCCTTATCCCTAAACTTCTTTGCCTTTTGTGCAATTTGACACACATCATGTTGCAGTTCACAAGCCAAGGCTCTCGTTTTGACAGAGGTTGTAACTCACCCACCATTTTACAAGTACACACCAGTAGCCTACAGCGGAGGCTGCGGTACAATGTAAGTTCAAATTTAACTGAATCGGGGGTACAATCATCCCAAAATTCTAGCAATGTGAGCCTTGCTTAACCCAGAACACACTCTCATGGGGCTGCCTGAAGACAGGCACACAGACCCCTTCAAACCCTCGCTTTACATTTAGCAGCGGTGAACTTCAAAATACTCTAATGCTCACATCATGACAAATGCAAATGCAGCAAAGAAGCCACAAAGCTGCTGTAGGACTCTGAAGAGGTAGGCTTAATTGTCTTCTCATACGTTATTAATGATTCATGCACTTGCCCTATATTCACTGTCTTATACGTAAGGGCTGGTAGAATGGTACATCGAGAAACAGTGACACTGCAGAATTACAATTTTTATGAAATTTCATATGGTCAATAAAAGCACCGCCGCAAAATGCTGCAGTGATTTTCTTCTATCTACACTGCATCATAACTATTACTATACAATAAGTCAGCTTTGCTTCAGTCTTGAAGAATTAAACAATGTAATGAGGCCTATAATTTATCATGCACAGTCTATACTGTAAATAGGAACAATAATTGTTTTGTTAAACTCTGGCACATAGTAATGCCGATCAATTTACACTGTTTCTCCAACATAAACTAGCACGACGACTTGAAAAGGTAGCACTGCCTGAAACTCACAAGCACAATATCTCCCCTGGAAAAGCAGGGATGCCTATTTGACAGAGCAGCAAGTTTGGTCTCCCACACATCATGGGAGACCAAACTACACAGTACACAAGACATGAAATTTAGAGATTGCAGATTTAATTTAACCGAGACTGTATTTATACACACAAGAGGTTTTTTATGTATACACGCATTTATACACAAGTACAATACTGAGGATTTTACATTGTAGAAAATAGAGATGCTCCAATAATCGGCCACCGATCGGTGATCAGCCGATATTCACTCCAAATGACTCAATCGGTGATCGGCAATTTACCCTATCTGGAGAAACCGATCTTTTACACCATTCAAGTGGTATAAATGTCAATCAGATATATATAGTATAATATCATTTTGCATCTTTCTGACAGGCCTAAACATTCTCCTCTTCCTCCCGACACACAAGGAACAGTTTTGACATGGGTTTGACATAAATTATGGAAATATTCAAATTTTCCCCTTACGCACAAGGTCGGTATTGGTATCTGCCGATCATGAGAAAAACAATTGGTGATCGGGATCGGTCCCAAAAATTTCCGGACCATCCCTAGTAGAAAAGCAAAGCATAAAAAACAAGAGGCAGCTCCATGCATTGGTAACACTATAGTTCCAAAAAAGGGGCAAATATTATAATAACTGTCACCTCAGGTCAATGTGTCAGTTTCTCTCTGAGGCATGGCCCCTCACTCCCTGACAAGAACAGACTTCAAGGTGTCCTATTCCAACTACTATGCATTACACAAATGCTTAGGCTATTCTGATAAAATATGATCTGGCCTTGTCGCTTTGGAAAGGCAGTTTTTCTGCACTCTGTGCTCATCCATGGCAGATGGCATTACACTTAACTATTGCAGCTTCAGTGGATAATGGCACATCTCATCCATTTTTGCCAAAGATGCAGTGAATCGTATTGCAATTCAATGAATTGTTCTCTAAATCTGCATGATTGACTCAACGCCGCACTGTTATGAGTATTGTATGTTTGCAAAGCAACATTTTAAAAGAAACTCCAGGCCACAGGCTCAAGTACACTACAGCAGTGGTTCCCGACCCAAACGTTTCAGGCCAAGACCAGAATAGAAAGAGAGATTAGACGTTTGCCCTGGACCCAATTTAGTGGAAATAGCAGATCTACAAACACACAACGTGTCGCTTCACGCTGCGTTGCGAGCTTGTAGATCGGCCTTTTTCACTACTTAACATTTGTTTTCTAATTTATTTGATTGTTTTGATTTCTCCATGAAATTACTGAAAGAAAATCTTTCAACTTGGTTTTAATTCATGGAAAACTTTGCTTTTTGGGAATGTTTTTTGAAAATGTTTTGATATAATAATTAAAAACAATATGTATAGGAATAGGAAACAAAAAATGAAGGGACACATAGAAATGTGTCCACGGCCCACAAATGGGTCCCAACGCAGTGTTTGTGAACCAGTGCACTAAAGCATAGACTTCACTGTCTTGGGTAAAATATAAAAAGGGCTTTATTTCGATAAAGTAGTGGATGAGCACTGATCAGTAACAGATCAGAGGACAAAGAATGTCTGTGAAGGAAAGCCCAGAACGGTGATTTCTGATAAAGCTAAGCAATGATAAAGATAATAGCGCATGCCTTTGACATTGCTATTTAATGTTAGATAGATTACACTTTAACTCCAAGAGTGGCCTGAATAAGATGGTTTTGATTTTAAATCAACGCATAGTGAAATCCGGACGAGTGCACAAATTGACTACGCTACGGCAGTGGTTCTCGACCAGTAGTCCGAGGACCAACAGTGGTGCTTGAGGGGGTTCCTGGTGGTCTAAATTGACAGTTGGTAACCAAATGGACCCTTATTAGATCTTTTAACTCTTGAGAGTGTAAAATGACACCATTTGGTTTAATTTTATATTCTCAAGAGTTACATTATTGTTAAACATCTGCATTACTTAATTTACAACAAGTTTACACAATTGGAAAAATGTAGAAGAATTGTTCTTTTCATAAACGTTTGCCTGTTATCTCTCCTATTAAGTTTTAATATCTGCGTTCCTAGTTCCTACTCTGTCCTGACTGATTTGCTGCATATGTTGTTTTATTGTCTCCACCAGGCCGAAAGCATGGGGAGAGAGTATGTTTTGCACTCCGTCCGTGTGTGTGTGCGTCCTTCCTTCCTTCCTTCCTTCCGTCCGTCTGTTACCAGCTAATCTCCGGCACCGTTGGCCCGATCCATGCCAAACTTTGCACACATAATCCCTGGATGCCAACGACGAACCTCTGCCCCAAATATTCCTCAACGGCCTGTTATAGCGCCACCATGAGGCCGATTTAGGCAAAACACATTTCTGTAGATTACTCCTACACATTTTATCCATACATCACACAATTCGGTATACACTATCTCCATAGTCATGTGATCAACACGGATCTGCACCATTTCCCATCTTCCTTCCTGATTGGCTAAGATTCGCTTCCAAAGCTCACATGATTGGTCCGTTTCGAACAAAATGCCACAAATCACAAACAGTGTGCAATTTCCGTGAAATTATACACTCACATTTCCACTGGGCTGAGGACGACATGACACAATCCAGAATTCTATCCTCAGAGATGCTATGAGTGATCTGACTCTGCATTTCCTCAACACAATGAAGAAAAGTGTTGCAAAAAACAAACAAACATGTTTATATCACTCCTAAACATTTTGCCAAACATCACACACACTCCTATCCTCCTGGTGGAGACCTGTGCCCAGAAGGGCACTTTTTCTAGTTTTCTTCTGTTTTTACACTTTTATTTTGATCTTTGCCATTGTTCTATCATTTTAACTATTTGCTTGTGTTTTATTGTATTCTATTTTTGTGGTCTGCTCTGTGAAGCACTTTGAGCTGCATTTATGTATGAAAGGTCCTATATAAATATTATATAAGTTTATTATTATTATTATTGGTAAATACAGTTTTGGGTCTGAAAGGCTAAATGTCAACAAATGGTTGTCCGTGGCTCAAAATGCCCAATAATAAATGGGCCTAGATATGAAAAGGGTTGAAAACCACTGCTCTACGGCAGTGGTTCCCAAAGTGGGGTCTGGGGACCCCCAGGGGTCCGAGAGAGTTCCAGGGGGTCCCCAGCTAAATTATAGTTTGGAACCAAATGGACCCTTATGGGTCTGTAACTGAGAGTGTACAAATGGAACCAAATGGACCCCAACAGGTCCATTTGGTTCCATTTGTACACTCTCAGAGTTACATTAACATTGATTTTACAATATAAATTGGGGGTCGCAGAGATAGAAATTTCATTAAATGGGGGCCGTAGCCTAATTCAGATCAGGTCAAACCTGCATGGGTGTTGAAAAGCACAGTTAGTGATCTTCTCTTTTGGGGGTCCTTGGCATATATTTTCTAATGGGGGTCTGCGGGCTAATGAGTGTCGATTTGGGGGTCCTTGACATGAAAAAGTTTGGGAACCACTGCTCTACGGGACCATTATGGGTCCATTTTTACACAGAGTTAAAACACTGAGGATTTTACTGTGTGGCTTTAGAAGAAAGAGAGCAAAGAGAGCAGTGCATGCATCTCGACATTCCATCTACCTTTGCAAGCCTCCAATCAGTGCATGTAAATATTTAACTGGTAAACAGTGGTGTGCTTGCAGGCTCACTTCTAACAAAAAATAGGAACAGGAGAGACAGGTTCAAATGAAACTGATAGCATCGTACAGTTTAAGGGCTACAAAGACTGGACAAATAAAGCAGATTCATTGTCGCCGTCAGCCAGAGAGATTAATGTAGGGCTGTCAACTGTCACATACCAAACGTACCTGACTCCTGAGCAAACCAAAAACAAAGAACGAAAATCCAGTTTTAGGGAATGTACAAACACCGAACCACTAAAGTTCACATAGCCTACCTCTCATTGGATTTTGAATCCACAAGATGCCTCCGACAAGGTGAGGGGACTGGCCCAGCATCCCGGAACACTAGGGAGAAATGTCTGACACTGTTTGACAGCAGGAGTAGACACTTTTCAATCTCTCACCAACAGCAGCAATAACAGGCTATTGACTATTCTATGTCCTTTACGAGAATTGTTGTTGACAACAATGTGACTTTTTGTCCATGCCACCTGCTGCGAGACGTATCCGACCCTGACTGATGCTCCAAGAAACTGAATAGACTCAGAGAAAGAGACTGCGCTGTACGTACGTGTTGCAAATGGAAACAATGATATGTTTACTTTATACTTCGTCGTAGGACGGGCGGTGCAATATCGTCGAAAATAGCCGTTCTACAAGCTCCCACAGACCACAGTGTTGCATTGCCGCGCGTTGTGAGCTTGCAGATCGGCTATTTTCCTAGTGCGTTCTCTTTTCTTTTATCTCGGAAGTCGTGCGCTCTGGTCTCACCACGTACGACTCCACGGAATCCTCATGAAAAACAGACGAAGACTAGAGACCATTAATAGCCTACTTCACATATGCAATTAAATGTTTTTGCTCTCGTCTCGTTTATATGAACCCAATGAACCCGCAACACTGTCTCTGCCAGACCTGTTAAAGCAAATTGTCTTCCCATCAATCTATCTAGTCAAACCACTCCGTTCTGAACACAGACGCACACAGATAAACAAAAGTGACGCTTGAGCCGAGTTAACACCACCAATCTTCTGTATTATGGCATGTACTGTACGGCCAATTAATGAAATTTAACATGCATGCAGCAGCAGCACAGTGAAGTCCATCATGAGACATGAATGGTGCACTGCACAGTGATAAAAATGACCAGGGCCATTCTTAAACGCGGAGAGCAGACTAGGCTGCAACATCATCCAATCACAGCTGACTTGATTGTGCACAGCGCGTCTTTATTGAGCCGCAGCTCTCCGTTTTATTTATTTATTTCACATCATTCATGATACAATAACACCTCCTAATAAAGCGCCAATAAAGCAATTGACAATGTCCGTTGAAACGCTTAAATGAATGAGCCTTACCTTCGACAGCCATTGTTGTGCTACTCCATAGATTTGAGCATCATTCGCAGAATCGCAGGGAGCTGACTGAGGAAATGTTTAAGTCAATGCTCTCCTCTCATTACCTTGTTTCGCACGTTTATGAGCACTTTGCTGCGGGCAGCAAGCTCGAGCGCACAGCTGCCTGCCGCCACCTCACAAAGCATTCTGGGGAGTGTAGTCTCACTGCATGCTCACAGCACGATCAAGGCTTCTCATCAGGACATGTTGAATTAATTGATGGACAAAGTATATAGGCTACTAATTACACTAACGTAAATACTCCTACTCAAAGTGCAAAGTAAATACATTTTCTTAGTAGCTATATTAATACACACATGACGTGTGTGTGTGTGTGTGTGTGTGTGTGTGTGTGTGTGTGTGTGTGTGTGTGTGTGTGTGTGTGTGCGCGTGCGTGCGTGCATGCATGCGTGCCCCAGGAACGGTACCGGGGTGCCAGTCCAGTTCCGACGGGGCCGCCCTGCATCCGAAACGGTTGAGAAATGACAGAGTTACCGTGTGTCCCCCAGGGGTCCCCGGAACATCCAGGCCCCCAGGAACGTGCCCAGGCCCGGCCCGGTTCTGGCGAGCCGCCCCACGTCCGACACAGTCGAGAAATGACAGTTACCATGTGGGGGTCCCCGGAACATCCAGCCCCCCAGGAACACGGCCAGGGTGCCGGCCAGCTGGTTCCAGCGAGCCGCCATGTGTCCGAAACAGTCGAGAAATGCAGAGTTACCGTGTGGGGGTCCCCGGGGGGTCCGTTTGGCGGTCCCCGGAACATCCAGACCCCCAGGAACGCACCCAGGGGCCAGGGCTCGTACTGTAGTGTAATCTGTGCCACTTTACTCTATGCTGTAGCCTACTACAGACAGACATACATAGGGACACACATAGCTGCGTATTGGAGCGGAGGCACCGCTCAAAAACAATACTATCACTGCCACAAATATCATTCTATAGATTATTTTGCTTATGTCCGTCCTTCTGTCGGTGTGACTGTTAGCAGGTAATCTCCAGCACTGCTGGACCAATTGTCAGGGGAAAAAAAGGAGCTGACCAAGTATTAGGCCTGGGGTCCAGAGTCAGAGGAAAACTAATAAAGCAAAAATAATCTAAAAGGAAAAAGAAAAAATTAAGAAAATACACAAATTACACAAGCCTAAATTTCTACACTAGAAAAATATTTGGCAAGACATTATTCCACAAACATAAGTTCCAACTGAATGGCATAGGTTAAGAAAGAACAGGAAAAACAAAACACATTATTTAGACAGGGGTCAACATTTTTAATATGGAGGTAAAAAGCTGGCAAACAATTGTAGTGTCATAGCCTACCTGTAGTTAACATATGGGCATTGGTGTCGTGGTCTAAGGAAATCCAGCATTTCTAAGAAAAGTAAATGGCATCGTTAAATAGGCCCACAGATACATGAGACGTAGCTCGCGGAGTTAGTTCAGGCAGATACACTCAAGGGGGTTCTTGCCACGTCCACGGGCGCATATACACGTGTATTACTAAGGTACTACACTCATGCTCATTCCTACTGCTATACGTTGACGTGGCGGTCAGCTGACCAATTGCCATGTTATTTAAGCTCACCTCAGTCTCTGTTCTTCCTGCTGTCATCTTCCTGCTGTCATTGTCCCCGGTCTGTTGGCATGCGCCCGTTTGCTATAGCTCTAGTTATCCTCACCATCGTCATGTCTTCCGCTCATTCCGAGTCGGACGACGGCGGCGTAATAATCGATCCTGATCCCGACGCTATTTTTTATGGCCAAGATCAAGATGCCGGTATCGATTTAACCTCAACGCCGTCGCTAGTCACGGCAACGGCGGTCGAAATAATAGAACCGGCTCCAAGACGCAGCTCCCGCTTGGTGCTAAAGAAATTAGCCGACTGGCCGGTCGAACGGATTCTGGAAAGCCTGTACGCCCGTAGCGTTCCCGCCCCCATAGGCCTGAGCCACGAAGACCTCCTGCAGGTTCTGGTCATCGCAGAAGAGGATCAGGTCCAGGAGAACCGTGCCGGCGAGCAAGCCACGGCACCCACCGCCACGTATGCTGGCAAAGGGAAAGGCCCCGTGAAAAAACGCGCAGCAGGCCGCCCCCCCGGTCCCGCTGCCGCGGCAAAAAAGAGCAAAATTGTTCCATCCGTGTCGGCTCCAGTGACCAGCAGGAATAATGATGACATCATCGTGGCCACCCTGTTAAGCCTAAAATCGTCGCTAGATCGAGTGAACACCAGGATCAGCGCACTCGAGACTGCCAACATCAGCCCAGGGCCGTCCGGGCCACCTATGCCGCCCGCAGGCTCCCTCCCAGCGGCTACAGCTTCCCCGGCAGCCGCTAGCATCTCCACGCCTTTTTTGTTCCAACCCGTCAGTCCTGCTGCTCCAACTCACAGCTCGTTCACCGGCGTGTGTCCACGCAAAACTTGGGGAACAGCGGTTCCGGCCCCCTTCGCAGGCTCTCCTTTCATCCCTCCAGCTGCCGCTATCCCCGAGGGCCTCAGGAGCCATATCCTCGCAGGTAAAGCATTGAGCTGAGCGTTATTCTAGCTGCATAAGTTTTGTGTATTAAAGCGCGCCTCTAATTGTCCGCTTTTCGACAGGGCTTGACGTTAACCTGGTAAAGATCCTGATTAACGCGGATGCGTCTGATAGGAGACTGGTGGAATGCGGAGATATCTCCTTTCTGTTAAAAGAATCGGATCCCAGGCTGACCAAGTCCCTCACCCTAGCCGAATTTGTTTCTGCCTTTGGCGTCTATAGAGACTGTATATGTGACGTATTCCCCCAGCGCAGAGAGGAGCTGGATACCTATCTGGCCATTATTTCAGATCTGGCATTAACATACGGCGGGTCTCTGTTTTACGAGTACCACAAAGCTTTCTCCGCCAAAGCAGCCTTGTATATTCAGAAATTTAACCAGCGCGTGGACTGGGCAGTGGTTGATTTGACTCTAATTAGTAGACTTTTCACCGGCCATAAAATGCTAGCCTGCCAAATTTGCGGTTCCTTTAACCACTCGGCCAACCTTTGCCCCAGAACCATGCCCGCCAAAGAGCCAAAGGCGGAGCAGCAGCCCCAGGCTTGCAGTAACAGTCATAGGCCTACTTCAGATAATTCTCCCGCAAAACCCTGGACCCCAAAGAAACAGGTGCGTTATTCGCCAGGGATGAACACGCCTATCTGCATCAACTTCAACGAAAATGTATGCTCTTATAATAATTGTAAATATATGCATATTTGCAGCTGGTGCGGGGATGCCCACCCAAGATCAGTCTGCCCGCGGAGAGCCCGCCCACCTGTAAAATCAGCGAAATAATAAAGGAGCATCCATCCACGCCTGTGAACGTTCATGCTTTGTCCAAGGCCCTCAAGAACCACCCCAATCGCTCTTTTGTGAACTATTTGTTGTCTGGTTTAGTCCAAGGGTTTCTGGCCGGTTTATGCTGGCTCCCCAAAATATCCCACGTCTGCAAAAACCTCCAGTCCGCGGTTCTAGAACCCACCGTAGTCGACGAGCTTCTCGCAAAGGAAATTAAAAAAGGTCATATGATCGGGCCTTTTATTAAACCCCCTTTTTCCCCTTACAGAGTCAGCCCCATAGGAGTAGCAACTCGCAAATATTCTGGGAAAAAGCGCATGATCATCGACCTATCCGCCCCTCATGATAGCTCAGTTCCTAGTATTAACGAGTTAATTCCTTTGCACCCTTTTTCCCTCTATTACGCCTCTGTTGACCATGCCATTCAAATGATCAAGTCCGCAGGCCCAGGGGCCTGGCTGGGTAAAGCAGACATAACGGACGCCTTTAAAGTCATGCCTCTTCATCCTTCCCAGTGGCATATTTTCGGGGTGAAATGGCGTGGGAAATTTTATTTTGCTGTCAAATTAACCTTCGGGTGCCGGAGTAGCCCACGCATTTTTGATTCACTGTCAGAGGCTTTATGTTGGATTCTGTCAAACACGTTCAAACTGCCGTTTGTTCTCCACCTGCTAGACGACTTTCTGGTCGTAGATTTCGCTCGTTCACCTCCAGCTCGCTGCATCTCTATTTTGAGGGACCTATTTAAAGCAGTAGGAGTCCCTCTATCAGAGGAAAAAACCATAGGCCCTCGCACTAGGCTAGAATTCCTCGGCATCTCTCTAGACAGCATTCTCATGCAAGCTTCTCTGCCCGTCGAGAAATTAATTCGCACCAGGGAATTTCTTAAAAATAGTTTAGAGCTAACTTCCATGCCAAAACGCCAGCTTCTTTCCCTCCTAGGCCACCTTAATTTCGCTATGCGAATCATTCCCCAGGGCCGCTCTTTTATTTCTCGACTCCTAGATATGGCTAAATCAGCTCCCAATCTTCATGATTTAATCACTCTAGACGAAGGTTGCCAATCCGACATCCGCTTCTGGTCCGCGCTACTGGATCAGTGGAACGGCATTTCGTTTTTCTATAATGATTTCGTCGAGTCCTCCTCATCGCTACGGTTTTTCACTGATGCCGCCCCGTCCGTCGGGTTCGGAGGGTTTTTCAACAATCAATGGTTTGCTAAGCATTGGCCTCCCGAAATCACAGCTTTGGCTCCTAACGAAAAATCCATCGCACTCTACGAATTGTACCCTATCGTCCTGGCGTGCTTGATCTGGGGAAAAGAATGGAAGCGCAAACACATATTGGTTCTATGTGATAACGAGGCAGCAGTCAGCATCATTAATAAAGGCCGTTCCTCCGTGCCCATTATTAATAGATTAATTAGGAGACTGACCTGGACTTGTATCAACGATAATTTCATTCTGCACGCTGCTCATATTCCGGGCCATAAAAACTCTATAGCCGATGCTCTGTCCCGCTTTAAATTCCAGGAATTCAAAGCGCTGTGCCCCAATGCCAATCCAACCAGCCTGCCGTGCCCTCCATTCTGCCGAGCGATCCTCGACTAAACTCATGTTATCTGCAAGATCTTTTGAACTCCGCTGCCAAGATCATGAGAAAAGGGTTGTCAAAAAATACATTAAAAAGTTACGATTCCGCATGGTTCTTCTTCTCCTCTTTCTGTTCAAGTTTCTCTATTAATACAACTCCAGTAAACATCCCCATCATATGCGCATTCATAGTGCACTCCTCAAAATCTCGCAAACTGCAACCCTCCTCTATCAAAGCCATGTTAGCCGGCGTCCAATTCCATCTTCGGTGCCTGGACCCCGCTTCACGTAGCATTCTCAGCCATCCTTCCATCCGCCTGCTGCTCAACGGCCTCAAAAAAGACCAACCTCAAGGGAAAGATAAAAGATTGCCTCTTACTCTCACTCTGGTGCACCAGCTGGTGTGTAAGCTTAGGCTGGGGTGCTTTTCTATCTACGAGGACAAAATGTTAGAAGCCATTATTCTCACTGCTTTTTATGGGTTCTTAAGGTGCGGGGAATTCACCACCCTCTCTCTCTCTTTCGATTCTCAGCATGACCTCACTATTTCTGATATTAAATTCGATGTAAATTTGTTCACTTTGTTTCTTAAGCACTCTAAAGCCGATATAGGTAAAAAAGGGGTATCGGTCGTTATTTCTAGAACTAATTCTGATTTCTGCCCCTTCTCTTCCATGTCCGCCTACCTGCATTACCGAGCCACGGCTCGCCCCCATGATCCCCTGTTCCTCACCCCCGGTGCAAAACCCATGTCGAGGTCCTGGTTCGCAGGAAAGCTGAAGTTGCTGTGCCAGTTCTGTGGTCTGTCTCCCGAGCTCTACTCTCCTCATTCCCTTCGCATTGGAGCGGCCACTACAGCAGCCCTGAAAGTGCCGGTCGCCACCCTAAAATCCTTGGGGCGGTGGTCTTCAGATGCATATGAACGCTACGTGCGCCTAAACCAGGCAGAGATTGTGCTGGCCCAAAACCTAATGAGTACAAGTGTTCCGTAATATTCTCTTCTGAGTACAATAAATTGTTTCTGCATATTTGGTGGTCGCTGGGTGAAATGCTTACAGGTCGCTATCTCAAGCTTAAATGGCTATAGCAGCATACCGCTTCTCTTCTCAAGCTTGAGAAACAGCGGGCCGGTGGCGTTCCTCTTGCTGACAGAGGGCCGGTGGCGTTCCTCTTGCTGAGGACGTCGGCATAACGGTGAATGGTTGCACTACACGCGCGCAGCAGCGTAGAATATTCCTCTATTGGCAATAGAGGAATGGCCTATCGGCGAGCGCAGCCAAGCAGGCCTTTTTCAGCTAAGCTTAAGGTTAGTATGCCCCAGCCGATCCCAGATGGTTGTCTCTCAGCTGGGAGAAGAAAAAAGAAAAAAGAAAAGAAAAAAGGGGATCGGCCGGGGCCCCACACATTATTTTTTCTCAAGAGGTAAGCCTCACGGCTCGGCGTGCAGTCATGGCTACACATAGCTCACATAAAAGTTAAAATATCCGTGCAAAATCCAGAAATGCATAGCTTGCATTTCGTCACTATTCTCAGTGGGACATCTGCACGGATGTGTACCGGTTGAGTATTCCCGTAGGGCGTTCCGGTTCTGCTTTGTTGGGGGGTGTTGGCATATCCGGCAGGTTCCAGAAATGCATATTTGCATTTCGTCACTGTGTATCCATAGTGGGTCACCTGCCCGGATCAACGGTGAGAGTTCACCGAAAGTAGGTGTGTTGGGGGGGTTATTGTATATCTATCTCCCTGCTCTTTATATTCTGTGTTATTGCTTAACCATGCCGAGCAGGGAGAAATCCAGCAGAGCCGAACGCCAAGTCTAATATCATATGCACACTTGTTACTCATTCTGCAATAAATATTGGTTTAACCATTCGTGAGTTGTCTGACTGAAATGAGACGTAGCTCGCGGAGTTAGTTCAGGCAGATACACTCAAGGGGGTTCTTGCCACGTCCACGGGCGCATATACACGTGTATTACTAAGGTACTACACTCATGCTCATTCCTACTGCTATACGTTGACGTGGCGGTCAGCTGACCAATTGCCATGTTATTTAAGCTCACCTCAGTCTCTGTTCTTCCTGCTGTCATCTTCCTGCTGTCATTGTCCCCGGTCTGTTGGCATGCGCCCGTTTGCTCCCACCGCCTCCCCAGCACCACCTTGGGCTCTGCTACATCATTCCCCATGGGGGGTTATTGTATATCTATCTCCCTGCTCTTTATATTCTGTGTTATTGCTTAACCATGCCGAGCAGGGAGAAATCCAGCAGAGCCGAACGCCAAGTCTAATATCATATGCACACTTGTTACTCATTCTGCAATAAATATTGGTTTAACCATTCGTGAGTTGTCTGACTGAACTGTTGTTTATTATAGCATGCTTAGACTGAAAGAAAAAAATCAGCAACTTCCAGCAAAAAAGAACTGAATAATTTGGAATTGGGTGTTCATTTCTCCAGTGAAACTATCCCATAAGACAGTGATGACACACACCTTTCTGTTGTATTTTCCACGTGGTGAAACATTTCATCATAAAACAAACATCTCTCACAGCAAAGCCACAATGCATCTTCAAACCTCTCGAGACGAGTACAGTGACAAATTATCCAGAATCTTGTGGAAAACATTTCACAAAAAGTCAACAAAGGCTGATCTTCCTCATACACACTGTGTGCCACTGCCGCACACCGTGTTTTCACACTTGCAAAGAACAATAGTGCAAACAACATTCTGCTGTTTGATGCATGACTTGCAGCAAACTGTTTGCTATAAACAAGATGCTCTAAAAGGCAGTGAAATCTTCACGGGAAGAAACATGGCCTTAAATTCCTTTCCTCACATCCACTGTAGAACAATCCAATTTAGGATTAGGGAGTTAACTTAACTATAATGAAAATAAGAAAACACAAATTCACAACAATTCTATATATTATAATTGGTGGTAGTACTAGTCATAGCATGGTTCCAGACCATAGACCACCCCCACTCCACTGAGTGGAGTCTGATAATTAGGTCTATGATAGTCTATAACTTACAATACAAAGGTGTCATACTGTATGTTTGCCATACAGTACACATGTAAATTATACATCTGTTATTTTATTGCTGTCCTTAAATTTCTTCTCAGTCTCCTTTTTCCCCCCACATTCAGCACATCTTCTTATTGAAATTGTACAGTAATTGTGTGGGGAAGTTCTTCTTGAATGACTTGAAATGGAATATGATTGTTAGAGAACTGAGAGGCTGCATGCATGCCATTATATTTTTGAGTCTACACAAAATTGGACTCTGAAAGTGCCTAAATGAATCCCATAAGCCAGGGTACATTCTTCACGGTAATTGTATTAATTTGTAACTGTGACAGTGTACAAAATAATGCAACCACTGTACTGGTTAAATTGACTTAAATTTGACTGTGTACACAACAGCTCCAGCAGCTAATTATTCCTACACCCTGGCTGTGGGGGACTCGGGTACAGAATATCTGGGAATGGTCGCATCACGGTGCGAGTATGGGAGCTCCCAAGTAGAATGCACCTTCAGTAAGATCATCTACTTGACATTTTAGTGGATGCAGTCTATTAGTATGTCCGTCTGTCTGTCATGGTGCAATAATGACAACAGATAAGATTACAGCATATACAAATCCATAGCATATTGCATCTGTCTCACCCAGTTCAGTTGTCAGCTGAGCTAGCTATGCTTATGCTATGACGATATCTGGACCCAAACAGTCGGCCATAACATCAGCAACCTGGAGGTAAACTTGTTTGAAGGAGAGACCATTCATTGTTCAGGTGTAGAATGACAACAGAGGGTATAGGCCGGGCATTGGTGCAGTTTAGGCTAATGTAGCTCTCAAATGATTGAATCTTTAATCGAACACAAACATAAATATCAGATGAAAACAAATAATCTAAACAATGTTAAAGGGCTTTATTATATTGTGTTTTACAAACTTCCCCATTTACCCAGGTTTCGAGCCAGTACAACTACACCTTCCTACATCTTCCAGTGGTGTTTCATAACCAGCAGAGGGGGCTCTCTCATTGCTTGCCAGCCAAAAATTGGATGACTCCCTCACTGGGGACTGTCTGCTGAGTGAGTGAGAGAGAGAGAGAGAGAGAGAGAGAGAGAGAGAGAGAGAGAGAGAGAGAGAGAGAGAGAGAGAGAGAATATAGAATAAACAAAACAAAACAGAGAACAGAGCAGAACAGAATAGGTGAAACAGAACAGACAAAATAGGTTAAAATATAACAGACGAAACCAAAACGAATGGACAAAACATAGAATACAATTATCCAACTGGCTGAACATTTATAGCTCAATTGATTTTTGTCTCCACCAGGCCGAAGGCATGGGGAGAGAGTATGTTTTGCACTCCGTCCGTCCGTCCGTGTGTCCGTCCGTCCGTGTGTCCGTGTGTCCGTCCGTCCGTCCGTCTGTGAACAGCTAATCTCCGGCACCGTTAACCCGGTCGATGCCAAATTTTCAGAACGGCCTGTTATAGCGCCACCAGGAGGCCGCTTTGTGCAAAACAAGTTTTTGGACAGTACACCTACAGATTTTGTCCAAACATCACGCAAATTGGTACACAGTCTCTCTAGAGCCATTCAACAAAACGGGTTTTACAGATTTCTCAGACTCCATCCTGATTGGCTAAGATTGGCTTCCAAAGTTCGCAGGAGTGCTCAGTTTCAAACAAAATGCTGCAAATCATGAACACATCGTGTGATTTCCGTGAAATTGCGCACGCACATTCCCACTAGGCCGAGGAAGAAATGCCACGTGAAGATTTTCAACTCAGCCTCATGGTGGCGCTATAACTGGCCGAAAAGTGTTTTTACCTCCAACTGCACGGATTTGTGGATAACTCTTTATAGCGCCACCAGGAGGCCGACATATGTAAAACACATTTTCTAATATTACTCCTTCAGATGTTATCCAAATTTCACGCAAATCGGTACACATGCTCTCCATAGTCATGTGATCAAGACGGGTTTGCTTGATTTCTCATAATCCACCTTCATTGCCTACGATTGGCTTCTAAACCTTTCAGGAGTAGCCCGCTTTGTACCCGTTTTGTACAAATCGCCACAACAACTCAACGCAGCGTCCGATTGCGGTGAAACTGTGCATGCATATTCACACTAGGCTGAGGAAGAAATGCCACTTGACAGTTTTCAAATCAGCCTCATGGTGGCGCTACAACAGGCCAAGCCGTGACACACACACACACACACACACACACGATTATATTACTTCTAAACATTTTTCCAAACATCACACACACTCCTATCCTCCTGGTGGAGACCTGTGCCCAGAAGGGCACTTTTTCTAGTATTCAGGTCTGTTCTTTATGCAATTCAAAATCTATGTCTATCTTTTATTGATATGCTACTTTGATTAATCTGCAAAGTAACTTGCAAACTGTTAAAGTATTCAATAAATCAATCAATCAATCAGCAACTAAAGTTGTCAAATAATTGTAGTGAAGTATAACATTTCCTTTGAGGTAAGTGGAGACAACTTTAGGTCTTTCAACCAAGGTTCATGTTTTAGGTTGTTATTATAGAGAAAGTAAAAGGTGAGTGTTAAATCTTTTTCATTTGCTGCTTTCTTTCTTTCGGGGCGGGGGCATTCGAACAAGTCGCTAATGTCTTTATTTAGAAAAATGTAGGGTGATTTATTTTTTGTTATTTACTACAGTCCTACTAGACCCCAGGAAATTAGCCTACATCTGGCCACAGTATTTCGTTGTGTGCCTGAACGAACACCTGGAACTATAGTGCTGCCATACTGTGTGTCGTAGACTCATTTGTCACCTCCTCCTTCACATTCAATAGACCCTGAAACCAATTTAAGGCTTTAATTAATCAAAATGAATCCCATTTTAATCGCATATTAATATTTGACCTGAGAAGCCTTTTGTTTTCAATTCAAGTGGATTTTGGTATACGAGTGAATGCAATAAATAGTGAATAAATACATAAGCTTAAGCAACAAAATATTGTTTATTTTTTTATCAAGGTGGTACTGAACAGATCAGTGCAATTCGTTCAGGAATATATTCAGGTTCAGGTAGCCTATATAAATGCAAGGACCTTCTGTAAAAGACAATACTTTCAAACTGCACAATACTTTTAAGTATTTCAGAACAGTGGAATGTTACGGGACATAGCTGACCTCCTGAATATTCAGACATTTTAAACATAATAATGAATATTCATACATTTTAAACACATTTCAATCATATATTATTCCAGAAATATAAAAAAGATCAAAAATAACAATACGACAACAACACGTGGCATTGTGATAGCTTACTACAGTATATGAACAATAGCAATAAAATAAAAACACACAAAAAAAACATTTTCTGCATTAAAACGAATCAAAAACGAAAATTATAAAAACGGGTCAAACATTGGCAAAATTGTCAAATAACCTAAGAAAGAGGCAATATATTTTTTTCACCCAATAAACCTCTGATCTACAAGCTCATAATGCATCGTGTTGTGACCTATTGTGAGCTTCTACAGTAGATCTGCTATTTTCGGTAAATGTTCCCCCAGCATATTCAAGTTGTGAAAGCAAAATGAATAAACAGCATCATAGTTCAATGGTGGTTTGTATTAAGCCTACCGCAGTAATTACGTGCCGCGCATGCGCACAGCAGAGTTGCGTTCTGTAAAATGAATGGACCAGGACACTATAGAGCCGCTAACTGGAAGTCGTAATCCGCCATGTTCGTGTCACCCTATATAGGGCTCCTTCGGTGCTGCTATAACTGTGAAGCAGAGGAGATTTTTCATTGAGCTACAACAATCGCCTAATTGCCAACCCAGGTGCGGATGGAGAAACGAAGCTGAGAAAGAACGCTGTTAAAGACTTACAACAGGAGTGAATGAAGGGGGGAAAAATGTAATTGCCCACCATAACGGAATGAAATCGTCTTCTAGCGAAAGAACACCCGCCTACGGTACGTGGATGCGAGGCTAGTCTGTGTGCATAAAAATATAAAAAGACGTTAACCCGGGAACCCCTTTAGGTGTTTTAAGCATTATGTTATACTTTTAGCCTGGAACAACATATTTTCAGATGGGCGTCTGCGGCCAAATACAGATAATTGAGCACCACTGACATAGCCCCCGCGTCCGAAACGGTTGAGAAATGACAAAGTTACCGTGTGGGGGTCCCTCTACTGTACTGTACTGTACTGTCACTGTACTGTACTGTCACACCCGAAATCACCATATATACAGTTAATATGTGCGTGTGTGTGTGTGTTAGGTTGCGCACAGGTGGTGAAAAACAACCATGCTGTTTTTGTGCTCAGACGCACCCAGCCACCCAGCCAGCCACCCACACACATAGTCACTTAAGGAAGTGGTTGCACCACTTAAAAATATGTTAAAGACGTTATGGTCACAGAAAGAGTGAGTGAATCAGTCATTCTAACACTTAAAAATACTTTAGAAAATGGTCAAAAATAGCATGTACAAGGGTGCCACGCTGTGAGCTTGTACATCTGCTATTTTTGAATATCTCATTCTTAAATCTAAAATGACAGATTTTAAATGGGATAAAGTGATTATGGCTAGTTTTTATCATTTTCACTACTAATTACTACTGTAGCAGAACTGAGCTGCAGTTTCATCAATGAAGTGAAAACAAACATTATTTCTCAGTCTCACAAATTGACATCCTTGTAGATGAACATAACTCATTAATCCATTTTCCAGTGTAAATCAGGTAACCGTAGGCTGCTGCACAGTTCTTGTCTTCATCGTTATCAGGATATCCACTTCTCCAGTAGCTGCACAATAAACAACAATGTATTGAACCACATCCACTCAGTCACTCACATACAGTGACTTTGATAGAATTACAATATAAAAACATGTCAAATGTCTCACTTTATTGTCAGTGGTGTTCCATCCAGCCACGTCGTCCATCTGCCCTCAGTCCTGGTCAGACCAATCCATGATGATGCATAACCCCCAGGGTTCAATCCATTGATGAATACCTGATTATTTGTACATGATTGGATCATCATTGATTGTATCCAATACAGGATGATGGACACTGGACACACGCACGCGCGCGCGCACACACACACACACACACACACACACACACACACACACACACACACACACACACACACACACACACACACACACACACACACACACACACACACACACACACACACACACACACACACACACACACACACACACACACACACACACACACACACACACACTAACCTGTTCTTCTCTACTGTTAATGACCACCAGATGAGCTCCTTGAGTCAGACAGTAATCTCTACCTTCCTGCCATGTTTTCCATTCAGTAGTTCTGTAGTAACAGCTGTCTGCAAACGTCGTCCATCCACAGGGACATCCACAGGACTTAAAAACTAAAAACACCAAACAGGAGATTTACTGATGGATTTTCACTGTACTGATAAACAATTCTAACAGATATAGTTGTAATAATAATAGTAGTCAGATGTAGTGGAGTGGAGGGTAAAACTATTCATCTATATATGAGGGTTTTTACACCACAAATTTACTCAAGTAAAGATTTCTGGTACTTTTACTTCAGTTTAAGTATTTTCATTTTGTGATAAGCCTATACTTCCTATACCTCTCCCCTACATCTCAGAGGCAAATATTGTAGTTTTTACTTATTTAATAGCTTTAGTTACTTTAGATTTGTAAAGTAGCAGCCATCCCCATTGATGATGTCATTGGTAGACAGGTTTCTGAACTGTCCACACTGCCCACCAATGAGACACAGAGTGAGTAGACAGAAATGATGCAATGTTATAATGAGCATTAGTGACGACCATACTTTACTCAGATTTTCTAGATCTATATCCCATATATTAATTAAAATATCAATAATACACTATTTCATATTTATGTTGTATCTTCTCTCACCTGCTGTCTATATTATAATGAGCATTAGTGACGACCAATATATTATATGAAGATGAGCTTGAAAATGGGTGACGTGCTTCTTTAAGAATAATTACTGTTCTATGATAGCTGTCATACACCAGCAGTGATGACTTAAGATTTCCTACCTCTATATGCCCGATAATAATTCAAATGTCAATAATATACTATTTAACAGTTATTTTGTATCTTCTCTCACCTGTTATCTGTGTCTTCAGATGGTTTACTTCACTTTGAAGCCGGTTGTTCTCCTGGGTCAGGGTATCATTGATGGACTTCAGCGTGTTATAATGATGCACCAGGGTGTCGTTGGTCATGATGTTACTGCAGGGTGAACGACCTGCGAAGGACAGAAATGGATGAAAAAGACAGTTGTTGCTACTGTTCATGATGAGGTCAATAAGCATGTGTGTGGAAAGTTTGATTTGAAAAGAAGAAAAACTCAATGTTGTTAATTTAACCTTTTTTAATGTGCATTGTTACTTGTTGTCAGCACTACTTTATTCATAATACTTTTCAGATGCATGCAATAACACACACAAAAAGAAACGATGAGAAAATAAAAATAAGTCACAAGTTCTGGGTTAATACTGTGGTGGCTTTAATACTCACAGCTACAAAATATCAGACAACAAACTCCCTGAGTGAGTGATGTGGTAGTTTAGTGACATGGAAAACTCACAGAG
The DNA here is from genome assembly GCF_951216825.1 of Electrona antarctica. NCBI lineage: Eukaryota > Metazoa > Chordata > Actinopteri > Myctophiformes > Myctophidae > Electrona > Electrona antarctica. The sequence goes on along the minus strand of NC_136796.1, from coordinate 14,397,572 downwards.
CACAGCCTGGGCTATGATCACACCCAGCAGTATAAGCATCCCCAGACACACAGCAACCACTCTGAAAGGCCTTCTCCCTGTTTGACAAAAACAAGATAAGAGTCTACTCTAAACGCAACCAGACCAAAGTGCTTTGAAATGACCTCCAACAATACTTTTACATTATTCACTCTCTAACTGTCCACTGTCCTCAGTCTCAGTGTCCCTCATGTCTCCTCTGTCTCCATGTCCATCTTTAATATTAGGCTACACCCCTGTCCTCGTTAGCTTGAGCAGAATTTCACATTACATGATAAGTAGTTATAATTAAATGTTGAGTTCTCAGTCAGACAACTCACAAATAGATAAAACATTTAAAATGTAAATGCAACAATGTGAATATTCTTTTATCTTGGCGGTCTCTGCTATCCCTGCTCAGCACATTGAAAGTAGATCCCAAATGTTTTAGCTTGAGACCCAAAACGTATACATTTGATGTCTCCCTGGGACCCAAACAAGTGAAGGTAGACAATCTACAAGCTCACAATGCGTTGCAATGCGACACGTTGTAAGCTTGTAGATTAACAATTTTCACTACTTCTGAAAAGTACTCACTACTTTATTCAAGGATTTCCCCATATATTTAATTCTATTAATTATTTGTATGAAGTCCTTTTGAAAGATCAAATTTTGAATTATTAGGCCTATTTCAGATTTGTGTTGTTTTTTTGTCCCTGACCCTGCGACTCATCTTCCTGAACTGGCTCACAGAAAGGCTACGCATCATTTTGCTAAATGGAAGTAAGATGAGTTACAATCTTTGAACCTCTTCTTTAAAAGTTTAACGCTTTTTTAAAGGGGCATTTTTTGTCTCAATAATCTCACCAGACTGCCGTATCTTCTTCGGTAGGCCTTTGTCCTTCCTGCAGGTCTTGGCACGAAGATCTTCATAGACTGCATCGTCTTTCTTTTGCAGATCAAGACACTCATAATGTCCTTCTTCGGACATTTCTATATTAGTTCTTCTTGGAGTGACGGTGGTTTCATTCTCGTAGTTTGTATCGTCTTGGTCTTCATCTTGGACCTCAATGTTTTCAGAATGCCTCGCTACAGCCATTTGTACCTTTATGACTTCATTCTTCCTGCAAGTATTTGACCTCTTCACAACACACTGAAGATATACTGTATCCTCACTACCCTAAACGTAGATGGCACTTCTTTCACATGTGACAGATCACTCTTTGTGCACCAATGAAAATAAACCACACAGACACAGACACACACACATACGTACACACACTCACACGTCTGTACATCACGTGCACGCACGCACGCACGCACGCACGCACGCACGCACGCACGCACGCACGCACGCACGCACGCACGCACGCACGCACGCACGCACGCACGCACGCACGCACGCACGCACGCACGCACGCACACACGCACACACGCACACACACACACACACACACACACACACACACACACACACACACACACACACACACACACACACACACACACACTTTGCTAGGCTCTGTGGTATACAACCTGTTCCGCGGATATGAGATGACATTCTACCAAGCACAATGAGTAGGCTATACTAACGGAAGCTAGAGGTGACCACAGTCTTTCATGATCTCTCGAAAGTTACTCAATCCTCACGACTGTCCATTATGAAGAACCAACACCAAGTAAAAGTTAATGAAATTATATGATAACTAGAAAAAGTGCCCTTCCGGGCACAGGTCTCCACCAGGAGGATAGGAGTGTGTGTGATGTTTGGCAAAATGTTTAGGAGGATTTTTTTTCCTTCATTTTGTTGAGGAAATGCAGAGCCAGATCACTCATAGCATCTCTGAGGATAGAATTCTGGATGAGCAGGACATGTGCAGCATTTTGTACAAAACGGGCCACTCCTGAAAACTTTGGAAGGCAATCTTAGCCAATCAGTGTACAATCTGAGAAATCCAACAGACTCGTCTTGATCACATGACTACAGAGATCATGTGTACCGATTTGAGGCATTTTGTTCCAAAAATGTGTTTTGCAAAAATCAACCTGTTGGTGGCGCTATAACAGGCCAATGTGAAAAGGGTGGGATATATTCCTCAGCCTAGTAAGAAAATGTGTGAAAGATTTCACGTAAATTGCATGCTGCGTTCATGATTTGAGGCTATTGTTCAAAACGGGGCAATCTTGCAAACTGTGAAAGCCAATTATAGCCAATTAGGATGGAATATGAAATATCAGACAGATCCGACTTGAGCACATGACCATAGAGATACTGTGTAACGATTTGTGAGATTTTTGGACAGAATCTGGAGGAGTAATATCAAAAAATGTGTTTTACAAAAGTCGGCCTCCTGGTGGCGCTATAAAAGGCAGATGCGGAAAATGCAGGTAAAAGGTTTGTCCTTGGCCTCTAGGGAGTGTGCATGCAACATTTCACGCAGATCGGTGCAGTTTTAGGTACAAAATGTGAAAAGCTGCCTCATGGTGGCGCTATAACAGGCCGTTCTGGAAAATGTGGGGCAGAGGTTCATCGTTGGCATCCAGGGAGTGTGTGTGCAAAGTTTGGCATCGCCCCGGAGATTAGCTGTTCACAGACGGACGGAAGGACGGAAGGAAGGAAGGACGGAAGGACGGACACACGGACGGAGTGCAAAACATACTCTCTCCCCATGCCTTCGGCCTGGTGGAGACAATTATCAATACGATGTTTTAATCAAACAATGTGAATGCATGCATACGTGGAGTAGGGGGGTGGAAGTACATCAGGTCACTTCCCAAAACCTCTCTGCTGACCCTGAGGCTCTAACATTGTAACATCATGTTAGTTCTAGTGAACTTGTGGGTTTCGGGGGTTCCCCAACATATTGAAACTAAAATGAAACGGTCAAAATAGTTTTTAAATACTTTTTCAACACAAATCTTGTATGGGGGTCCCTCCCTATAGTACAAAATATTATCAGATGGGGGTCCACGGCCAAATACATATTAATGTGGGGGTCCTTGACATGAAAAAGAACGAGGTAGGCCTGTGTGTGTGGACACTTTTCTCCCATTGTAGGACTGGCCTTGCTTTCTATTTAATTAGAGAGAATTGCTGCCATCTGTTCGTATAACCATGTAGTTACAACTTAGACTGCATTTTCACAGTAGTAATGGTCTTATTGTCTCCACCAGGCCGAAGGCATGGGTAGAGAGTATGTTTTGCAATCTCCGGCACCGTTAACCCGGTCGATGTCAAATTTTGCACACAACCTCTGCCCCAGAATTTCCAGAACGGCCTGTTATAGCGCCACCAGGAGGCCGCTTTGTGCAAAACAAGTTTTTGGACAGTACACCTACAGATTTTGTCCAAACATCACGCACATTGGTACACAGTCTCTCTATAGCCATTCAACGAAACGGGTCTTTCAGATTTCTCAGACTCCATCCTGATTGGCTAAGCTTGGCTTCCAAAGTTTGCAGGAGTGCTCAGTTTCAAACAAAATGCTGCAAATCATGGACACATCGTGTGATTTCCGTGAAATTGTGCACGCACATTCCCACTAGGCCGAGGAAGAAATGCCACGTGAACATTTTCAACTCAGCCTCATGGTGGCGCTATAACTCGCCGAAAAGTGTTTTTACCTCTAACTGCACGGATCTGTGGATAACTTTGTATGCCAACTCCCTAGAGGCCAAGGAAAAACCTTTGCCTGGAATTTTTCACATCTGCTCTTTATAGCGCCACCAGGAGGCCGACATATGTAAAACACATTTTCTAATATTACTCCTTCAGAGTAACACACACACGCACACACACACACGCACACGCACACGCACACGCACACACACACACACACACACACACACACACACACACACACACACACACACACACACTCCTTTGCTAGGCTCTGTGGTATACAACCTGTTCCGCGGATATGAGATGACATTCTACCAAGCACAATGAGTAGGCTATACTAACGGAAGCTAGAGGTGACCACAGTCTTTCATCATCTCTCGAAAGTTACTCAATCCTCACGACTGTCCATTATGAAGAACCAACACCAAGTAAAAGTTAATGAAATGATATGATAATTATCAATACGATGTTTTAATCAAACAATGTGAATGCATGCATACGTGCATGCGCATGTGCACTTATTTGTGTGTTGATTCAACTAGTATTAATGTTACCTCAGTCCATTCACTTAAGCAATATTACACGAGAGTGTGTGCTTTACCGTGACATTGGCACGACAGTGATGCTGTCAGGAACGAGACGTAGTCGAGGTCCCAAGCATCACTGAAGTGCCAATAATTATGGTAAAGCACACCTTTGTGAGTAATATTGCGATTATACAATAGTTACCTACAAAACAAAAAACAAAAAAACGTGTGCGTGCGTGCACGCGCAGGGTGGGGGGGGGGGGGGGGTGGAGTAGGGGGGTGGAAGTACATCAGGTCACTTCCCAAAACCTCTCTGCTGACCCTGAGGCTCTAACATTGTAACATCATGTTAGTTCTAGTGAACTTGTGGGTTTCGGGGGTTCCCCAACATATTGAAACTAAAATGAAACGGTCGAAATAGTTTTTAAATACTTTTTCAACACAAATCTTGTATGGGGGTCCCTCCCTATAGTACAACATATTATCAGATGGGGGTCCACGGCCAAATACATATTAATGTGGGGGTCCTTGACATGAAAAAGAACGAGGTAGGCCTGTGTGTGTGGACACTTTTCTCCCATGGTAGGACTGGCCTTGCTTTCTAATTAGAGAGAATTGCTGCCATCTGTTCGTATAACCATGTAGTTACAACTTAGACTGCATTTTCACAGTAGTAATGGTCTTATTGTCTCCACCAGGCCGAAGGCATGGGGAGAGAGTATGTTTTGCACTCCGTCCGTCCGTCCATCCGTGTGTGTGTGTCCGTCCGTGTGTGTGTCCGTCCGTCTGTGAACAGCTAATCTACGGCACCGTTAACCTGGTCGATGTCAAATTTTGCACACAACCTCTGCCCCAGAATTTCCAGAACAGCCTGTTATAGCGCCACCAGGAGGCCACTTTGTGCAAAACAAGTTTTTGGACAGTACACCTACAGATTTTGTCCAAACATCACGCACATTGGTACACAGTCTCTCTATAGCCATTCAACGAAACGCGTCTTTCAGATTTCTCAGACTCCATCCTGATTGGCTAAGATTGGCTTCCAAAGTTTGCAGGAGTGCTCAGTTTCAAACAAAATGCTGCAAATCCTGGACACATCGTGTAATTTCCGTGAAATTGTGCACGCACATTCCCACTAGGCAGAGGAAGAAATGCCACGTGAACATTTTCAACTCAGCCTCATGGTGGCGCTATAACTCGCCAAAAAGTGTTTTTACCTCTAACTGCACGGATCTGTGGATAACTTTGTATGCCAACTCCCTAGAGGCCAAGGAAAAACCTTTGCCTGGAATTTTTCACATCTGCTCTTTATAGCGCCACCAGGAGGCCGACATATGTAAAACACATTTTCTAATATTACTCCTTCAGATTTTATCCAAATGTCACGCAAATCGGTACACATGCTCTCCATAGTCATGTGATCAAGACGGGTTTGTTTGATTTCTCATAATCCACCTTCATTGCCTAGGATTGGCTTCTAAACTTGTCAGGAGTAGCCCGCTTTGTACCCGTTTTGTACAAATCGCTCAACGCAGCATCCGATCGCGGTGAAACTGTGCATGCATATTCCCACTAGGCTGAGGAAGAAATGCCACTTGACAGTTTTCAAATCAGCCTCATGGTGGCGCTACAACAGGCCAAGCTGTGTCTCACACACACACACACACACACACACACACACACACACACACACACACACACACACACACACACACACACACACACACACACACACACACACACACACACACACACACACACAAACATGATTATATTACTCCTAAACATTTTGCCAAACATCACACACACTCCTATCCTCCTGGTGGAGACCTGTGCCCAGAAGGGCACTTTTTCTAGTTTTCCATTATTTCCATGGCATACTGTATATTGTGATACAGTACTTGACAATACCAGATTTGTATAAATTATATCATTTATCAATAAAATATAGTAGTGTTTTCATCATATGGCAGGTAAATTTACTCCAGGCATCAAATGTATTCTTGTAAACGTCTTCACTTTTGACACATTTGTGACCACAAAGAACGAAAACATAGCAAAGGGTCTATTCTAAATTTGTCACGGAGTCCACCCCCAACCACTGCAGTCAGTTTGCTAGTTACAGTATATTATTCGTTCATTAAAATAAGTTTCAGATTGCATCGTTGTTAACAGCATGCAACATATTGGTGGTATAAAAGTGACCTTTATCAGTAAGTACCGTTACTTACAAGAGTGTACACACTAGCTGCGAGCCAGCAAGGTCACAGAGGGAGAGACAGATTTTCTATATAGTGTCTGAGAAAGGGAAGACACGTCAGAATTCTCCATGACAGAACAAGCCTTCTGTCCTGCTTCCAGGGGCCCCGACCGACGAGCTGATATGGAGCGAATATGATTCGCGAAATAACAGGTCGTATATATGTTATTCATATTCAGATGCTGTTCTTATTCATCCCAGGGGAATGCCCCCGTGTAACCAATAAATATATGCCGGTCTAGGGCTAATCGGTAACACTGAGTTCTGCCTTTCATTGTACGGTGGAATGATTTAGAAGATCAAAGCTTTGGTAGTGGGTAATCTCTGTGTGTGTATTTGCCCCCGGACCTCAGGATAAACAGAGCACTCTCACACCGTGTAGCATCAATATGTACCTGTATGCTGTTGTCTAACTCAGCTGTAGACTTCATCACAGATAAACCTCCAGCACAGATTCCTATAGCATGACTAAAAGGTGATTGTTAGTGGCTACTGTTTCCTGCTCAGATTCTTTGGTGAGATAGTCCCTTGTGTTTGTTTCCCCATTCTTTAACAGTTAACAGGGTCACATACAGCATGCAGCAGCCCCTGTATCTGACATGACATGACATGAGTACAGCACAGTAATTAGTAATCTGAGCACTTACGGTCAACCAAAACCGTGGCAAAGAGCAGACCAAAGCGCACAACGTATACTGCATTCTGTGAGATAGACAGATAGAGATGATGCAGTAATCACATAACAAGTACACAGTACAGTACTAGAAACTATACTAAACTTTCTATATCGTTATATTGTATGTCACAGTCACAGATGAAATGCTATGCAAAGTAAGAGAACCTTAGAAATGTTTACCTGTCTGAGTAATTGTCTTGTGCTGTAGCCAAGGGATACATTGCAGGGGAAGCTGTTAAATACTGTATGTTAGTGATCGTTTTAAAAACATTGGAGCTCACCGATGCACTTTGGAACAAACAAAACAAAAACAAATTAATACAAGTTTAATTCATACAAATTATACACTACAAAATCCTCTGCATTAATGTATACATATATAGTGTGACTGAGAGTGTATACTGTAAGTGTTACAAATGTAACTGAAATAGTCCATTTGGTTATATTAAATAGAAACATGACAGTGACGAAATACTCAAGTATCAGAGATTACCAGTAAGTGTCTAGGCCTACTATAAATGCCAACCAAAAGATGCTCTAATCTGGTGGCCGTGAAAACAGCAATGTCTGCAGCCTCATACTTAATTTATACTCAAATCAGGCTTCACTGTTCACATTGTCATTGAAACGACACACCTCTGTTCTGATTACCACTGCAGATAGCCAGATACTGTCAAAGATAAATAAAATGATTACAAAAGTAACAAAATATGTCTAACTAAATAGATCTTCTTCTAAACCACTGGTTCTGAAAGTGGGGTCCGGGGAGGCGGGGAGCCAGGGACCTACTTTATTGTTCGACAATTTGAATATGGCAGATCCACTGTTGCGACCAATGTTGACAAATCCTCCTGTTATGCAGGGGTCCCAGTACATCATCTTTTCCGCAGCTAAATAATGTGATGTGATTTTGTTTTTGAGAAAGCACTATATATTTCTAAAACTATATGAAACATTTCAAAGATTCCATTTCAGGCAAACATGTCCACCGTAAGATGAACCTATAGTAGCATGCCAAAGTTTGTGCTATTGCCATTGAGAATGCATTGGGCGTTTAAGTTAAATAACTCGGAAACTACAAATCATTTCAAAGTAAAAAGTTCCAGTATGTGTCTCCACAGTAAGCTGAATTATAAAATGTGTGAATAGAGTTTCTAGGTGAAAGTAATGTTTTGACGTGCCATAGAGCTGCCATTGAGCCCCATTGTACATTTCTCAAATTTGAAAGCACTATATTTCTAAAACTATGAAACATTTCAAAGATTTATTTTCAGGAAAACATGTCCACCGTAAGATGAACCTAAATAGGTTTGAATGGGGTTTCTAGGTGTAAGTATGTAGGACTAGTCGCATGGCAAAGTTTGTGCTATTGCCATTGAGAATGCATTGGGCGTTTAAGTTAAATACGGGGGGGACATATTTTGACAGCAGAAACTGCCCGTCATAATTTCTCCCTATTCCAAAGCCCCCCCAGGTACATTATATATTTAAACTATTTTCAGCAATGATACACTTATTTTTTCAGTGGGTAGATCTTGTTGAGCTGGTCATTTTGAAAGTAGATCTTACGTCATAAATGTGTGGGCACCCCTGGTCTATAGCATATATCATGTACAGTATATATTGGCTGCTATTTATGCAAGACATACACGTGTGATGTCTTACATCACGTACCGTACTTAGCACACCGGATAGAGATCCGGTACCATGTGTAAATATGTATAGAATTTGTTTGTTTATTGATCTTCTTCACTTTCTTATGGAAACCTTTTTTTAAAAGCGGTGGAGCTTGCACAAAAACAAATTTCTCTTTTATAGAGTTGATTCTGATTCTGAAACAACCAGCATAATAATGTAATTCAACTCTAGCAGAACCTACCTGTATTCTTTATGAATGTGTTCTGTAAATATTAACCATACATGTGTGATTACGTCTATGCAATATCTGGACAGTGGGCACTGAGTCATTAATTGATTGAATCCATGACTCAGTTCAAAGCAATTATACCCCAAATGTTTGATTCATGAACATTGCTTTCAACGTTTTCTCTGTAATCAATAGCCTTATATTGTATTGACTCCAGAATGTTGGCATCAGTGTTGACATTGCAGAGTTTTATACCAAGTAACATCTGTTATTATTTGTGTTGCACATATTCTTGACCATCTAAAGAGATGTCAATGATGAAAAACAAGCAGATAACATCTGGACAATGTACCAAGACATTGATGCAGTCCTGTCTGAATTAGGCTTCAGGGGCATTCCAAGGAATTGTTATCCAATTGTTCAATCTTTTATCTGGCATGCTGTGGCATTGTGGGAAAAACAGCTCTCAACTGTCTATGAGTCATATGACATATGTCAATGTGTAGGCCTATCTGAGCAGGCAGTTGTCCATTTCCTTGAAACCCAATCCAATATATATTTAACTTAATATACACAGATGATCACCCGGGCATTCGCTGGCCTGAGGTTATCCAACCTCAGGCCAGCGTTGGTTGGTTGGTTACAATGAATGCTGGGTGATCACATCAGCCTTTATTCGCAGACAATGAGAAAATACCATTTTATCAACGCTTATAATTAATCAATTATTCATCTTTGCTGAGAAGTTGAGAACAACAGGTGTTGCTAGCGGGCGGACAGGCCTCACCGTTGTTGGTATTATGTTGAATGATAAAGGTCGCTAGCTGTTGTTGAGGGGCGATAGCCTCTCCTATGTCCAGCTTTTAGTGTATGTGCTAAAAACTTCCTCCTACACAAACATTAAATCCCATCGACAATAAATGGACAATTTTGAGTGTCCGTGTAAACACAAACATTGCTTAACACCGGAATGAGATGATGTACGATGATAAGATCGCCCCTCACTTCACACGGGTGTGATTTTTGAGGGGTGCTACGCGCTAGCCCCTCCTAGATACAGGTTTAATGTTTGTTTTAAAAACACCATTGACAATGAAGGGAAAATTTACGTCATCTTGTCCCTAACACAAAAATTAAATGCCATTAACAATTAAGAGAATTTTTGATTTGGTTTGTTTTATATCACCATTACATCACCTAATCAACATGAGTTAGACTTATATTAGTGCCCCTCACTTCACACGGGTGTGGTTTTTCCTTTATGACCAGATAACCACCAGTGTCATCTCAGCAATGAATTCTATGACACCATCTGTGCAGTTGTATTGTGTTTGCTGGGTGATTTGTAAGTTTGACATGTTGGAGGTTGCTCACAGAGACTGTTCATCCACTTTAAGCTTGCACAGATTGTCCAGTTACCGCTGTATCTGATACAATATTTCAGTATGTTTCAGTTAGGCATTCATTGAAATCTTAGATTCGCACATATCTAACAATAATAATTTAAGCAAACTCAGCAGCTTCAAATTACATATAATATTCACAATGGATGACTGACAGTCTTCACATAATACACATACAGTATACAGCAGCAAACAAACAACCTTCAGATAATCCATTTCCATGCAAGTTTGACTGTGATTAATAGCCTTTGTCTCTTTTCAACAGCTTTGTCCTGTTTCGTTTTGCACTTGCCCACCACAGAAAATATCCAGGTCAAGTTGTATTTGAAAACACTTTGCATTTCCTTGCTTTGTTCAAGTGCCAGTGTTCCTGGACAAGTGCATGTTGGGATTATTCCATAAATTCCACTGTACCAGATCCATTTAAATGAATATCCAAAAAGATGATTCAGTAAAAACTTTGTGATCACATCAGACAAGCAGTGTGATGATCACAGCATCATCCTGGCCTTGCCAGAGCATCTCCCCTTCGAAAGCCACCTTCCCATGTTTTCTGGCCCTGATCAGTATTCCCACCACCTTGTCAGAGATACGCACGTATCTATCAAACAGCTCTCTAAAGGTGACGCGCGTCCTGCCGTCCATATCTGGATCTTTCATAGTCCTGATATAGTAGCACATGTCAGCAATCTCGCTGTGGATGTGCTGCTCGGCACGCTTGGCCCTCTCCGCTGTCATGGTGCCCTCCTTGGCGTGCCCGTACCCCTCCTGGCCCTTGTGGAGACGCTGCGACATGGAGTACTCCTGATCAAACTCCTCGCTGAAGGGGTTCAGCTTTTGGCTGTCGGTGTGCTCCGAGGACCAGTTCTGCCAGCGACTCTTCAGGTTGCCCACGGCGCTGTACTTCTTGGACAGTGCATTGATCTTATTGACATCTTCAGCATCCTTGTTTCTGTATCTGTGAAGAAGAAACACGTTCAGTGTGTCCAGTCCACACACACCAAAAAATGTAAATAATAATCACACCATAATGTGAAGTCAGCGGTGGCTTTGGGGGGTTGTAATGAACCCTCATTCCTGGCCTGTGTGTGCGTGCATGTGTGTGCTGGTCTGTGTTAGGTAACAGTGACACCTCACCCAGCAGCATTGGCGTACTCAAGTGCCAATGCTGCCAAACACACTCACCCAGCAGCATTGGGGCGCACATTGTGCACGCACGCACGCACGCACGCACGCACGCGCACGCGCACGCACACGCACACGCACACGCACACGCACACACGAAATCGTTGCATTCCTGCTCGTCTCATACACACACCTGTGCCTGCATCAAGCGTTGACTTGACTTGTGTTCAAACAATGCAGTGCTACCTCACAGATCAACACAGGTGTCGCTACTGGTGTGAAAAGCCCTTAACATTTTAGAAAAATGATCTCTTATAAATAGTTAATAGACAATTCACTAACTGTTAATGAGTTATGAATTACTTGTGTGTGTTTGTTCATTATTTAAAACCATACCTTTGAACAAGCTATTAGTAAACTATTTCCAAATGTCTGAGAATTTTGTTAGTTGATTAACAACAGACATTTCAAGTAAACTCCTCCTGCTATTCTAACAGCATCAGTCCTGGAAAAGGCAGCACAACAATTCTAAAGTGTTACTGAGGTTAATACTCACATTGGCAAAGATGGACGTTTTACCCACACCGACTCAGAATCTTCCTTGGGTGAGCCGTTGTGTTCTGTTTCTATACAGGAGTTTGTTCTATCTTTCTGTCCTGCCTCAGTCTTTTGTCCTGCCTCAGTCTTCAGGCTCTTGTCTGCTTCCTCAAGTTCATCATCCTCCACAGGTTTTTGCTCTTTTTCCACCTGCTTCCAGCTTTTGGAACACTTTGTGCGGCGCGATGGTGAGCTCTGTTTATTCATCTTGTCGATTTCCTCACTGGATGACAAAGGCTCTTTAGTTATCCTCCCAGTGCTGGCACTTTTCTCCCGAGTCCCAGTGGACACCGTTTTCACCACCTTCTTGGTCTTGACACGGGACTCCACCACTGGCACTGCAGAGGTCTCACCCTCAACCTCCCCCTCTGTCCGAGTTGACCTAGTCTCACGTGGCCAGACTGTTGCCTGAGTGGAACCATCTTGGGACAACTCCTGTGCACGAGGTGATGTCTTCTGATTTTCCAAGGGATGGACTTGGAAGTGATTCCGAGAAGCAGCTGTTGCTTGGTCCGGGTGGGGATAAGGTGTCAGAGACACCACCATTCTGGACGTCCATGTCTGTTGGGGTTCCCCCGCTGCTTCTCCCAGACATGGCGGAGTCGGAGGCCAACCACAGGGTTCACTGGCCTCCTTGCCCTCGCTCTCACTCACCCAAGTTTGCCAGCTCTTTGTCAGGTTGCACACCATTCTGGACGAACGGAGTTTCCTTATGCTTGTGTTGGAAGGGGAATTCCTATCACAGGTCTGCGTAGTCTGTGACCTGGACATGACTTTGTGGTTTAATGAGTCTACGTAAAATTCCTGGTCTTCCCTGCCAGCTGCCCATCACCTGAGAGTTCCGAAATTCATGAAGGTGCGGTCTCCATTCCATTCATTCTTTGTATTGGCTGTGTTGCCCACTGCAGCCAGCCTATAGCAGCAATGGCTCTGAAATGGGGAGAGGAAACTAACATGATGGTGGAAAGTATTTCGGTCATCCCAGGCAAGCAACCTGATCGTTGTTCCCTGACACTCGTTGACCCAGAGGGCTCACGTTTCATCACAGATGATTGTGGAGCCATGTCCGGAGGAGGCAAGCATGGGCAAAGGACCAGACAGATGATTGTGGAGCCATGTCCGGAGGAGGCAAGCATGGGCAAAGGACCAGACAGAGGAGAGGAGGTGCCAAGCTTGCAGGAGTGGACTGGGTCAACACAGTATGTGCAGACAGACAACTGCAACATGTGCAAAGTCAATCTGTCCACATTCTCTTAGTGATTTAGTTTTTTCCCCAAAATGTTATTAAAAATAATATTCACATACAAATCCATCTTTGCTATACAGTATATTGCATGTAGTATTGCACAAATTAAACTTTAGCCATGCAGGGATTCAAGACCAAGTCCCTTGTGTTACAGTATATGACACTTGCACATCAGACCAGCTGTTGCTTATTTGTGTAGGCCCATCACCTGTTGTTGTAATACACACGGTTCACAAGGTTCAGTATGTAAACATACAAGTGACAGGCAGGCTACATGCCTGCCTGTCACTTGTGGAGCAATAGAACCCTCCTGTTTTAAAGGGATTCTGTATTGTGTATTGTATATTTTAATGTATTGTACCTTTTAAAGTTTTTGATTCATGGGTTTTTTATTATTGTTTGGGCCCAATGTTTTATACATTTGTGTCAATAAAGTAACTAACTAACTAACTAACTAACTAACTAACTAACTAAACATATAGATACATTATGTTTCTGATGCCATGTGCTCTCCTTTATCAAGATACTTGCACAGTGTCAATATTGAATTTAAACTGTCATCCTCTTATTAGAACATCACGTTTTCTATGTCTATTCATATTGTGGAAGAATTCTATGGTTGCTTATATCTAGCCTTTATATTTTACCATTACTCATGACTTGTGATATTCGGTAGCTTGTAAGAGCCTAGGGGCCCTATTTTCGCCATGATATACCCCTTATCCCTAAACTTCGTTTAAATATTTTGAAAAACATTTTAAAATTGTTCAACTAGCCGATCTACATCCACATGTTGTGAGCTTGTAGATTGGCTATTTGAACTATTAAAAAATGTTTTTTTAGGGATAAGGGGTAAGGCACTGACAAAAATAGGGCCCCTAGGCTCTTACAAGCTACCGAAGCCTAATAAGCCTAATAGCCATTGTTCATGTTACAGCCCATCTTGTTATGGTTCAGTTTGTCCTTGAAGCATCCACAGTATAACTATGATTCTCTGCCCTGTTCTCCTGGCAGAACTACGGTACCACTGACCTGAGTATTATTGTATACTACTACCCATGATATCATGTACATAAAGCATAACCATCACCACCTGAGAATATCGTCTCGACTCCTATATTGCCTCATCGATTATTGATTGATCCAGAATTCCATGACAATTCCCTACTTCTGCCTAGGTCTGTATCAGCCATGACTCACACTGTATCTTCTGGACACATATAATGTGGCTTGTGCAAATGTGTGTAATGAACTTCAGAAATGTTGTGCGACACTGTGCGACACTGTAGGAAGGAAGGACCAACAACAGTGCTCACAACAGAGGATTCTAATGCCTGATTTATACTTTAGTTGCATGGCGGTGTCCGACACCAAAAATAACTGCTATTTTCCGGTGCTAGACACAACATGCAGCCAAGTATAAATCACAACACCTATCTACGGTAAATGAAAAAAACATTCTCTGTAGGTGTGACATCCATCAAAGTCCAGATGACCTCGTATACATCAATAACGGAATGATCCTGTGTGGCAGCTCTGTTATCCTGGTCTGAATGTATCAAGTATGGCAAGGAAGATCATATATTTGAACCATCCAGGGCTCTTATAGCCTGGCATGCCAGAATAATATCACTGCATAGGGCTCTTACTGTACTAACGTGTGGAATGACGCAGAGAACCACATGACAAGACAACACTATCAGTATACTATCTCCTCTTTCTGATATCCATGGAGTTACTGTAGATGGCCAAGAAGTAGAATTTTCAATCTTGGACAAATCAAATATTTACAGCAACAGTTGGAAATGCTGACGCCAGGTTACTGCAGCTTCTTGCCAGTGACAAAATAACATGAGATTATAATAATAATACTAATACCAGTAAGATGCCTGAGGGCGAGAACTCCCGAGATGCGAGGTCGCGTGCACGCAACTGCCTCGTTGAGGCAGACTGCTGGGCGGACGCTGGCGCTTTGGCATGGGGGGTCAGATCAACATGGAATGAATTCTGTACTGGCCATATAAGGAGCATGTCTTGAGTGTACAGGGTTTGATGAGGTCAAATCAACATATGGAATGTCAGAACAGGTGAGCTCCATACAGTATATGGAGATGTAAGGGTGGTAGCGGGGACATTCTCTTGAGTGTACAGGGTTTGATGAGGGCCCAGGTTGGGCCGGGCCTTAATTTTCACGCCGGTTGAGAAACTACTACTACTAATAATAATAATACGGTAATAATAATTATCTAACTATAAATGCACCAAGTCTCTGTACGTCTGTATGTCTCTAATCCACGTAACTCAGTGTCGTCACAAAAGGCCTCTGCCCGGCCGGGCCAGACTATCGCCACAAAAGGCCTCTGCCTGGGCCAGACTCCATATTTGGGCATGCCTAACAAATAACTCCATATATGGGCATACAAGGGGACACAGTTGACATCACCAGGTCTCTGCCCGGGTCAGACTCCATATTGCCTAAATACGGGTTTGTCCCACCAACTTCTGACATCATTCTGACATCTGCATATAGACTCCATATTCACTCCATATTTGGGCATGACTGACAAAGAACTCCATATATGGGCATAAATCTGCATGGGTGGGGCATCCATTTGCCAACTTGCATCGTTCCAAGTAGGCCAGTGCCCAACAGGCACAGCTGTAGAGGCTCCAACACATAATATCTGGGTGGGGCAAGCATGTATTTCCAACTTGTATCGTTCCATGTAGTCCTGTGCCCAACGGGCACCGCTCTATAATAATCATCAACCAGAGGCAGCGGAACAGCAAACCCAACTACTTAACATGATGGGGATATATGAATGTACTGTGCTCCCACCTTCAATTCCACTGTTACAGACAATTCCTCGCAAACATCACCTGACGAAATTCAGGCAGCCTCTGAATAACGAACACAATCACACTCATCTGTAATTCTGTACGGTGCCGCTGCTGGAGGCAGCAGGCTGGGGAAGCATGCAGCTGCACGACGGGAGCTTTGTCTGCCAGTCACACAGGTTGCCAGTGCCACACAGACACTTAATCTGACAAGCAGACACTTAACTCATGCAGGCCTGACGTCGAAATTTAAAAATAAAAGTTTTCTAAATCATGACAATTTTCGGAAAGATTTGAGGCACATTTTAACGATTTTTCAAAAATAGCAGACCTACAAGTTCATAGCGCGCCACTCGGTGGCGCGCTATGAGCTTGTAGATCTGCTATTTTTCAATAGCTAAAGTTTAACGTAAGGCTTAAAACACCAAAAGGGGTTCCCGCCCAAAATGGGTTTAAAGCTATAATATGACACACATGCGTCCTCAGGTCTAAATGGGTTAATATAAGGCGAGAAAAGGTGCATGGGCTTTTTCTTTTTTCACTCGGAAAGAATGTGACACCTGGAGCTAAGACGAGGAGTGCCTGCTTACGCAAGCAGGGTTTAGTCTTGCAGCGCACCTGGTGAGATCATCATTCCCTCGCACAAGTAGAGGCCACTGAAAGCAGATATAGGCTTATGCTTAATTTACAAAACAATAGCAGATATACAGGTTCACAACGTGTCGCAACGTGACATGATGTGAGCTTGTAGATCAGCCAATGAATCAGGCTTTAAATCAGGCTTTATATCAGACTCTGACATACTGTAGCAAACCCCCACATTTGAGACAGTGTCTGTACTGTAATTGGATAGTGGTGCTACTGTAAGTACATTTACTTAAGTACTTGAGTAAATACTTACAAGTAATTACACTTTACTTGTACTTGTACTTAGAATGTTTTACTCTTTGCATATTTACATTATTATTAGCCTACATATTATGATAGTTTAAACATGATGTCATTAAGCTGTAACATTAAAGCGGTGAACACATTAATGCATTAGTAGTGACTGCTACCCAATAATATGAGTCGTTCTGCATAATGAGTAGGCAACTTTTACATTTGCTACTGTAAAAGTACATTTTGATGTCAATCATTTTGTAATTTTACTCAAGATTTTTTTTCTTCTTTTTTTAATACAGGACTTGAAAGAGAACATTTCTAGATTGTAGTATTTTGCTACCTTTTAAGTACCGGTATTCAATCTTCTGCCTGAGTTGCTGGCGTAGCGGTGCGGGCACCTATAGCTGCAATACAGCGTATCGCAGGTTCGAGTCCTGATCCATGATGGCCTTTGCTGCGTGTCATGCCTGCTACTGTAGATTAATATCATATATATGTTGTCTATTAGCAGGCTGAGGAATTAAGGTTTGGTTCAAGTGTTAAGTGCCGGTTTAAGAGCATGAATTTAACATTGACATGTTTATTTCTGTGTAGAATGTAGTGTAGTGTAGAATTCGATAGCTGCGTGCACAAGTTGAGTATAAATAGTGTTTGAGTGTGTGTGTGTGTGTGTGTGCGTGTCAAGTGACAGCTGTTGGCATGCAGTCTGTCTTGCAGACTGGAAGTGTGTCGCAGAGCTTACTATCACTATCAGTGTGACCGTGTCCTCTTCCTACCTGAGAGAGAAAGACTTAGCACTCCTCCTTGTGTCAAATACTCTCCTTGCATCTTCATTCAACATCCTGAAAAAAATACAAACATGAAAATGAGTTCATAACTATTATTTTTGAGGGGCAGAATCAGCAGAATTCAGAATCATGGTGTAAAGTACAATTACGTATACTGTACTTGTGAGGTATTTTGTACTTTACTTAAGTATTTCCAATTTCCAATACTTTTATATATTTCTCAGAGGCAAATATTATACATTTAGTCCACTACATATGAAAACTTTAGTTACTTTGTAGATTTTGATTATTATTACAAAACATACATTAACCACTTCAGTCCTTCAGCATCACGATGTGACCCATTGTGAGCTTGTAGATCTGATTTTTTATACATTTGAAAACTTTAAATGGGACATTCTGTGCACTTTTACTTTTGGTACATTTTGATGACAATAATTTTGTAATTTTAATCAAGTTGCAGACTTTTACTTGAAACAGAGTATTTCTATATTACAGTATTGATACTTTTACTTAAGTAAAGAATTGGAGTATTTTTTCCCATCACTGTTCAGAGTCATGAGCACAGGATTCACAAGAAATGAATGTGAGGGAGCCAGATCACCAGTAGAGGTCAGCATAGGGTCAGTGTTGGAAGGCTGTATAGCATTAAGAGGGTCCAACTGCTTCTTTACATCTCAGCAGTGCTGGGTAAAGTACTCACATTTTTGAGGGGCGCTAGGCCCTCCCATGTCCAGCTTTGAGGGTTTGTGTAAACACAAACATTGTAAACATTGAATGCCATTGACAATGAATGGCCAGTTTTGAAGGTTTGTGTAAACACAGACATTGCGTATACACAAACATTAAAGACAAAGGGAGGACGCAAGTTTGATTGGCCAGAATGAGATTTTGTATGATGTATGATAAGAGCGCCCCTCACTTCACACAGGTGTGATTTTTTACTTAAGTAAAAGTACCAATACTGTTACTACTCTGTTACAAGTAAAAGTCCGGAATTCTGGAATTCACTTGGGTAAAAGTACGAAAGTATTGACACGAAAATGTAAAAGTACGGCCTACTCATTTATGCAGAATGTCGACCTGTTGTATCAAAGTTTTCAAATGTATACAAATATTTTGAAAATAGGGTCACTTTGCGACACTTTGTGAGCTTCTAGATCTGCTATTTTCAAATGGCAGAAATATATAGGTTTGAAGTGTTTAAAGTATGTTTTGTAATAAAAATCTAAATAAATAAGTTTTCAAATAAATGTAGTGGAGTGAAAGTACAATATTTGGATCTGAGATGTAGTGGAGTAGACGTAATTGCGAACGCAGTGATTGCGAACGCAGTGAGCATTTACTATGAGACCCAGCAGATCACGTCTGTGTGTGTGTGTGTCTGTGTGTCACGCTGTAACACCACCCGCCCACCAACAGAGGGCGCAGCTGTATCACACACAAAAACACACACACACATGCACGCACGCACACACACACACACGCACGCACGCACGCACGCACGCACGCACGCACACACAAAAAACTTAACTTAAAAAAAAACTTAACTTAAAAAAAAACTTAACTTAAAAAATAAAAATAAAAAGGAAAAACGCACACAGACAAAAAACTTAACTTAAAAAAAAACTTAACTTAAAAAAAAACTTAACTTAAAAAAAAAACTTACAAAGGAAAAACGCACACACACAAAAAACTTAACTTAAAAAAAAACTTAACTTAAAAAAAAAAAAAAAAAAGGAAAAACGCACACAGACAAAAAACTTAACTTAAAAAAAACTTAACTTAAAAAAAAACTTAACTTAAAAAAAAACTTAACTTAAAAAAAAAACATAAAAAGGAAAAACGCACACAGACAAAAAACTTAACTTAAAAAAAAACTTAACTTAAAAAAAAAACTTAAAAAGGAAAAACGCACACACAAAAAACTTAACTTAAAAAAAAACTTAAAAAGGAAAAACGCACACAAAAAACTTAACTTAAAAAAAAACTTAACTTAAAAAAAAAACTTCAAAAGGAAAAACGCACACACACAAAAAACTTAACTTAAAAAAAAATTAACTTAAAAAAAAAAAACCTAAAAAAGAAACACGCACGCACGCACACATACACACACTAAAAAAATAACTTGAAAAAACATTTAATTTAAAAAAACTTAACTTAAAAAAACCTTAAAAAGTACGTAATTTATTCTAATTGTTGTTATTGCAATTTACGAGCTGCGTTCGCTTCCCGCGTTTGCGCGTCTTACTTGTAGTATTGGAAATTGGAAATACTCAGGTAAAGTACAAATATCTCAAATAATAATTTTCAACCTAATCTATTACAATGGGTGCTAGGTATTGCTGGTACCATTTCCATTTTCTTTCAGTGGTGGGCTGTGGGCAGTTATCTACCTGCCTAGCCGCAATTTGCAACTCTAGATTTTTTTATAATGGGATGAATCTAGAGTTGCAATACCCTCCATTGACTCCCTACGGTAACAGGTACACTCGCCCCTTTTCCAACTCGCCCCCGCGAAAAGTGAAGAACGGTCGCCCCGGAATTTCGTAAGTCACTGAACCACCGGTTTCGAATTTGCACATAATGCAGGAGGCAGCAGCGCGACCCGTTACTAAAAACGAGTGCTTCCAAACTGCAACACTTAGAAAAAGAATCACATGCTTAGAATTTCTTGACAGAAAGTATAGCTCATAACATGTCTACGGTGGATTTTTATGAAACAAAAGCTCGGCAGATTGAAAGAGGATAATTCAAGTTTGGCCTAGAGCTGCAATGATGGTGAGTTTAACATTGTTTAATACAAGCAGATCGCAAACGCAAATTGGATGAGTAGGGAGTCAATGGAGGGTATTGCAACTCTAGATTCATCCCATTATATAAAAGATTGAAATCTTGCTGGAAATTAGCTTAATGCCCCCCCCCTTCTCCTTCGTTGTCCTTGGTTGCAGTTGTATGTCTCAACCACTTATATTTTTTTATTTTGGCTTTCATATTTCATATTGCAGTAAGTTAGCTGGCAACTTGGATTTACTACGGGCTGACGTGAATTGGCAAGAGGTTGTATCATAGCATATAAAAACTATTTCTAACGTGTATCATAGTTTTACTTTCCAGATTAAAAAAAAAATCTGAACAAGGGATACATTGGTCATAACCAATATCAGACAAAACCGATATTGTTTTTCTTTACCCCCAGAAGTACCTCAAAGTACCTCCAAGGGTACTAGTACCCTGAACAAAGGGAATCTACCAACGTGCCTCAAGCCAGGAACAGCTGGTCCGGTGCATCAGGGGACAACAGTTTCAGAAGAAGTAGAAGACACTGAAGCAGCACAGACAATTCAAGCCTTTTATGTACTGTAGGTGCTAGAACAAAAAGAAATGACTAACGTTTCGAACCTGCACGGTCTTCATCAGAGTCACAAACTCTGATGAAGAACATTTTGGTTGAAACAAACATTTTAATAAAACTCACTTCGGGAGCATCAAAAGGAGTATGCGGATATCCTATCTTCTCTTACACTATTTGTTTATTTATTTGTTTAATCCTGCACCTGTTCAAATCTTTATTCATATGTGCGTGCATTCTCTTGGACTGCAAGAACATATCAAACTCGTCCAAAAACAATAGCGATATCGGAGAAATCTGCTTATTTCTACCCTTTAGACTTTGCTTACAGCCATATCTACCCTCGCCCCAAACCTAAGTCTAATCCCATTTAGCAGTGCTTCATTGTAAGTTGCAGGTGTAAATGCTACACATATTTTAATGAGAGGCCACTTAGGCCTATATTGGTCCACCTGGACTTTTGTGTGGTCCCTCACACGAACGTCCAGCTGAGCATCGACCTCCAGAACTGGAAGGAGAAACACCTGCGTTTCCTGGTGCATATCAATAACTCTGATGATATTCTCCTTTTTGTTTATCTTGTATTCCTCAGAGTGCACAACTAGCCCGTGGTATTGTTTGGCTTGGCCATCTGAATTAATTGTGCAGAACTGGAAACTGTGTGACCGCCTCTCTTTCTCTGGACCCTCGCGTTAGACTGATGCTGATTTGTGAGGTGGTTTGAGCGGACGGCCTGAAGATAATTGTATTTCTGTTGCTGCAATCAGCCAATAATTAACATGATTGTTAACGTCTGAACATGTGACAGATGCTTAGAGCCCTCTCTGCACTTAAATGGTGAGCTTTATTCACAACAGCATGCAACTGAATTACAGTAGAAGGGAATGCAACAGCTGTATCCAGGAATCAAAGGGTGTTCTTTCCTGTTTTGAACACAGCCAATTCTGATGAATTTGGTATCATCTCCAATAACATCCACAACTGTCAAACACCACACTGTTGACAAATCATCTGGATGCGCGAACTTGACCAACTGCATTTAAAAAAATGTTATCCTCTTGTTTCTCTACACAACTACACCGCACATCCACCCCGGTGGTGACCCCAACAAGAAGAGCCATGGCAGCCGCACAAATACATGTGTCCTGGCCAAGGAAAAGTAAACCTTGTCAGGGAATCAATTTTTATGAAAGAGCGCTCCATTAATCGACTAATACTTCACTCCAAAGCTTGTGTGTTATTGATTACATTTTGGCCCACATAAATAAAGATGTATAAAGTAAATTAGCTTTAGCTACAGACAAGGGTCAGCAGGGGCCGGGGCTGGCCAGGAAGCAGAGAGAATATCCCATCATCCCCTGCAGGGAGACCGACAGCATGACTGAGAGAGACTCTGAAGCCAGATGATCTCATTAACAGTCGGAAGAAGTGCTAAAGCTGCTTAAATTAGATTTATAGGCCTTGTTCGTGATGGATTTCTCTCTTTTGTGGATGGAATACGAATGGGGCTGAAGACTGAAGAAGATTAAAACATGTTCGCTGTTGGGAGGGTTTTGGATGACGGCTTTAATAACGTACAGTATACAGGCCTGGCTTTTTGCAGCGTTGCTTGATAAATGTGCCAGTGAATATGAATACGAGCACTTCTCATCCAAGAATATCAGGTACAGACTGTAGGGACTGCAGAGTATACTGTATAATGGTATGAAACTTTTACAGTACAGCATGGTATCTGCCAAAATGCCACGGTACTGTATATGGTATTTCCTGACATTACATGTATCCCTCTTTTAACCCAGTATGGGAACCTCTTTTTATATACCTTTCAGGATGGGAACTTCTTTTGGGGTAGTTGTTGCTACGTACAATATATAGCAACATACATTTTTTGTCATTTTTGAAGGTTTTCAGAATCAGGATCAGGATTTAGAAGGTGATTATTAGAAGCGGCCTCAGGCTTAAATGGTTTAATTAAACATACTGTATGGACCGCCCAAAACAAAAGTGCTTTATAGAACTGAAACCATGTGTGCATGCCTGTGCATGTGTTTATTTAAACTGCATCTCTCATGCATTAAAGTATTGCAACATTTACATAATAAAAATGTAGGGTTAATTTATACAGTGGGCACGGTATTACGGGCCTTGCGGTTCAGGACTACGGTTGCTTGATCTACTACAGTGTAATATACCTTTAAACGGTATATTGTTACATCCCTAACTGCATGTGCCATGTACAATAATTGTCAACATTGCATCATGTGAAGGAAGACAAATATACAATATAAGCTGTTGACGTTAGTGTTGAAGATGCACAAACCACTTTATTAGCTACGCACAATATTTAGCCCCCACACCTACTTGGTGTAGTGTCAGGGCTGGACTGGGACAGAAATACGGCCCGGTCATTTTCGCGTGAATTTGGCCCAGACCAGCCCACCACAACCAGCGCGCAGATAGCAGAAACTACCGCCCACTCCGTCGAGGCACACACAAACAAACAAGCCCTAATACCACCACTTTTACAGAACAACATAAATGATACAAACCAACAGACAACTACACAACCCTTTGTAGAGGGTTTATTTGTCACTCACTGATACAGGTACAGTGAAATTATCATGATGGCACTGGCAGAATGGCAGCACGCCCGGACCTTTCCTGGTGGCCTGTCGCCTATTGGCCTGCCTGCCTGTCATGGCGGCCCCCTACGGTCGCGGCCCACTGGGAATATGCCCGGTACGACCTGTGGCCAGTCCAGCCCTGTGTAGTGTTGTGTAGCTGCTAGATGTTCTGTCAACCAACTGCGTTGACCAACTCTATAAAGCGAAAAACGCCACCATTATTCCTCAGAGCTGCTGATAGACTTGGTCTTAGAAACATCGGTCTTAAAATAAAAAAGGTGTTTCTTTTGGCTTGTGCCTCTTAAGTCAGCAATCACACCTCATTATCTCTGACTATATGCTGGGCTGTTTGAAATCTCTGTAGCATTTCATAATCAGCTACACACTTCTCATTCTTCATGATGATGAAAATGTTATAAATGCGGAGCCCTGAAGTAAAATATCCCAAAATAGGCCCTGGTCTGCTCTACAAAATGTTCACCCGTCCACTCATTGTTTCACTTTTTATCGTTGACATTGAAGTGATTAATGTTAGGCCTGTTCCATTCTCTGCAGTTTTGAGCCTTTGCAATGTAGAAGAACATCAGAGACATTATTATACAGAAGTCTACGTCATGAGAATTACACCAACAAACTAAATGCTCCCTGCTAAAACTGTGCATGTCACAGCAGAGTCTTAAACATGATTCACAGTCTCCCCGGGGTCCCAGGGGTCTCATTCAAGCATTACTAACACGTAGGAAAGAGACATGAAATTAACTGCCGATGCTTTTAAGCTGCATGGTAATTCATCCAGCCGAGAGCTTTTTATATTATTAGTCCAACTCCGAGAAGCTACTATACTGCCTGGGCCCACAGGAGTCTCGCTTTGCCTCACGCACTCTCTCTAAACCAACTGTCACTCCCACTACCTCAAGCCATCCATCACACTGAGCACCTATTGAGGTATTCTACATGGGGGAGTCTCTCACCTCTACCGCATTCACACTCTCACTCTTTTACATTTATTTTGCTAAATGACAATGTTTTTACTCAAATCTGGCGTTGTACAGTCCCACATCATTTCATAAATGCTTGCACGGTGCTCTCATGAGCTTTGTTCCCATGGTTGGACAGAATATATATTATTCCTAAAAAACAATATGCCGTGCCAATAGCAACCATTCTTACTCTTAACAAATGTCACAGAGTTAGGATGCAGAATAACTGACCTTTGGTTGTCTTGAAAGATCATTTCACTTGCAGACTTTGGTGTCGCAATAATTCAGCAATGTGCCGTTTCACGAGACAGAGGATTGTTTCACCCATGGTCCAGATCCAATAGGCTAGATTTGGAATTCTCCAGAATGCATTAACTTGATATGGATAATGTCTTATTTAAAAAAAAAATGGCTTAGCACATTTGGAGAAAAACAATGATTCTTTATTTCCTAAGAAAGAGCCATTAACGGAAAGTGCATGACCTAACACCTCATCTTAACAATTCTGCTGGGACCACAGGGTTGGTTTTGGATTTCACCAAACTGCTGGAATGACTGAGGGAACCATTTGGAATTGTATGCATTGATGTCAATACTAGATGTAACAATTTCTGGTTGGCTTGCAAGTGATGAATTTATTAGTTCATTCCCCTGTGCCTTTTTAGCCCGATTCTGTTTTATGGCAGCTTTTTAAAATGTTTTTTCTTAATCGCCTGTAGACTTTGCCAGTTAAGGGGTTGGTTGATTGAGTGACTTTAATAGCTGGTTAGCTTTGGTATAATTATTCTCCAAAATCAGACCATTAATGTTCAGATTATTAAACCAAGCGTAAGGGAAACCCCTGCCACAAAAAGAAAAAACTAAACAAAAAAACAAGCATAAGTCTTAAAGGAGAATTTTGGACTAGAAGGCTTTCTTACCTTTATTTGTATTTACGTCCCCACCAAAGAGGTCCAGGTGTTATTTTGTGCAAAAGTGCATTATTGGCTATTTCCCCTACCATATAAGCCCTCAATGGGGGTTGGGTTTTTGTGCTAATTTGCTTATTTCCATCGAAATAAGTAGTAAAGTGTGCCGCTTGGGATACTATTTACATTATGAAGAGAGGATAAAAATGTTTTTTGAGCGATGGAAATAGGCGAATTAGCACAACAACCCAATGCCCCATCCAATTCAATTCAATGCAATTCAATTCAATGCAATTGAAGGCAAGGAAGACGCAAAACAATGCTTCATGCTAACAATGCCTACCTTCTCCTGGCTTCTCTCAAGCAGGTGAGGTGAATTGGTCATCATTGTGCACACTGCAGGTATTTGCAGGTCCCGCCTCTATCTCTGCTTCTTGACCAATACCAACCCTGCTAGACAAAGGAAATGAACCCATGTGTACAAACACCAGATCTATAAACTCACAGCATGTCACATTGCGGCATGTTGTGAGCCGCAATGTTTTAGCTCAATTGCACCCAAAAAAACTTTTAACATTCAGTAGATTTTCTGTGGTCTGGGGTTTTGGCTGGCTCAAACAAGTGCTCTGATTTTCCTGCTGTTTGTGATGTCACAGCCTGCAAATCCCATATGTCAATGGGATTTGCCAGCATACGTCACTGTTTTGCCTCTTTTCATTGCAGCTCAAAAGGCTTCCAAACCCCAGAGAAAACTCCAGACCACAGAAAATCCACTGAATGTTCAAAGTTCAGTTTTTTGGGGTGTAATTGAGGTCATAAAACCTAAAAGAAAAAAATGGAAAAGAAAAATAAATGAAAATGAATGTCCTTTAAAGGGATATTTCACTGTCCTTCTAATAGTGTTCTAATAATACGTGAGGGGGGCGTGATTTTTATGTATTATTATTATTTGAAAGTGAAATATACTAAGCATTTTAAAGGTACTCCAGTACAATATTGACTGAGTATCTATAATCAAGTAGGCTACTGGAGTCGAGTAGGCCTACTTCATCCACCACTGGATCAAAATATCCAAATATCAATGCTGCACGGCTAAATGTAAATTATCACCCTGTATTTTACTGTTTGCTCAACATTTGACTGTTTCTGAGCCCTGGGCAACCAACCCTCTCTCCGCTGTCCTGTGGCAGCCGCACATATTGAATGTGACAGTCTGGTCAAGAACTGGTGACCTCACAAAGCACAGCAAGCTTCTTTTCATTTCTGCTGTGTTCATAGAATCTATTTTTACAGCACAAATAAAAAGGTCACACAAGAACATACTCACCCGTTTGTATTTTCAGGGGTTTTCCACAAACAGCTGCTTATGGTTAAACGATTTTAACCCACTGATGTAACCAAATTAGTGTGCACAGTCAAAATCTGATAAGACAACAATGCAAAAAAATAAATCATGCCGTCGCAGCATGTTAATGTCAGAAACACTACTTCATCATGTAAAGCCAAAGGTTTCCCAATGCAAGTAAAATATTGTTTTATTCACACTCATGAAGCAATTTTAAAGTTGCTGACATGTTCAGTCCAACTAGTCAGCATGCATGTGTTTTAAACTGGCCTCATGCTCGTGGTGCTTACATTTGACGCTAAATAAATGGCTACGGCATTGAATCCTGAATAGCCTATACTAATCTCATTTATGTTCTCACTGAAACCATTCCTGTTCTGCAGTAGTGAACAGTTGAGAATTACTTTCGAGAACAGCCTTGTCCTGCATTCTGTCCTTGCATTCATACTTGATCTGTCTCTGTCCTTTTTCGATGAATTGAGTACATGAGGACCTCGATGGAAACAAGCCGAAAGGCTTTCTTGGATTCATCCTTTTAGCAGACCCTGTAGCCTATTGTAGGCCTACTGTACTTCCCTGTGCTTTTCCAGTTGTTAATGTTAATGAAATATTCAATCAATCAATCAATCAATCAATTTGACAAACCCAGGTTCACTGTCCCACTATGGGAGGTCCACTGGTGTCTACACGAAACATCTCTGGATTTGTAATGCCCCAGACTCCCCAGTACAGTGACAAGACATTGGGAATTGCATGGTTTCTTTGTCAAGCCCGGTGTCTTATTTATAGTTGAACAGTTGTTAGGTATTTAAATTGTTTAGAATTTTTATTGTACTCAGTGCTGTTTAATTTGCTTACCGATAAGCGGAGAATCGTTTTATCCGTTCTTGTCAACATGTGATGTACGTGACAGGACAGGTCTGCTATTTTCCCAAATAGGAACAAGACCCTGGGGTTTGGTTCCTGCATACTAACAAAGGGTGCAGCAGGTGCAACAAGCTGCTATAGCTTACTGATTTGTGCTGCTGCATGGCATTAGATCTCTACGGCCACTTGCTGTTCACAACAGCTTTTCCCTGGTCTCTTACATGTCATTTTGTCACTTTGTCTTCACTGGAATCAAGGATGGAATGTTGGCCTCTAAACATTTATCTACTTGTGCTGTAGTAGATGTCCTGATTTCACAGAGCAACTGTCCGCGCGTCCTCTTGGATCTCTGTCCCATGTCTTTCATTATTCTCCATGTGAGTAGGTGGTCTCTTGTGTGTCCGTGTGGGGGCGAGTGTGTGTGTGGGGGGGGGGGGGGTCCTCCACACTATAGGTACTGTATTCTGTATTATCTGATCTGGCCGGGGGCCCAGGACTGTCCGTCTACAGTCCGGACCCCGTCTTTCTGGAAGTCCCATCACACCACCACGGTCGCCCCCTCCTTCCAACATGCAGGAAATGGTCTGTCTTCAGCGCAGCCAACTGGCCATGGAGGAAAAGGCTTTGCGGTGATTATACTGTTACTGTACTGTGTGCATGTGTGTGCGTGTGTGTGTGTGTGTGTGTGTGTGTGTGTGTGTGTGGGTGTGTGCGCGCGTTTGCATGCATACATACTGTAATGTACGTGTGTGCATATTTTGGGGATTAGCCACGGTTGTGAGTGATGTTGGAGTGTGGTCTAAACCTTTCCTTTGGAATACACAACACTTTTCTTTCCCAATCTAAATAAAATGTGTATTATAAGCTCTCTTCTTGTTGAGTTCTTTTCTCCAGGTCTCCTGAGTGTCCTCACCTCGAAGGAGGACATGGCACCGTCCGGACCAACATCGGCATCAAGTTTGCCACTATAGTTGCTATACCAACCCGGACCCAATCCTCTTCATTGTGTGAGTGAGTGAGTGAGTGAGTGGTGGGACATTCGTCACCCTCTTCTGGTCTAGACTCTGTACAGAACACATTCCTGCCAGGGTGTCGGGTCAGCGCAGGCGCTGAGGGATAAGCGGCAGTTTGCATGGCTGCAGTAATTTGTTTAACCTCTGATTAGGCCCAGGAATGTCAACTATGGACAGACGCTGGAGGTCCCGACAGCATCGCTTGACACCCTGGCAATCTGTCACTGCGGTACGCAAGTGAACAAGCAAGGGAACGAGCCAGTGAGGGCCAACGGCTACGATGGCGTTGCTTGAAAAGGCGTGAAAGAAAGCCTAATCTTTGCGCCATCTGGTTGTGCCCTGAAAGACGGAACAGGGCGCTCACATCTGTCGAAGACTATCTCCTCCGTTTATCTCGTGTCTTTCTGCATCGCCGCGTGTGCTGCGCATGGCATAGCATGTGCAAAGCACTATTTGCCTTGATTTTGAAGATATTTCATGAAAGGGAGTTTAGAGTTTGCTCCACAATGACGTTAAGTACACGCACAGAGCTGTGATGAGATTGATTTGTGGAAGCATTGACTCAATGACTTTGTCCATCATCAATAGTGTACAGTACTGTATGTATGTACCACATGTGTATGGGGGGTGGACATTCAGGCTACACCCAGATTGAACACATTAGTGCATCACATGTTTTGTATTTATTTAACCTAACAACACAACATTGACCAGGATACAAAAAAAAGAAAATAGTTTAAATAAATCAGCAAATCTACATTTTCTTTTGAATGAGGTAAAAGCAGAAGTTATCCAGGCACATTCCTTTCTCAGATTAACTGTACTTCTATGTTTCATGCTCAACTTAAAAAAAAAAAAAAAAAAAACCAACAACACCATTGTGATTTCTGCAGAAATAAAAACTAGAATATGAATACCTTTCCTCAGGAAAACGTACATTACATGTACACATGTTAAATTACACCATTGAAGTACTGTATCTTACACGTCATACTTTTACAAGTTCCAGATACATTCAATCTCTCGCCTTTGCATGTACCTTTGGTAAATACCACACGAAAGATTCCTTGTTGTTTCAAGTTGGGAGTTATGCAATGCAAGTCCAGTGGATCTCTTGCACTGCAGGAATCATTTATTTCATGCTTCTTCTCCCATCGTTCCTCCTCCTTCTAAAGGCGCGCTGATGAAAGACAGAAGTAGCCTGGATGCCGAGCTGAAGTGAGATGCAGTTGTCTTCAGCTGATGATGAAGAACATTCGGTGCGTTTTAACATTAGCGTTTTTTCTGTAAGTGATTTGTCTTTTGGTCGGTGGTTAGAACATCACGATACTGACAGACACGTGCGACAGCGACAGACTCAGGGGCCCTATAATGGCCGGTAAAGTCAGACATGAGATACAATACATCAACTGTAACCACATTCCTTCAAAATCTTTGCATACATGGAGTACCAACTTAAAAAAAAGACATTTACATCTAAAGGAAAACTCTGGATAAACTTTTGCAACATATGCTACAATGTTCAATATGCATGGGATGGGGATGTACTCTATTCCACAGTTATGAGCTGTATGTTTTTGGATACCTCCAATTATTTGCAGCTGTCAACTGAAAAAGAAAAAAAGAAAAGGTAAAAAAAAAAAAGAACATAACATTTTCTGTTTCCCATGTATACACAGCTGTAATAGTTACCACAATGATTACATGAGTCTTGGTAATAATATACTCCGTTTTCATATTCTAAACAGGCAATATGATCACCAAACTTTGAGTTTTGGCATATACTGGTCATAAGTCAGCCAATAAGAAAGTTCTGATAATTCCCAGTTCAGGGCCTAATCCAATAATAATGACACCTTGAACTTTGAAAACAAACAGCTCACTTTGGCAAGAGAGCAGGTATTTACTGTAAGTGGCAGAGCACAGTACCTCGAGTGACCTTCCAACCATTGCTTAAACTGACTTGACTACCCACGCCAAGTTAACATGTACGTGAGCATGTGTTTTCTTGTATATTAGGCAGATAAAACCATGTACAAAAGATACATACACTGCAAAATCACCAGTTTTAATTGAACTCAGAGTGTTTAAAAAAATGGTCAGTTTTGGAGTTAAATTAACTATCAGGGCTTTGCGATGTAAAGCCCCACATTGAACACAATACAACAACGGGGATAACCACAATATTGATTACAAAAAATAACAACGCGCTGTATAATACAAATGATTTATGTGACTTTTATGGTCTTTGTTTTTAGTGCGCAACATTTTAATACAAAACATATATGCAGCGGCTCCCATTTCTGTCTTCGTAACATTCCAGAGAAGTTCATTGAGAGTCCTGTGGAGACGCCATACGGTGATGCAACATCTGCACGCCGTTTCAGAAGCGCTCGGTTCAGTCCCTTTACACCCACTGTACACAAGTCCAGGTCAAAAGTAGAAACATTGATGCAAGAGTCTTGGGTCCCACAATTCACCGGGGGATCTTCTGTTTGACATTAATGAATGTTCATAGCACACAATTCGTCCAGAGAGTGAGGTGGCTCGAGTTCAAACGCTTTTTTAATACTTTGAGCCCGTTTGCCAAATACCCCCGGTGCAGATAATCATCTCTGTGAAATGTCTCCTTAATCCAAAAGCCCTCCTCGCCCCTCTCTTCATCTCCACGGCTGCCACGAGTGCAGTCCAGGTAAAACTGTTAACGGGGGATCAGCAGCGTATCGGAACGACAGCTTTAGATCTCGATATATCAGCGGCTCTGCTTGTGAAACCAGCTTTACCATGCTTAAATACTCTATCGGACGATGGCCATCGCATGGCGAAAATAACTGATCTACAAGCTCACAACGCGTCACATGGCGGCGCCTTGGCTGCTTGTAGCTCAGACGTTTTCGACCAATCTACAATCAGTCTTCTGAAATGAAAACAAAAATCACTCCCATGGTCAGTGTAATGAGATGAAACAAGGTCAACAAAGCAGGAAGTGTTCCTCCAAGGCGTTACACAAACCTCTGGAGGGAAAAGAAGCTCAGAGGATGTGAGTTCTTCTAGGAGAAGTCCAGCGGTCGGATCATCATGGCTGTAGCTCGTAGCGAGTAGCTGGGGCCCTTGAAGTAGTGCCACTTGATGCCGTTCAGCTTTCCCACGTGTTGCCCCTGAGTGAAGTACATGCCATTGAGATTGGACGGACCGCAGGCATCAAACCACCAGCCTATAGTGGGGAACAGAGGAGATGAGAAAACTGACGATACTGTACTTGTAATCCTTTCAAATGAAACAAAAGCTGCAAATCCATAACTTGTATGAGCTACATGCAGGGATTTGAACCCAGGTCTGCCACATGAGAGACTAAATGGTAAATGGTAAATGGTGCATTTATATAGCGCCTTTATCCAAGGCGCTTTACATAGATTGTGCATTACATTCACCCATTCACACACACATTCATACACCGATTGCGGCGGAAGCCATGCAAGGTACCAACCAGCACATCGGGAGCAATTTGGGGTTCAGTGTCTTGCCCAAGGACACTTCGACATGTAGCCAGGAGGAGCCGGGATTCGAACCACCGACCCATGGATCATTGGACGACCTGCTCTACCTCTTGAGCCACAGTCGAGACTACATGTCTACCTTTCCGAGACAGACTCCTCGCTGGGTCATTGGTGATATTGTGCTTATGACCTTCAGTCAGTACACCAGGGTTAAAACATTCTATGGAGAGTAGGAAGACCACCTCCACCTCATTTATTTGATTAAGGTTTTGTCATGTTGGCCAACAAATAGATTGCTGCATATCGAGCCAAAGTGTGCGACACTTTTCTTTTCGTTTAAGTCTGTTCCCGAAGGTCAGCACCTTATACCATAACCTTTGTTGAGTGTAACCGTTCCTGCCATGGTGACATAAAGTATAGATTTGTTCAAATAATGTTTCATTCAGGATCAGCTTTAATTACAATGTGAAACCCCAAATATTCGCAATAACATTTACAGATAAACTAATTTGAACCAGAAATGCATATGGCTGTTTTAGAGTGATTGACCAAAGGTGCTGCTACCCCACAAGTTGTCAGTGCCTTTAGTAATGGCAAGGTTGAAAGTGTTCCATGAGCGTTGGCAGTGGTTCAGACCACATTTCAAAGCTATCACTATGTTGCAGTTCACTGGGCTGCGAATACCTGTTGCTAACTGATGTAGGGACTATATCCTATTTAAAGAAAGCGTAAAATTGCATGGGCTCAAAGGGGACTTTATTATAGTGAGTGGCTTAGAGGGCTATTATTTTACTCACAAGGTGCCAATATTCTTATTTCATGAACCCCTGGTACATATTTTAGAGAATGGTTGCATGGAGGGTATCAGTGCGCTGCAAACTACAGTATGCCTGAATGGCCTGTTACAATCTACACAAATTACACTTCCTGAACGCGTGCCAGCATTATACTTTCCATTCCAACAGACACACACACATGCCCAAACACAAGCATGCATAAATGCACGCACACACACAATACTGTGTACAGACAGTAGACCATCTACGGCATGTGACAGACAACAGGGCCACGTACCCACACACTCTTGTTTCTGTTTCTCCCCCACAGACCTGAATACCAGTGTGGTGCGTGACATTTCACCAGACATCCCAGTGCCCCGTCCTCCTGGTTGGCTCATGGTTCATTATCACATGCACATATCTCTCTCTCTCTCTCCCTCCCTCTCTTTCCTTCTCTCTCCCTCTCTCTCTCTTTCCTTCTCTCTCCCTCTCTCCTCTCTCTCTCTCTCCTTCTTGAACTCACAAGCACAACAGACACGGGGGCAAACTCTCAAGCTTCCGGGCGGTAAAAACATTCGGGGTGTCTTCCCTTAGAACAACAGAACGTCTAAAAAGGTTTTCTAGTTTCAGGACATTGGGGTTGCTGACCCTGAATTCTCCCCCTCTCTCCACTGCTTTTTACAGTACGTTCAGATGCACACAATACCGTGTGTGTGTGTCCCATTTGTCTGTGGCTGTCCTTTATATAACAGCCCATTATATAATGACAACATCCTCCATATCGAGCGATGTGACATACTCCGGCTGTGCTCATAAATATAGCAGAGAAGTGTTTTCTCCAAACTTTTCCAGAGACTTACATCACTGTGTATCAAACCCTGAGCCCAGTCCTGTAAATGCACGAGATAAATCAAAATCTACATGAGCTATACTTAGCGCTGAGCCCGGCCTGGGATCATTTGGTCGCTGGTAAAGCGAGCGGGCCGTGGCCCAAGGGTTGCGTGTTGCTCCTATTGCCCGGCCGTATATATGGCGGGCTGAGAATCCAGCCCAGGTCATATTTATCAGACCTTTTCAGAACCAGAGTCATTGATCTACGATGGCACGCCACTTCCTCTTTGACCCGTCACTGTTGCGATGACCTAAGAGGTAAAACTGACCTTAAATCTGTGCTCTGCAGTCAAGAGGCGCTTGATTAGTACCAGGTCGGGGGGCTCACGCAGCCATAGGGCTCCTGCCATACTTGTGACAGCTTGGGTCATCGAGCTCTCCGCTTACCCAGCAGGAGAATTAGAGTCATTCTAAATCTCTCTGACACTTGGTGCCCGGCCCAGGGACATTTATAGTGTGCACGGTTTCAAACCACAATGCGCTGACGTGGAGATCCGTTTGCAGAATGCAGCCTATATGGTGAGGAAATCTAGGGCCGTAATTGGCCTTATTCATGCAATGTGTGCCTCTAAGCGCAGGTCGTTGTGCTGATGACCTAAGGCAGCGGCTGGGAACGGACACAGTGGAGCTGGCCATGTATAGGCCAATCAGTGAGCAGTGTTTTTGGACTGGTTGATAGAATGCTTATGTCATCATAAATACCACTGTAAGGGCTTCAGCTATAATCTACTTACAGTACTGTCTCAGTCAGGGCTGGGGCGGTATGGCTTTTTTATCGCGATAGTGAATCACTGTTTTGAACCGGTATTGAACCATATCGCAAAAAATGTTGTTTTGAATTAAATAAAAAACAATATATAATATCATGCATTGAAGGAAGCATGAGCTCAGTTTGGGGCTCTCCCCAGGTTGGTAGCACCCAGTATTACAGTTTAGGCAATTCCCACCAGATGAAAAATGGCATACAAAATCGTGGGATGAAAATTTAAATACAAAAATAACTATAGAAAATGCACTCTGTCGAGCTGCCAACTTGCGCTTTGCACACAAGTAGGCCATGAATGGCCACCGACATATACGCGGCAAGCTGCCAACTTGCGCTCTGATTGGCCGAGCGACGCCATCACAAATAAACAATCCCTGATTGGCCGAGGGGACACACCAAAAATTCACAATCCACCGAAATACGCAGCCGAAAACAGTACTTGCGCTCTGCTCGCGCAAGAAATAATCACAGAACTCGATACCACGGTATGCCTTACACAACCGCGATATGGCGGTTATTGCACGCAACCCTAGTCTCAGTGCACGGCAGTTCAATGGATCACCCTAACAATCACAGCATCACCAGAAATCCTAAAGAATTGGCTCTCTAGCCCTCTAACTTTGCTCTTCCTCTCTCCCTCTCTTATGACTATAATTATGTGGGTCGTATAAGGAACATTATATACATGCATTTATAATTCAGTGCATAGACATCAATAAATTCCTTTAGAAGTGTATACTTTTAATTGTTTTAGAATGTAGATGTTATGCGCTCACCTCCAGTGAGCATGAGGGCGCACTTGCACATGCAGTTGTCATTATCCATGTCCTTGGTGCTGAAGTCTGCTCCATGGATCACCAGGCTGCTCTGTCGGCCTGCGGTCCCACTGTGACTCTTCAGGTAAAGCCTGTCAGAGAGAGGAAGGGGGGGGGGGGGGGGGGACCCGCAGGAATGGAAAAGAGACAGAGAAGGGGAGAGGGGTGAGGAGGGGGGAGAGAGGGGGGGGAGAGGGGGGTAGCAATGTGAGCACTGTAAGCTATAAAAGGGAGAAAGAAGACATAACACTTCGTGCAAATGTGTCACCGGAGAGATATATTCTGTATTGTGACTGACGGCATCTGCTCTGTAAACATTCTCCACACCTGGAACAACATTAACACGCTATGAGAAATGAGGGAAGGGAGGGATAGGGGGTTTGAGTAGAATGCATTGAGACCGAAAACCGAGAGATAGAGAGTAGAGGAAGTATATAAGGATCTAGTCTGGGAGGCACATTTCCACTGCGGTATACGTGCCACGGTCCTGGCAATTTACACCACGGCAGTAAGCAGAAATAATAAACACTATTGACCTGTTACAGTAACACAGAGCAGGACATAGAGCGCTACGCTACGTACGACGTCGATGTGAGCAGACAGCTGGACAGCTGGACAGGGTTTGCAAAACCCCCACAGGGCCCGATCGGCCTCCAAAACCTCAACGCGTACAATGTTTCTCCTTGTACTACATGGCCTGGTACCTGTTTCCTACTGTCTTTCCTTCCTTCCCGTCTGCACAATGTCACATTCCTCGCTGTCAGAGCTGACTTTCACGAAAAAACCTTTCACTTTATTGAAGAGCCGTATGTGGCGTTCACAGACGATACCGCGCCGCTGGACCGCTGCTACTGTAAAATGCAAGGAATAGCCGCCGTCCTCGGTGTGTCCCAGCTAGGGCCCATTCCCAAGGCTTAGACGTATACTGTTTTATTGCGTGTTGAGAAGGGCTTGCCTCGAAAGCCGCAGACACACAGTTAAGCATGTACATGTACTGTATACAATGTGTTACACCTCTCTGGGGCCGCTGGGCCTAACCTGAACATGTGGAGCGTGTAAATCACTGAGCTCCAGCTACAGTGGTGGTGAGAGACAGAGGGACCCCGAGCGGTCTACCAACCAACCTGCCTGACGGCACAATACCCAGTATTAGTTTAACTGTCAGAGTTACACTAATATTCTTATTTGACTTAGATTGTTGTTATTGTTATTTGATTTAACTGTGTGTGTGGGGGGCACTGCAGCGTGAGAAGAAGTGAAGGCAAAAGGGTGTGTCAGTATTTGTTAAAGTAAAATATTTTACTGTATGTCCTAAAAAATACAGTAAAATTGCTCAATTTTGCTATATTTGGATGCATTTTCATGGGAGATCACAAGCGTAGAATCACAGTATAAGACGGATAGTTTCAGTCCTTGATTACGATTGGCTGAGCCACGTTCAAAGCCGTTGTAAAAAGCTCTATAAACAGACATCTGCGATTGCATTACATCAATATTACTGTGCCAAACAAATATAGTTTCCAATTTTATCGTGAAATTGTATTTACAAAAAAACTTTCGAGGGAGAAACAGGCCATGCAGTTGCTCAATATCGATTAATTTCACATTTCCAAAGGCTACTTTAAAAGTTTGTTTGCAATATTCCC
>NC_136796.1:14101752-14360058 GCF_951216825.1 Electrona antarctica | reverse complement strand
AAACTTCAATGGAGTTACTGTGCAGCTAAACCGCTGTAAACCATGGCCTCGTGGGCTGTATTGCTTTAGTTTAGTACCCTATAGTCCTGTATTCTTCAGACAATCAATACTCATCCAGTTAAGTGTGGAATGCAACAATAGTGCATCAATAAGACAATGCTGAACCAATAAAGGTAACTGGATATGCAACCAGAGACCATTAACATCTTTCGGCGGGGTGTGTCCTGTGATGAAATCCCTACGGTTAGGAGGGAGGAAAGCACACTGCACTGAGTCCATCTCGCATCGATATCCCATGGTGATCTCCATCGTTAGCACTAGGAATGCATTTCGCTTTGCTTTGCCCTCTGTTAACCTGCGGCCTCTCTCCATCTTTCTCTCTCACGCTCTCTCGGTTTGTTTCCCCCAAAGAAGAGCTCCCAGAGCCAAGAAACAGTATTAAAACACCATGCCAGTGAGGACTTCTTCTATAAAACACGGTTCAGCTTCAGTAGAAATGATTTCCTGAGTTCCGTTCTCATCAATGAGGAATGGACATGGGAGTAAAAACGTCCGGGATGAAATATCCTCGCAATCTGACTTCATCCTGATGAGAAAGTAACATACAGTACGTACATGACGCTGATGAACTGCTTTGAGAGGTGTGGTATTACACGCACGCGCACACACACACACACACACACACACACACACACACACACACACACACGCACACACACACACACACACACACACACACACACACACACACACACACACACACACACACACACACACACACACACACTTTGGGCACTCAGTCTCACTCCGGGAGGAGAAAACTTTATTTTAAAACTTTTATTGCAAGTTTTATTACAAAAACAATAATGTCATGGGGTCACGGCAAACTCTCCCCCTACAAACAACTACGAGGAGCATGATTCTTTAAAGGAGAATAATTATACCTCAAATCACTGATTCTTAACCCCTCTTTGACCCTAAAAAATATATATAATAATAATAATATTTGTTTTAGGAGATGTTACACCATGTTTATGAAGCTACAATGGTTTTGTGTACATGTTCAAGATAGCTGGAAAGGTCCAGGTTGGGCTCCTGCAAGAATGAGAGCCTGCATGTAAATTCCTCAGGAAAGAGAGTCATTTAATGTGAAAAGACTCCCGTATTTAGACAGCTGTGTAAATGGATGATTTGCACAGCCGAGTGAAAAAGTGTGACTACAGGTCACAGTGGGGAATTCGCTAAGCCAACTAAACTAATACCGGTAATACTAAAATATAAGCGTGAGTCATGGGTGTAATCAGTGGCCACAGCAACACAAAATTAATGTTGGACATGGCAAGTTTGGATAAGCATGTGCGCATGTATTGTGGAGGTCGTGTGTGTGCGTGCGTGTGCATATGCACAATATTTCATGTGAGACACGTGATGCTGAACCATTACGTTTTGCGTATAGCAGGTCATAGAGGCCTTATTTTTCATTTCATTTCAACAGGTACAGTTGATATTTACCAACGTTGATATATCAAGTTGAAAGCGATATAGAGAAGGAAGAGTGCTGTACTTTAGTGAAGTTTGTAGGGTGTTCCAGGTATGTGGGGCAGCGTACTTGAAAGCAGATTTTCCAGAAGTAGTGGAGGTATGTATGGTCTCAAGCATCAAATAATCTTGAGAGCGTGTATGATAAGAAATAGTTTTCCATTGTAAAAGAGAGTTTAAATAAGAAGGTGAGTTCCCAATTAGAGCTTTATAGATAAATAAAAACCAGTGTTGGTCTCTTCTTCTTCTTCTAACATACATTATACCACAGCACTGAAATACAACAGACCATCTAGGGCAAATTCTGTGTCACGTGGTGGTACATTAATTCACAAGATTCTGTTCACTAAAAACCACGGCAGTCAGGCAGTACTAGCTAGCTAGTTATGCAGAATGTCCTGTCTAAAATGTGTAAACGTCTTTTGAAAATAGCAGATCTACAAGCTCACGGCACGTTGTGGTTTCAAATAGCCAACGTTAAAAATAGGGCCGAAAATAGCAGATCTACAAGTTCACAGCACGTTGCGGTTTCAAATAGCCAACGTTAAAAATAGGGCCGAAAAGGACATTGCACCGCTGGAAGAAACTGCAGTCACTCAATGTTAATAGTATTTGTAGCACAATTTGAAATTTGCACACAAGTCTGCGTGTTTTACTAGGGTTTGACTGGATTGCCGACTTCCTACAATGACCAAAATGCTTTGGTGCACTGACCCCCCTTGTGGAGAGGGGGGAGGCTGCGTGGAGGTGTGACTGTGACTTGTAGTCCAGGAAGGAAGTGATACCACATTTTCATGACAAATTTGGTCATGAAGATGGCGCCATGACTAAAATATCTAAAAACACATTATTATTACACACATAAAAACCCCAGGAGTGTTTCTTGTGTCCTAAACATCAATGAAATAAGATCTGATTGCAAAAGGGGTGAAGTGGCCCTTGTAGTTAATGTATGTTTTTTAACCGTTTGACCGCTACCATTATTCAATCCCTCCGCCGCGTCCTGCCAGGGTTTTATCGCGCGTAACACTTACTTTGAAGAGCCAAATATCCGTAATCGCATTTTACTATGAAACTATTCTGTGTGTGTTGACGAAGCTGGTGCTTGTTCTCTCGGTCGGTGGTGGAAAAAGTGGACCGCGAGTATCACAGCGCCTGCTACAGGCCGTGCCGTTGAAAACGCTTGTCTGGGACAAAGCGACCCCTCCAATGTCGCTTCTGTGAGATACAGCCGTCTGAAAACAGAGCAGGCAATGTAAGTGGATGCGCGCGCATCTTCAAAATGGCTGCGGCCATTGGCTCAGAAGCATAACAGAGCTAACGAACGGTAGCTTTCGATACGATCGTATTAAAACATGCATTAAAGAATACATCGCTGTTAAAACGGCTTTTCCGGGTGTGGCACGCTACGCTATTCTACGTGTCTATGTTCCTGGCAGGCCTCGTGTTAATAATAATTCCCCTCTAACACTCTCTGCACGTCCCTGCACACCGCCAAACTGAATGCAATATCATTGCAATTAGCTATAGGCGTGTAACGATTCACTCGACTCACGGTATGATTCAAATCACAATATTAGGTCCACGATACATTTTTCACATTGTTTGTAACTATATATCGATATACGATATATCGTTACATGCCTAATTGCAATAAATGGTCAGTCCTGATGAAAAGAAATGCTGTAGCCCGTCATACTTTTTTTCTCTCTCATAACTGACTCGCTCTCAGTGCATAATCCCTTATGTGCTATTGTGCTGTACTGCATACTGTACTCAGTGTACTGTATAGTTAGGACAGTGGGTAGAGAGGCCGCCTGGGAATCAGAAGGTCACCAGTTCAACCTTTGGGTTTGCCTGTCTGTGTCCCAGAACAACATATTAACCCCTAACAGCTCCCGTCCATGCACCATCGGAGCAGCCATCTTGTGGGTGAAACTGTACAAGCAATTTGAAATTTTCCTCCCCCCAGGGACCAGTAAATAATACTCTTTGCTGTGCAGCATATACATTCACTTCATATTAGTGGTTCTCAACCTTTTTTGGGTCAGGGAAAATCTTGAAAGCTTTCATGATTCTGACCACGGCGTTCGAATGGCTTAAGTCAGGGGTGGCCACACTGTTTTTTAGGGGCATGTCATGTGATCTACCTGCACAGCCTTTGTGATCTACTGGTAGATCGCAATCTACCTTTTAGGCACCCCTGGTGTGGTTATAATATTCAAATAAGTCTTTCCTGGGTATTTTTGGTTTCTTCCTGAAAGCTGAAAGCCTTTGAGTCAAAAGGCCCAGTCGAAATACACCACTTTAGTGACATCATCATAACCCTAATTCTTTGGTGCCTACCTGGTTTAAATAACTGGGGTTACTAAAGTAACCTAGAGTTACTGGTAGGATGACTGCATGGTGGCTGCCTGGTCATTTCTCTGCTACAGGACTGGCTAAATCCAGGAAGAGGTCTGCTACTGGCATGATAAAGAACAGACTTTGCTACACATTTACAGCCCATCTGAAAAAAACAAAAAAACAAAGCCTTACAACTAAGTACAACCTCCCTTCCAGTGAGACACACTGCCAAGACACATCATCAGCACGGATTTCCAGCATGACACTTTGACAGGCCCCCCCTTTTCCAATACGCTGCGGCTGTGTTTACTGTGTTTACTGGGTGCAACTGTATATTTACCAGACAAACAATCCCCACCTCGATTGACAGCTGTATTTATCCCTGTCCGGGTCCATTATGCACTCGAGTGATAAGTGGAGTAATGTGGAGATGGGCTGAGCTATAAACTCAAGAGATAGACATGCTTTTCCTGTGAGTGCGGTTGTTCAGCCGGGAATTTCTCGGCAAGAGAGAGAGAGAGAGAGAGAGAGAGAGAGAGAGAGAGAGAGAGAGAGAGAGAGAGAGAGAGAGAGAGAGAGAGACAGAGACAGAGACAGAGACAGAGACAGAGACAGAGACAGAGAGAGAGAGGAGGGGGGGTGTTGGGGGCAGGGGAGAGACAGACAGACTTGTGGTCATGTAATTCATGTCACTGACAGGCCGTATTTTATTGTAAGGGTCAGACATCTGCTTGGTCGAAGCGGGAACTGAAACGGCACAGAGCGCCAATCTGATTGGATCCCTTAAAATAACTCGTGGAAAAGAGATTGGCCAAGGTTCATAAATACAAGGAATGTTCAATTGCAGTTCAGGGGGGGTTGATTTGGGTTTTTGTCAATGACACCTCCAGGGACGGAGTTTGGTGTGCAGCCATCGCATTCTCTTAGCATCCACTGGGGGGGACGCCGCCGGCATGTTAGTAATCCTTCATCACTGGATCTTAAGAGTCAAAGTCGTAGGAGTATCAACGTCATTATTAAAGCTTTGTTCCTATCCCGTCGTAATGGCCTGGTACCTTAGAGAGTATTACAGCACGCCGTGTATGTGGGAACCGGCAAAACAAGGTCAGACGAGGATTTCTGTTTGTGCCTGATCAAATTCCAATGAAAAATGGACTGACCAAGTAACAGTGCTCTAAATGTGCCTCTACAATTACGCCCCTATTGTTGGCAATCACAGGTTTCATAGTATCTGATTTGAAATGCTCTGTGTTTTTATTAGCTCAGTGCATTATAAGGCAAGCTGTAATAATGTTTGCAAAGAAAGACCCCCTTCAGTGTACACGGGAGTAGTACTTCATCAGCGGTGATAACTCACACACGCATAATAACACACAGCACCAAATTTAGCGATAAGTGTGTGGATGTTTCAGGACCTATGTGCTGTACATATACAGTATTACTCAAACCAGTGTATCTGCACTGTTCTAAGATAATATTATCCCTATTACGTTGCAAAATTAGTTACGTAATAATAAATATAAGGACGGAAAATATTTATTCTAAGTGAAACATAGCCTTGCAATTGAACAGTATACTAAAGAAGAGTCTTAAAAGCAGCCCATA
This sequence comes from Electrona antarctica, assembly GCF_951216825.1. Classification (NCBI taxonomy): domain Eukaryota; kingdom Metazoa; phylum Chordata; class Actinopteri; order Myctophiformes; family Myctophidae; genus Electrona; species Electrona antarctica. The sequence goes on along the minus strand of NC_136796.1, from coordinate 14,354,568 downwards.
CCCTGCAAAGCAGTTGCAGAGACTGTTTTTACCTCTATAGGAGAAACACAGAGATAAGAGGGTTATATAAGAGTCACTTCTTCGGCGTAAATCAAAGCTTTCGTCTTCAATACTTCCATGCTATACTGAGCAACAAAGAGGAGGAACCTTGCTCTTCCACCCCAGCAGGAAAACACAACATCCCGTCAATAAAGCTTCAAAGTGCTATAACTCACGCGTGCCATTGGGGAGGGGTATGTGGGGGGGGGGGGGGTGGTCCTCAGAGCCCCTACGAGCATTCCTCCACAAATGGTAAAGAAAATCATAAACGTGTCTCCTTTCTCGTCTACTGAGACAAGTCATGTCGGATTACGGCTATGCAGGCTGGGACCGGAGCAGGGGCCCCCCAGACGCCGCTAACATGTCCTCTGCTTGCGTTGAGCCTTTTATCTGCCATGTCTCATTGCAGAGCGCCCCACGTTAAGGCAAGTGGAGGATATTATACGGTCGTATGCGGTAACAATATGAAGGACATCCCGGGTCAAAACAATACACACTGTGCAAAGATCAAGTGATGCTTCTAGGGGATTTTTAAGACTTAATGTAATGAGATATGGCAATACAAAGTGTTTCACATTTTTCAGAACCTCATTAAAGCTGCAAATCCTGCATATATTGTCGCTTTTCAAGAGTATTAAGGAGCGTATGGTAAGGGCACAGAATGGCCATGGGTATGGTTATAATATTATGTTGAATAATACCCATGATGTTGAGTATTGTTGACTGAAAGTGAAAGTAATCCAGGAAAAAGAAAAAAAAGGAAAAAAAAGAAAGAAAATCTAACTTTTGGTCACCATTGAGAACATGGGAAATATACCTTTACATATATATATATGATTGTAATGCACTTGCTCACATGATGTAGTTGTTCATTATGCTTGTACACGATGACCAAAATAAAAACATAATTTTAAAAAAAAAAAAAGTGAAAGTAAGGAATAGTATCTTGGTAGAAACTTATGGTGAAGCAAATAAACAAAGAGTCCTGCCACATCCCTCATCTTTCGACAAGCACAATTCGGCGTTGCCCAACGGTCTTCCTTTCATCTCACAGTGTTTAGACGCCGACGACCAACCTGGCTCAGGGTCTAACGTGTGCTGTTGGCTGTTGCACACCTGGCAGTCATTAGCCTGCTGAAGTGAAGTCTGATTGGCCCATAGCAGAGGTTAATCACTCTGCCCAATGGATCACTTCCTACTGCGGGGCCACAGAGGTGTCTGGCAGGCTGAGGCCCGCTCGCGTTCACCACTCCGGCCACTGATTGTCGTATAGCTCCATGGAGACAGACGTAAAGTAAAGGCACAAGGACATATACCGTATATACTATGGTGCATATCATGCTATAGCTACAGAGTCTACAGACTACAGTTTCAGGCTGTCAATGTCAACCTTTACCCCTCTTGCCAGAGTTAAAACTTAAACACTTAAACAGGATTTTGCAGTGTGTACATGCACAGTACAGACTAGAGTACACGTTCTTGTCTTCTCTTCTTTCCCATGGTTGTCTATTGATATTTGATTATCATAATCAATGTGTTAATATTAATAATGATGATTGCAATTAGGTGCTGTTTCCACAATATGCACGACGGTTTATAGTTAATGGGCTGAACATGAGAAAAATAACAAGTCATCATCTGCTCTGCGAAGCTCATAATTCCATTAGGCTTAAAATCCATCACGCAGTAATGAAACACCAGAGGGACCGCTAAGCCCTTTACACCAACATTAAGTGCAGTTACATTTTAAGTGGACAAACATGTTGTACGTGACCACTGCCTGCACGCGGAGCGTCAGAGCAGTGCTGGGGTAGTCAGAATCTGAAATATCAGTGACCATCTCAGTGTGAGGCTAGGACATGCGATGGGGTCACAGAACGCACAAGTCCACAGTCTCTGCCAAATTCTTCCCCAAATCCCACATCAAAAAACATCTAAGGGAGATCTATCTGATTCCTCTGGGAGATCTGGTCATTACCATGTGGAGAAATCCCTGGATTTTGGAACTTGGCCGTCTGAATGAGGGGAAGGATATTGAATAAAGATGTAACGGCCAGTCAAAGAATAAACATAATAAGGCTTCGTTTCCAACCTAGAGACACATCCGAAACTTTTTTTTTAACCTACCGCAAAACCTCAACTTGTGTCTGTGCATAAGCTAAACTCCCACACAGGTACTGCATTTGCGTGTTCCCATCTGAAAATGATGGACAACGACGGTTGTGTTGGGTGCCTTGGAGGTTGTATTGAACCTTCGCATGCACACTGACTGACTGGTGTTTTAACATTATGCTGTATAATAAACCCAGACCCACCGATTCACTGACCTACATACTTCTACGCCTGGCTATTATAAATAAACATAAAATACTAAAGAAAAAGGTTAGCTTTACAGCCATAAACCATGTGTGTCAGGCGTTGAGGAAGTGTTGAGCATTTCATTTTACTGTACCACTGCTACTACTGTAGTACAGTAAGAGTTGAACAAATGTTCATGGCCTGTTTTTACATATGGTTGCTGTCGGACAGAAACCTTCCATGTTTCAACTTTATATGATTTGTTTTAATGCTCTACATCGCCACACAAGAGTGTCGTACAAAAGTCCATAGCTCACAGCTCAAAGTCCATAGCTCACAGCTCAAAGTCCATAGCTCACAGCTCATTGCGATGTGACGCGTTGTGAGATTATAGATCTGATATTTTTTGCTACTTAAGGATTGTTTGGAAAGTGAAAGTGGTTGTGGTGGTTCAGTGTGTCTGTGGGTTTTATAAATATTTAAACAATGTATGTATTGTATGTAATATGTAATGTAAGTATTATCAAGAGATGTTCTTAAAGTTCTACATTCGATCCATTGGAACAGAGGTTATTTTTTTTCCTGGACAGTAACGTAAAGTTTTGGACATACAAGTTGGTTGGATTTAATACACAACACGATACCAGTAAGGCAAAGAAGGTTACTTTAGATAATTACAGCAAAGTGTTTGTCATTTTAGTAAAGTGCTTGGTCGCTGACCAAGTACTGCATCTCTGACACAATCATGTTGTCCCGAATCCCATCTGGTCCTCCGAACAGATTATTTATACATACTTGACCCAGATCAGGGTAGTGAGCAAATATTTTTCTTTATCCCACAAATCAATGTACTTCTGTGCACAATTGCTCCTCCGAGAATAGCCATTGTTGTTGAGAAGGTCACTATAGGACTGGTTCGCTGCTCGTCTCGTATAGGCAGAGAGTGTCACGCGACCAGGCATGATCTCTGACGGATGTCTATCTGTTTGACCCCGACCAGCGAGGAACAACATGGATGTGGTGATATCTGATTGGTCAAACGCCACACGGAAATACTCGGCCTGACCTCCCCTGGATTATACAACTCTCCATCGTACGACAAAGTATAAATCAGCAGGCGGCACAAACATACAGTACGGCGTCAGTTGGTACACACTGACACACAAAAGTACACATGAGTGTACGCACGCACGCACGCACGCACGCACGCACGCACGCACGCACGCACGCACGCACGCACGCACGCACGCACGCACGCACGCACGCACGCACGCACGCACGCACGCACGCACGCACGCACGCACGCACGCACGCACGCACGCACGCACACACACACACACACACACACACACACACACACACACACACACACACACACACACACACACACACACACACACACAGAACAAAAAATAAGACAGATCTTTCTGTATGTGTGTAAGTATGTGTGCATATACAGTCTATATCTCTCCCTCTCTCTCTCTCTGGGAACAAAACACGTTAATGCGAGCCCCTTGGGGTTTGTTAGCCCTATCGTGCAACAGCATTAGTGTCATGGGTCACTGGGAGAACCTTCTAAACAACTACGAGCATTGCTTTTGAGTAGAGCAATTATACAGAACGAAAATCACCCCCGTCTGACCCTCTGAAGTCAACTATTAAATCTTGAATCCACTCTGTGGATTAGAACACAAAGTAAAACGCTTAGGACGAACGTTGTTCGACTTTCATCATAAGCTGGCAGATTTAGTGGATCTCAATTCCAGTCATAGTAAGTGATACGCAGGAGCCCGGGCCAAACTGACATTATGAATATATTAAATTAATCATTATGGTAAACGATGAATTTGATCTGAAACCAATTTAGCCATTTAATTCCTGGAATTCACAGCCATCATAATCTATGTTAGTTTAAACTGGTGTGTAACTAGATTTGGTTTCTTGTAATTTGAACGTAAAGTTCTGCAATTTTCAGTGGCATTATGGAAAGTCAATATGACATGAACAGTTTAACGCGGTTATTTTGTTCATTGTGTGGTTTGATTTCCTCCGTAGCTCCTCCTCCCCCCCCCCCCCCCCCCTCATTCTTCCCTTTCCTACTCAGCTCTCCGTTTTTCTCTGTCCATTTTGCTTTCTGTGCAATCCAGGTCTATTTTGGGTGGAATTCATTTGTTACTATTTACTAGACACTAGAGGCTTATTTTGTGATGCAGAAATGTGGACATATGAGGGCAATCGAGTAAATATGCGTATAAGATGACTATTGTTTGATTATTCACCAGTCATCAAACTGCTGTTTATTGTTCTCTGCAACCCCTCGTTGTGACAAAACAACTCACACAGCAAAATCCTCAATGTTAATTTAGACCCTGTCTAATGTACTTAGCCACGATGATAGGGTGCTATTTCATATTGTTTATAACGACAGTAACCTCTGCAATCATGGTATTCTCAATCACAATGCGGAGCAATAGGATTCATTTTATTTCACAATGCGGCGTGGTTGTGTGTTCAGTGGGAACTTCATGCTGTAGTAATCTGCTCTTAGGAGTCCAGCCAAACATACTCAAAACCAGCCGTATCAACAAGGATTTGTGTATTAGATGTTAAACCACTTTGCTGATGTATAGCTAGGACTATCAGATATAACTTCTCCAGACATCCCACTTCACTTTTCTCTGTCTCTCCTTTTTACAGTCAAGTTATGAAATTTGATTCATGGGTGAAAACCAGCCAAGGACAGGTTTGTTGAAAAGGGGTTTTAAACCAAAGAGATAGTAGTTGAGTCATTGATTTATGTCCATCTTTTATCTTAAGGCACAGCCACATTATACACACATCTTCTCGGTAATATACTGTACCTATACTTAATTATCATGCAATATACTATTGTCTGGAAATGACATCATCACAGCAGATGTTTCCAATGTCACAGTCTGAATAGGAACACAAACCAACCGGTATGTCTCTGCAATTTGTAATGCCAACGTATTCCTCCGCTGGCTCCATTCTCAGCACCATATATTTACACTATAACCTAAATATGAATAATGTACAGATACAATGGTTTTATTATCCATTACATACTATATACAATATGCCAGCTGGATATTAAATAAAGATGTGATGGTACTGTAGGGCCGTGCAGGTTGGAAAGCATTTAAAGCAAACAAATGTGACATTATATCCCTTCACATGATTTAATTTATAAGGGATTAGAATCCTATATTTTACTAGGATATAATTGCTCTCTCTCTCTCTCTCTCTCTCTCTCTCTCTCTCTCTCTCTCTCTCTCTCTCTCTCTCTCTCTCTCTCTCTCTCTCTCTCTCTCTCTCTCTCTCTCTCTCTCTCTCTCTCTCTCTCTCCTGTCTCTCTCTTTCCCGCTCTCCCCCCCTCCCCTTCCTCTCTTTAAGCAGAGTCATTTCTGGAGCTGGCATTAATGCAAACAAACGTTTGCTGCTACACATCATTAAATCATGTCGAGCCCTGCCGGTTTATCATCATTTGTCACGGAATGTATGATAAATGGCAAGGCGTGCGCATCTTCCGAATAACCCTGTGGTTGTCAGCGGTGGTATATGTCTGAGCTTGGATCTGCGCACGTGTGTGTGTGTGTGTGTGTGTGTGTGTGTGTGTGTGTGTGTGTGTGTGTGTGTGTGTGTGTGTGTGTGTGTGTGTGTGTGTGTGTGTGAGAGAGCGAAAGTGAGAGAGAGAGAGATAGATAGATAGAGAGATAGAGAGAGACGTGCATATCTCACTACCCAGTCCTTATCAGTGTCATTTGTCTGACCCAGACAGTGTTCCTGTAAGCCCCAGTACATCGATGGGCAGAACGTGATGTAGGCTAAAGAACAAAACACAGCCGTTACCAGTTGCTGTTCTTGTTTTCCACTCTAATAAATCTAAGCTGGAGAATCTGTGTCGCAGTTTACTTGACATTTAAATGCAGCATGCACCGAACCAGGGAGAGAGAGAGAGAGAGAGAGAGAGAGAGAGAGAGAGAGAGAGAGATAGAGAGAGAGAGAGAGAGAGAGAGAGAGAGAGAGTTAGTTAGGGGAAGCAAAGAGAACATGGCAACCTTTCTCCGCTGGTCCACCGGTTTGTTTTGGCCACAGTTTCTGAGAAGCAATGTGCGATTGTCATACCACAACTATTTGTCAGAGCAAATCTATTTATAGAGATCACACGATGATTGGACTCCTAAACAGCGAGAGAGAGAGAGAGAGAGAGAGCTTCCTCCGGGAGCCAGGAGGACACCCCTCTCTTTCGCTCTCTCCGCCCCAAAAGACAAAAACAACAACTGACAAAAACAATTACTGTTTACACGCTGAAACCTTGTGCACTTTTGTGCTGAAGGTTACAAACTAAACTGTGTGTGCTTGTTGTGAGGGACAGTAACATGACAGTGAAATGTGTGTGAAAAGCAGGGAGAATAAGGCGCAATCACAAGGCTTTGTTGCTGGATGTCGGAATGCGAAAGTGTGTGTGTGTGTGTGTGTGTGTGTGTGTGTGTGTGTGTGTGTGTGTGTGTGTGTGTGTGTGTGTGTGTGTGTGTGTGTGTGTGTGTGTGTGTGTGAGAGAGAGAGAGAGAGAGAGAGAGAGAGAGAGAGAGAAAGAGAGCTTGGGAGGGGTGACATTTTGATGAAGTGAAATATGCTTTGAGTTTAGATAAAAGCCCTACTTTTAGATAGAGTAGATAAACATACCTGAATTATCTCCCCCTGAACAACATCATATATGGCCCTGTGCACTTAAATCTCAGAGTGCCAAAGTCTATACACGCCACAGGAAAAGATGAAGTCAGTCAGTCGCTCCAGACCAGAAACAGAACCAAAGACCAAAGAGGCAAAGAGAGATGGGGTTACAGCGCGACCTTCTTGCTGGTTGATGTACGAAACCTCGGCGTGGCCTGTGCAAAACTCAAAACAAATCAGGGGATCCCTTCCGATAGGTATATACCCGTGAAATCCATTTCTTCAGTCCTCTGAGAAAACCCGCCGAGCCTGCACCAGGTACTGACACTTAAAGTCGGAAACTCCTTCAAGTAAGAACCTGTCATCGCTTAATCAAGGGCAATTCTGTAAATCAGATTTGACAATAAGACCTGAGAGCCCCCCACTACGGGAAAATACAGACGCCGCTATCTTTTACAGAACGTCAGTGTTAAAAAACAGGAATACAGAGGTAAAGGCTTTTAAGCCTTTGGACTCTCCCTTCCCACCTCAATAAAAATAGATTTAAAAAAAAAAGCAAAAAGCTGAAAATCCTTTCAATCAAAGTTGAAAAGAGTTGAAGCTAAAGGCATGGTTTATCAGAGGGGAGTGGGAATCTAGCGCTAACAATTAAATTGGAGTTGTCAGACCATCTCCTATATGAAGGCAGTGATTGCTGGGAAGTTGGAACCCTCTGCAGCCAGTCTCCAGTCATTTTCCACATAGCACTCCAAGCATCTGCCATAGCGTGAGGCCTTCTAGCCCTAACCCGGCTTTTCAAAAGAAAACAGAGAGCTTTGCACCCACTCGGCGCACAATGACAAGATGTCCGTCAGGGGCATTTTGCAGGGAAGATGACAAAAGATTTGTTTTCGTTTGGAAAGCTGGGATTTGGACGGAGATACAGCAATTCATGAGAGACGTGACTGAAACACGTTGAAAGTCTGTATCGGCCTAGATTGGTATCGCTCAAGCTTACAGACAAATCTTAATGGTCTGAATAAAAATGTTTATTATAAATTAGGCTATATTTTCTTGTTCTCTTCTTGTTGTTTCTATGTTCATTCAGTCAAAAGGCATCACATTGTCAAGTGAAGCTCTATCTCTCATTACTATCGTGAAATCAAGAAATAACGGCCTCAAAACATTTACTTATTCTGCTCATATATGATACCTAAATGATGTGAATACAGTACTGTATATAGTGCTAACTCAACCACAATTCAAATTCAAAAATTTGGCAGACTATTCTGGCTACCATATGGAATGCATCAAGTAGACTGTTATATTTTATTACCTACTGTATTAAGGCCCCGGTATCCCTATCATCAAATTTATGGTCAATTACGAGCTAAATGTAGTAGCAGCAATGGTACAGTAATGTTATTAGCCGTAGACAAAACAGTAGTAGTACTAGTAGTCATAGTACAGAGTAAAATCCCCCATGTTCATTTAGGCTATCCATTTGTAAATCAGAGAGTTTGTAATGTAATGTCCATTCGGTTAGACGTGTATACACTGTTAAATTAACACACTTTCACCGCCAGCTAGGATTAATCAATGAATTCACCTCATAGGAATACATAAATAAACCTTGTTTTGACCAGAAATGCCATCTGGGGCAAGGTATTAGAGATAAAGGCAATTGAAAGAAACAGATAGTGGGCGTGGGTGTACGCAGCATTCAAGATAATACATACACAATAATGGCACACGCCAGTCTTGTTGACATCATCAACTAGCAACCCAATGCTAATGTGAGTAGCATCTCGATCGATCAAAAGCACTATAAAAGACCAATTACAATTGACACAGGGGTGAAAAATGGGTTACAAAATCGTGGGATAAAAATTATAAGAAAAAAAAAAAGACCAATTAACGCTAATCTACGCCAATGGCGGTTGGCCATAATAATTCAAATGACGCGGATTCACGCCAAAGGCAGGCTACGAGTTAAGTATTAGTACTAGTACTAGTAGTCGACAGTAGTAGTGATGGTACCTGTAGTTGTGTTTTTCACTGCCAATGTGGAAGCGGTCGTAGAGGGAGAAGGCCTGGTGTCCATCCCAGTCTGTCAGCTCTACCCGTAATGCATACTGCCGCTGGCTGGTCAGTAAGAACACGTACTCGTTCCCCAGCCAGTGCTCTGCAGACACGACCCCGAAGCCCTGCAGGAGACGGACGGAGGCAACAAACACAGAAACAAGGTCTTGAATGAATAATCACCACGCAAAATCCACTCATTAAATGCATGGATATAGCAGGGATGGAAGCCATTCCTCCATAGCTTTCCTTCTTTCTCGGAAAGATGAAAGCTCTGGCCTGAAGAGAGAAAAAAAAAGAAAAAAAGAAAAATGTTTCTGAAATTGGATAGAGGAATTTTCTAATAACATTTTTCTGTCCGGGAAAGACGCGTCCAAGCGCTTTCTGACTCTTTGATTTGTTATGTCACCAAAGCCAGCTTCAGGATGGGCGCTTAAACCGACGTGATTATGGCCGGGCGCGAGGCCATCATGGCCACTTTCAGGAATGTTTCCGCGCTGGCTGCGGAGATGTGTTTTCCTTGTCGCTCACACGCTTTCTAGCCACGTACGCACACACGCATAAACACCCACACACACGCATGCAATTTTCATTTCTCTGCAGAGTGCGTTGAGTGGCACCTAGTGGGCCCTACATTAAAGCTTGTTTTGCAGGTTGTACATAATTTAGTGAAGCATGTTATTGGGCTGAGGGTAGCAGTACATGTTTAAGACTTAAGAGAGTGTAAATTGGTACCAGCTTTACGACGCCCTCCTCCGCATGTGTTCAGAACCATATTATTACTTTCACAGACTGTGTACTGTATGTATGCACACTCGGCGTGTGTGCCTACTTTTATTGTTGAAAACGTTTCAAATGCGATCGGACCGGCCGCTTAGTCATATACTGTAGGCAAAGTGCTTCTGACAGCGACAGGAGCCACAGATGGAGGTGGTGAGTAATAATAACGATGCATATTACAGCTTTGACGGGGCTGTCTGGACCATGCAGCGCTGGCTGTCTGAGAGGAGGAGGTGGTTGGGTCGGTTGTGGAGGAGAAAGTGTTTGTGTCGAGAGTGTGTGTGTGTGTGTGTGTGTATGTGTGTGTGTGTGTGTGTTGATTAGAAGCAAGATGTGGGGGTAAAGTAAATATGGGGCATTCCACTGGTCTGAGGCATGTCCTGCTGTGTGGGTGGAAGAGAAAGTGACTGGGGCTGTCTCTCTCTCTCTCTCTCTCTCTCTCTCTCTCCCCCTCCCTCTGTCTCTGTCAGTCTTTTAATATGTCTTTAAATCCTTAATCTTTGTTATTCATAATACTCTTTCACACTGGTATTATTGTTGCTCCGTCTGTTTGAGTGTCTGTGTCTGTTTGCCTCCCCCCCCCGGTCAAGGCAGATGGCCGCCGACCAAGAGTCAGGTTCTGTTCAAGATTCCTTCCCGTTAAAGGGGAGTTTTTCCTCGTCGTCATCGCCAAGTGCTTGCTCATGGGGGAATTGTTGGGTGTCTCCTATAACGAACGACCTTGACCTGCTCTATATGTAAATCGCCAAGAGACGTTTGTTGTGATTTGGCGCTATATAAAAATAAAAGCGACATCCTGTCTCGCTCTGCCTCTCCATCCTTCCCTCTCTTAGTTTCCAGCTGTCCTGGTCTTAGTGTGTCTTTCTCTCCATCACTCAATGTTTCTCCCTCGCTCGCCGTTGTCTCTCTCTTTCTGTTTCATTCTGCCTCCCGTTCTCTCGCTGTCTCTCCCACTAAAATTGATCTCATTGCTGATGAGACGTTCCCTCATGTCTGCGGGGCCTTTCAGATCGCTCCATGCAGTGACTGGGGCTTGCCCCGGCCGGGATCCCTGGCTGGAGAGCTCTCGAGTCCAGGCTCTGTCAACAGAGTTTTCCTTTGTATTGTTCCAGAACTCTGCGTTCCCCCCTCACTCACACACGAACCTGATCTACATCTTTCAAAGAGATGGAGATGGTTAGTCATATTGTTGGACAGAGAGCTCGTTTTGCATTTCACTTTCAGTTGCCCAGAGTTCTCTTTAAGATTTAAAAAAAAAAGGTAAAACCTTTATATGAATGCTGAATATGTTGAAAGTTATCTGTGCGTAAATCATAGGGCCCCTCGGGCGCACACAAAATAAACATGTTTTTCTGTGCAGGTTTTTATCGACATTGATTTCGAAAGATGCTGAATAGGCGTGCGGCTTGCGAATATCAGTCACATCATGCATGGCAGTCTCCTGTGGCACATATTATGCAGCTCTGGAAATGTAATTATAAACACTGCCCGGTCATAAGATCACACATTTAATATGCGGTGTATTTTCCCCGCTGTCAGAAGCCTCTCCCTTTTCCTCACCGCGAAGGGAACGAAACAATACCATTGGCTGCCTCGTTTTTGAGTGAAAGATTTACAAATCCTTCCAGAGCATTAAAACAATGAGACTAGCCTACGGAGACCAACCGCAGTGAAATTAATCACACCATAAAATACTATCAATCACCTCCGGCCTTTTTCAAGGAGAGAGGAGGTGGAGGACCAGTGGTAATACTACGCTGGTATATTGGCGACATGCATGTCTGCCAAGGTTCATGAGCTACGACGTCACCCTTAGCCCACATAGCACTGTATTCCAATGCACTCGTTTGCTCTATCCACCTGTCTGAGGCTGGTTGGCTTGACTTTCTGAGTTGTGTAAGCTTGTTCTCTCTCTGAGAGAGAGAGAGAGAGACTCATTGAGCTGGCACAGTGAAACATCAATAAGTTGAGCCAAACGGAGCCACACATAACATAACCTTAACATTATACATGCATTATATGGGATCTTCTCATTAACATAATGACTGTAATTATAGGTACGGTGATGCAGTCTTATATTAATATAAATCTGCCCACAAGTTGACCCATGAAGGACTGGTCTCGATCACAGTGCAGAAGAGAAACCGTTCCATTGGCAACAGAAGGCACTTCACGGGTGGCGGCTATTAACAAAACCAAATCACTTGACAGTGATACTGTACATTTGCCGAAAATCACACACGGGTCAGTTGTACCGTAAGCTCCATCATGATTAGTTCCAGGGCGAATAAATACAATACTCTGTCTAGCCATTCATTCCTGCAGTATGTTGGCGATGTTAACACGCACATATACACACTTCCCTCCTAATGACAAACAGATGATGTTCTCCGCAACACCTGGTGCAGGGCAATATACAGTAGACGAAACAAAAATGTTTGTTTTCTAACTCGGTGTAATATATACGGTAGGTGCGAGCGTCTGACACCCTAACTAAGGCTGATTTATAATGAATTGACGACAAAACACGTCAAAACACCTTTCTCATTTCTCGTTTTTTTCAGTCAGTGGATGAATTGTAAATGAGTCTCAATGCTGCTAATACAAATGATGGGACGGGGACGGGGGGGGGGGGGGGGGGGTTCCAGCCCACGTGGGTACAGTTTCCAGACGTCCCCAGCTGCTACTGTCGAGGAGAAGGTTGGTTCGGACATCTGGTTGAGGCGTTCCACATGGGCTCGGAGAAGGGAACCCTGCATCTCTGCTTTCAGCATGTTACATCGGGGCCAAAGAGCACAGCCAATTTGTCATAATCTGCCTGGTGGAAATGTGTTTTTACTACAGGATGTTTGTCTCATCGCATGACTCCATCATTTTGTTTTTTAATGGATATGGATGAGTGTTTTCCCTCTCTCTCTCTCATGTCTCTCTCTCTCGCTCGTCTCAGTGTCTTGTTTTTTAACCACTTAAGCCTGATTTATAAACCAGGCTTAGCACTGTCAAAAATCTAACTTTGTTTTGCAAAACTTTCGCCAGGTTGAAAGTGGTCGTCCACATTGTTGCCTCCCGTTGAATTGATACTGATGAGTGTTGGATGTGTCTCTCAGTGTGTGTGTGCGTGTGAGCGTGCGCACGTGCTCATGTGCGTGCGTGCGTGTGCGTGTGTGTGCGTGTGCAGGCTCTATATCCGTCCCGTCTTACCATCTTGTACTCCTTCCACGTCCTCTGGAAGTCCATACTGCCGTCCTCCCTGCGCTGGATGACTGTCCATCCACCGCCGGCTGTTTCCATGTTACAGTACACCTGCAGCGCACGTGGACGTGCACACACCCACACACACACACACACACACCCACACCCACACCCACACACACACACACACACACACACACACACACACACACACACACACAGCGATGAAGGTAACGGAACACAACGGAACACAATTTTCCAAGTGGCCACACATGTACAGCAGTGCACACAGCAATTACAGAATAATTACATTTTACACGGGAGACAACTGGATCAATGCACTGCATTCAACCTAGCTGGTCCCAACGCGCTCCTGGCTCAATCAAACAACAATGAATGAGCAATTCTAGGATGGCCTGGCTCCAGAACGCTCCCTGTTCCCAGCCTCTCCCAACGTGACTCATCTCCGTGTAAAGCCAAATACCTGCCATTAATTTCCAGAGGGCCATATACCGACTTTGATAAAGTGAGCGAAGCGCCACTCATTAGACAAATGAACTGAAACTTGAAAAACATTGCGGTGCCGAGAAATGTTAAAACATGCATGAATTTGGTAGTTGTGAGTGACATTGCTTTTTTTTCTTTTTAAAATGTTTTATCCCACAATTTTGTAACCCAGTGTCAATTATCTAATGTAATCCTGGGCGCTACACTTCCTCTGCCAACCTGGGGGGGCAGCGGACTGACCTCATGCTTCCTTCTATGCATGAGGAGTCCAAGCTGCTTCTTTTCACCTGACAGGAGAGAGTTTCCCCGGTCGGACGTAGCGCGTGGAAGGACCACGTTATTCCGACCAGTTCCTTTCCCCTCCATCAGGCGCCCCGGCTGGCCAGGGGGAGGTAGTTTAGAGACCAGGATTACGGCATGTTTTTGTGAGGGTACCTACCCTAGGGGACACAGGGAGAACATGCAAACTCCACACAGAAAGGCCCTTTTGCCAACCCCGCCTCGGGTATGGGCACTGATGACGCGGAGGAGGGAACACGCCCCCAGTGCCCACAGTCTCCCCAGCGGGAATCGAACCCCGGACCTTCTAGCTGTGAGGCGATAGCACTACCGACTGTGCCACCGTGACCCCCGTGAGTGACATTGCTTACAACAAGCCATTCACTGTGCCTTCTTGTATGACTATATCCGCTATATCTAAATTTTTAAGACTTAAAACTTTTTGCCGATAACGACATGCCTAAAATAGGGATGTTAGGTTCAAAGTGGGTAAAAGCACACTTAAGAACTTCATATATTTTAGAGCCTGTTGAATGCCATGCAAGTATGTGTCCTCATGAAGAATGAAGACATATGGAGTCTCACCAGAAGAACGTTTTCAATCTGGAAAGTTATTTATTGACATGTCATATTCCGCAATTACCAAACATAACAGAATACTGGAACGAGCATGACAAGTGACAGTGGTTGATGACATAATTTAGAAAGGAATCAAAAGAAAAGTCATACCAAAAGCTCTTAAGAAAAGATGTTGAACATGATTTATGAAGCATATTGTGGGATTGAAACATGGTAGGAGAGACCATATGAGGTTATGTTCTGGAATGATTTTCACAGCCAGATTAAGTATTTCATGACAGATATATGGACTCAATGCATGGACTGTTTCACTATTTTAAACCTTTCATATTTGAGTACATACAGCACATTGATGCATATTATGTACTCAAATGGTACATATTAATTCATTTGTTATAAAATGTAGCCTCAAAATCTATATTGATGCCTTTTAACATTTAGATTTTGTGGGGGGTGGTTGTGTTCTCCTTTGAGGACGTTGCGGGGTGGATTGAGATGGTCCAAGGCTGTGTTATGTGGTCTAGCCCCTTCCTACTGTACAGTAGTTTAACGCCATATGAGCAGGAGCGCAGCCTGAGATCCTCAGTCTAGAGTAGACCGAATACAAAAGGCGATCGGGCCTTTGCCACATTGTAATGACTTGCCTGATGAGATATTAAGCTCTTTTAAATGTCTTCTTAAAACTTGCTTTGCCAATTTGTATGTTCTTATCTTAATATTCTATTGATTCTCAAACTCTTTTTTTATCCTTTTATGTGTAATTATGATTGAAACACAAGCCTTATATTTTACTTAGTGGTACGATGTTGTCGTGCAGCGAAAACAACCAAGCCTGTGCGCCCGTAGAACGTCGTGGACACTTTTCATGTAAATTGACATGCCTAAAATTGGGACCCCAGGTTGAAAGTAGTGGTTAATCAACGTCTCCTTATCCCTCAGCGGCTCTCTGGAGATGGTCCCCATCAGAGGGGAGAAGAGGGTCTCGTTTCGGCACATGAAAGAGGAGGTCCCCACCTCGCCTGGGCGCCGTGGCCCTTAACCCCCCGGACCTCAGGGTGTGTGTGTGTGTGTGTGTGTGTGTGTGTGTGTGCGTGTGTGTGTGTGTGTGTGTGTGTGTGTGTAAGCCGATAATGGAGGACCACGGTGATAACTGCCCGCGTGGTGGCCTTTTGTTTTTAGGGCGACGGGACCCCGCGGGTGGAGTGGAGGAGGTCTCTCACCTCAGAGCCATCTCATGCAGCTGAACACACAGGAATACAGCCTGGGTACAATTAAGGAAGTACCCTGGCTGACACAATCACTCTCACATGATCCACGAAACCAGACACGAGGCACACACACACATTAACCCACATGCGCGCACATATACGCGAGTGCACACACGCGCACGCGCACACGCACACGCACACGCACACGCACACGCACACACACACACACACACACACACACACACACACACACACACACACACACACACACACACACACACACACACACACACCATCCTCTGCCATTAATCTTGCAGCAAAGCACTGGGATGATGCACACACTTTTATGCAAACAGATGTATTACACCCTCAACCATGACGATTGTTTTTTATTCTATCGAGGTTATGAACACATGCACGGACGCACACACACACACACACACACACACACCACACCACACATACTGTTGAAGTACTGAACACCTGTTTCACCCTCCCTCCCCTCCTCCTAAACTCTTGCCCCAGCCAGGTTGCCAAGTGTATTTTCAGCTCCAAGGTATTCACCTTGTACCCATCGATCCCTGCATCCACACTGGCCACTGGCCAGTGTCCAGCAGCAGTTCGGTATACCTCTGGCTTATAATTCGCTGGCCGATAGATTGAGCCTCACTCTGATTCAAAGAAAACAAGCTCGACCCTGTGTAAAACTCCCTTCAAAGAGCTGCCTTAGAAGTGATGAAAGAGAGCTATTTTGAACATTGCGGTGGAGCTCTTGGCTGTAAAGTTAAATAAAAGAAGTGGCTGCCCACCTTTTTGGTCTCCTGCGGGTTGATGTGTATCGTGTAGACACCGTTTTTGTGGAAGCCAGCTTGGTAGAGGTCAGCGCAGTCTCGGAACTTCTTCTCCTCGTCCACCCTCTTGGTGCTGTTGGGCACCGCTGTGGAAACACGCAGGGTGACCTTTTATTCTTCACCAATGAGTACTGTAGTACTTGCACTAAGTACTTAAATCGTATGATAGAGTCGCACACAAGTAGCACAAATAGCCGATCCACAAGGTCACAACACAACACAAGGTCGCAATGCATGTGAGCATGCAGATCTGCTGTTCCTGAACATTTCTTTGGAAAACCTTTACCTGTAGCGAGGTTGAAAGTGGTTAATTCTTGGAAAAACAAGGTTTCCACCCGTCATTTAATATTTAATCAATAGAACAGGGAGTAGGTTATAGGGAACAACATCAAAGCTGTGATGTTATTTATTATAAAATATATATTATACATATATTTGAGGCTTTTATTACTTTTCATTTTCATACATTATCTGAATCACCTTGTGGAAAAACCTGAGGTATCAGGTTTTCCTAGCCATGTTGTTATAGCAATTAAATAACGCATGCCTCTCATCTCTCGGTCAATCTCATAATAAATCTGGAGCAGGACCAACTGTGCTATGAATATAGTTGTAATGCAATACAGATACCGTAGGTGGGACTGTAAAGGTCAGCACTAAATCTGCTGTCTCAAGTATTGTCACCAGAACTAAGGTATAATGGCAACGATGAGGCTCATTGAATTATGTTTTAATCTCTTTTCCGCTAATCAGTAACAAAAACATTATCGATGACAGTATCGACAACCTTTCCTTTTTTTCCATACAGTATACAATTGCTGTCACATTCATTGTTTTTGTGGGTATATTTAGTACACTTGGTGAGAGACTGTCCGAATATAGGCATGAATTCCACAGTATAAAGTGTTATAGAGAGGATCAAATGAATGGTGTACACATGTTAGTGATAGAATAGATTAGATGGCACTATCATTCTCCAGTGTTCCATCTCAACCAGATGTGCACGAGATAATCAAGTTGTTGGGTATGCAATTACAAGCATAGAAATTGAATAAAATGTGATAGCCTTCTTTCTTCCTTCCTTCTTCAGCTTCAGTTGTTCTCTGTTGGATTCATGGAAAGCATTGTCTATGCTATGTTTATATATGCCTTTCTAATATATGATCACATAACGTCTAACAAAATAATAGATTTCTTTTCCTATAGCATCAAAGACCCTAACAGTGCGTTTTAACAGCGGGCGAGCATCGTCCGACACATCGCCTAATCGCCCGGTACCGGGAGAAAAGATGAATTGTTTTTATCTTTTCTGTCGAAGTTCTTCCGCCCACATTTCGACTATGGCCTAAGTACTATCGGCGGTAGTCGCGGCGGTTGCACCATAGACAAATAATGCACTTCCGGAAAATTAATCTGGCTGTCGCCCCCTGCTAAAACGCTTAGATCATAATTCAGATCTCCACGATGTCTCCGAGGGGAGAATATATAGGAAAGCTGAGGCAGAAGCTGAAGGGAGAGGCCTCGCTGTGGATATCCCATAACCCCCTGATAAAATCTGAGGGTGACTGACTTATTAGTAGGAGCAAAGCTGTTCATCAACTGGATGATCTCTCGCTCTCCAAGAGAGAGAGAAGGCCCCGGCCTTTGACAGGCCTTTTCAAAGAGGCAGCTGTGTCCATTTCCATCTGTAGATAATTATGGCGGCAATATTATGAAACCAAGCAAGGGGGCTGAGGACAAAATACTACAAGCTCTAAATTTCAAGTTCCTGTTATAACAAGTGGTTTATATTTACCTACCCAAGCCCTTGTTATATCGATGGAAATTCCTTCCGATTTCTCTCTCTCTCTCTCTCTCTCTCTCTCTCTCTCTCTCTCTCTCTCTCTCTCTCTCTCTCTCTCTCTCTCTCTCTCTCTCTCTCTCTCTCTCTCTCTCTCTCTCGCGCCTCTCAAACGAGGGGCTCATCTCAGTTTCCACACAATTGTTTTTACTGTTGGGAATGTTGACTCAAGGAAGATGTCAGTGAAAAGTGAAATGTGTCAGCGATCCTTAGACCCCGCTTTGATCCCCCACCCCCCCACCTTGTGGCAGAAGTGGGCCGCCCAATTGGGTGTATTACCATCCGCCATTTTGACAGAGTATTGAGTGTCAGCGACAAGAATCTCATGCTGTGACAGGTTGAGAGAGCAGCCCTCACGCCACAGACTTTAACCCAACAAAGGACAGCGCTGTCAGGCGGCAATTTACCTCAAGCTGGGAGAGACGGCAGGGCACATTAGGGTAGCCAAAGAGGTCGGTGTCAAAGGCAAACGTTCTGGCACTTGATCTCTTAACAGCATGGACAATTATTTCACAATCGTCACTCAGATCTCACTCAGATCTCACTCGGGAGGAAGAACGCGCTGCTATAGGATTGGCCGTAACTCGGAACGGCCTGCCGCTCCGGCTCTGCAAATATTATTTATGTCCCAATATTTATTTACAGACAAATATTTTGTGGTTCAGCGGGGACTCGTATTCAGTAGGGGGTTCATGTGAAAAGACCAGCAGGGCTGGGGGTGTTTGCATAAATCAGTACCCTTGCCAAATGAGCCAAGCACTGGACCCAAGTCAGCTGAGATATGGAGCTAAACAGACTGTCAGGGCCCTCACTGCTCCCATGTGAACTGAACAAATACCATGGAGGATTGTGTTGGTTCCCCACAGAGGCCGATGGATCACTGTGGTATTTCAGTTAACCACATTAACCCTGGCTTCCTATTTAGGGCATGTCATTATTATAGGCAATTTATGTTCCCCCAAAAAAACATACATTTTCAAATAAATTCAAAATCAAACGGCAAAAGAAATCTACCAGATCGTCTATTTTCGGTATTCGGAATTTCGGAATACGGTAAATTATATCGTGCATCGAAATCAAAACTTTCACTGCTTTTTTTCACTGCCCTCTGTTTCACAACAGTGAAACAGAGGGCAATAAATGGTGTGGATTTTAACTTTCACTATTAAATACTTTAGCCAGCTGTAGCCAGTATTGCACCATTTCGATTCGGCATGTTTATTTACTGTATGATGCTGAGCAGTGCTCGAAGAAGTCAAGTTCCCTGGGTGAAAAGGGAGGTGAGATGCACATGACTAAAGTTCATTGAGTTGGCTATGGCTATTATGACCAGAATGCAGAAACATGCTGTAAGTTACCGTCGGGTGTGACTGTGAAGCCATTCTGCCAGGCACCGAAGCATTAAAAATACTGCATGCGTGTCTACAAAAAAGTAACGACTGTGGATCATAAAGTGCTTTTTAATAGGGGCAGTGATGACTTTCCACACATTACTGTACACAATACGTAAAGCACAAACCCTACATGCCATGCTCTGCCATTCTCAGTCACGAACTGCATGAGCAGAGCTCTGAGCTAAATAGCGGGGAATTAAAATCGCGCCACCTTCCCACTCTGGGATATCCCGGCTGTAAAAATGATTGATGCTGTTCATTAAGAGGGATAATACAACACTGTAAAAAAAGAAAATCATATTTGGAAGCCAGACATTTTTGAGACGTGTTCCAAAGCTGAGGTCAATCACCCTTAATAAGTGAGTGTGTGGCTCATTGCACGCTAATGATTACAACCCAAACATGTGCCCCATGGCGGCACCGGGCCACATCAAAGATGACTCACTGCGAGTGTGTGCATGGCAAAGTCACAGCAAACCCTGACGAGAAGAAAAGACAATCCCTAAACCAAAAGGCTTGTATAGAGATGTAGCATTTAACCTCCTCTCTCTCAGAGTATTATCTCCATCCCTGAAGCAACTGTCAGCAGTGAGTTGAGTCTCCATGCTTTTGAAGGGACCTTCCGGGGCTCAGTTCTCCAAACAGCGCCGAACACTAGCAGACGCCATGCTAACCTCTAATTCCTCTAATGAAAACAATAATCCATCCCCCCCCAGTAAACAAACTAACTGAGCTCCTGTGCCTCTCCATTTCAAAATGCTTCTGGGAAACGCTTGTCTGTGTAGTGTGTGTGTGTGTGGGGGGGGGGGGGGGGGGGGGGGGGGGATGGATGTGCATCAGATGATCAGTCAGACTCCTCTACCCCCCCTCACCACCTCTGGACACACTGTCCCCCAGGACCTATTACAGTTTGACTTATTCAGCCCGGGTTGAGGAGAGGTGTCACCTCCGACCCCTACGCCTGGCTCAGCCTTCAGCACTGTGCCACCGAGGAGAGGGAGGGAGGGGACCGGACCACCAACCACAGACCGGGTGGCAGCCATGTTCCAATTTCATTCGCCTCTCGTTAGGGCAGCCACCAATCAACATCGGGAGAGGTTGGGTGTGTGGGGGCCAATTCACGGTGGGCGATCTACCCTGTTGACCCTGGCAACACTTGAGACGACAGGGAGGCAACATGGCTGACTAAGGTGACAAAATGAAAAGTAGGCTATGGCCCTAAAAGCTGTGTTTGCGGCGCAACAAATTAAACACGACAGACTACAAATCTGATCATGCGACGTGCCAAGTGGTCTTCTGACAGCGTTTACTTGGATCTTGCCACGTGAGATAATATGGAAATAATGGATCTGGGCCCGACACACTTAATAGCACCCCAAAGTCGTCTGGCAATAAAATGCATACACAAATACCATTTGAAAAGTAGTCTGTTACGCTTAAAAGAGGCCGCCTGTGATGTTTATGGCACGCAGCATTAAAGCAGAGGAAAAGCACAGCGAGATTAATACAAAGCATGTGGTAATTGTGTCCAGCGGTGGTGTCTCACTCATTCCTTGCGTATCCGTACATGCCCTCGTGTCCCGTCTGAAAACGCTCAAACTAATGCTCAAACAAAAACAAAAAAACAACGGGAAATCGAAAAAAATACTAACGGAACGCCAAAACAAATCAAAAACACACGTTCTGACAAAAGTTTGAAGTTTGTGTCGTAATGAACAAAGGAATCCAGAGACAGGCCCACCAAACCCACGCATCTGATGGGCCTATTACACAGATGAGACGTATACACCGAGATTTCTTTCGTTTCAGGTTGGCCGGTTTGTATTGTTGTTTGTTCTGTGCACATACAGTTAAGCATAACGATTCCTCCAATGCTCTTCATGTATTATTGTTTGTTCTGTGCACATACAGTTAAGCATTACGATTCCTCCAATGCTCTTCATGTAACCGATTCCCAGCACAGACATTCACGTGAAATCTCCTGTGACCAATGGGATTCAAGGGCAATGTCGTGATCAAGTGAGTTCGGGGTGTTCGGGGGCTTTGGGAGCATTCCGGTTTTCGGCATGTCATAATACGTTTGTCAAAACTATAGGCAAACATTGGGCGAAAATAGAAGCTCTTCAAGCTCACAAAGAGCTTGTATATTGGCTAAGAGATTTGACACAGAGGGGAATAAGCAGGGGGGGGGGGCAAGTATAGGCCCCTGGGGGACCCCCCCCCCCCCCTGGTCAACGGAGTATAGTGTTTAAGTGGTTAAACTGCCAAGACGGGGGTAATGAGTTCAGAGGGGCTACCTCAACCAGAGGGGTTAAACTTGAGGCCAAAAGGTAAATCCCAGGCCTCCAAAATGATCATAATGGGGTAGAGAGCAGACCAATAGGAAAGAAAAGCACGATGTTACGCAGGAGCAACGGTGGCTGCCTGTTTGACAGTTCAGTGAGGCAACACGCAGTACTTGTCCAGACTTTATGGACTTTTTGATAAGCCGTTATTGTGAAAAGAGCATGCCCGCTGTGTTATGAGAGGAACAGTGCTCCTCAGAGGAGAGCAGCACACACTGGGTTACGTTGTTTAAGAGCCAGAGAGCTGCATCTCTATATGTCTCTTCTTAGTAGGGGGCGGGGCTCATGGACATCAAGGCTGACTGTGCCAATAATATGTTTGCTGAATCTTGGAAGTAATAATTCTTCACATTATAGTTCTGGCCTTTGTTAACCCATTGAGACCTGAGACCAGATTCTACAAAATGTCTTCTAATAATAGTTTTTTGAACCTATGTTTCTATAAATCAGATATAAACTATTTCATGTCAAGGTCAAGGACCCCAAAAATTACATGTAATTGGTAGGGCCGGGACTTTAAATTAACGCATTTAATCACACCTTTTTTTTCACCGCAGAACGTTTCTCACTGGGTGCGTTTCAAGTACTGAATAGGCTGCGGCACGCCTTTGAGGGGGAGCACTGAGCAGCCCCCTCGCAGCAGCAGCAGTCCACTGTACACTAGTACAGCTCCGTCAGACAACAACAAAGCCCAAACCCAAACGAATCGAATGAAGAAGCTGCTTATATCGCTTTTGCTCCGTGGATGGGACATTTAGATTTAAAAGCTATCGGATGGACGCGTGGATAGCAGCATGGTTGTGTGCAATGTCAGAGGGAAAGGATCCCCAATGTAGCCTACATAGGCACCATTTAATTTCGGTATATGATCCGGGCGGGAGCGGATGATATCGTTACGTCATGTTGTAGTATTGTTTTGTAGTCGACAGGCAAGAACAACAAACCCGAACTTCCTTTTCCCTCAAACCGATTTTTCTCAAAAAAGCTGCAGACCCCAACCCCATGTGAAATGCACTCCCCAGCTAGTTCATTCCACAGTTTTTGATTTTATTCCTTTGTCTAAGTGTTTCCCCCCTAATAAAGTTGTTTTTATTTGTTTTCTCATGCCCCGCCATGTAAAGCACATTTGAGTATTCATAGATGTGGTATATCACTTTATATAGGCACTTGCGCCACTTCTTTATCTGTTGGAAAAAAGTTTTATTGCTTAAAGGGGAATACCACTCAATTTCAAAATTTTTCTATGGAGTTGTGTGCACTGGAAATAATAAAAAGTCACCCCATTTTGTGTTGCCTAGAACTGGAGGTCTGACTAAAAACTAACATTATGAAGTACAGCTTTGTGATGTCACTGAGATGACCTCAAGTTCTAGGCAACACAGAATGGGGGGACCTTTTTATTATTTCCACACAACAGCTCTAAGGTATATTAATGACATAGTAAAATGTTGAAAACGTGTGGTATCCTGTAGTCACTATTCAGTGATTCACTGGGATACCAAAAAACATTTGAAAAAAAGGTTTCTCACTCTTCTCGGGTTGAATATTGATATGCGATTAAAATACAATTAATCAAGATTAATTAATTACAAAGCTTCTAATTAATTAGATTAAAGATTTTAATCGAGTCCCAGCCCTAGTAATTGGCCGTCCACCCCCATCGGAAAATATGTTGTTTCAGGGACCCCCCAGAAGCAAAGATGAGTTAAAATGTTCACTGTGAAAGAATATATTCAAAGATTTGCACACATTTTCACGATTTGTCCAAAAATGGCAGATCTACAAGCACGTAGTGCGGCATGAGCTTGTAGATCTGCTATTTGTCAATAGCTAAAGTTTAAAAGCTTAAGGTTAAAGTGGTTAAAAGCTAAGGCGACCCAGATGTGTCCCAGGTCTCTTAGTAGGGGCTCATGGACATCAAGGCTGTGACAATAATATGTATCAAATTCGCTGAATCTTGGAAGTAATAATTCTTCATTTGTACATTCTAGTTCTGGCCTTTGTTAAAATAAATTTAAAAAACAATAATATTGAAATAAGCACATTCAAATTTCGCTCTGGTAAACAATGGGGAATTGCAACGCCTTGATTTTAGTCTGTCTACTAGAACACAGTGTTCTGGACAACCTGCAGTATCGCTTTTCAAAGTCCTGCACTACTGCACTTCATTAAACCTCAACTCAATGTGAAACAAATAAATAAAATGGACCAGAGCTAGGGACCACATGGAATCCCTTCAAGGACCACTGGTGGTCCCTCACCCTGGGACCACTGGTTGAGAACCACTATATCATATTCGCTGGCACACCTATAACTTGAACTAACCTCTGTGTTTGGAGCAGAGGTTGAGCAGGTTGTGAACTAAGTAAGTAACGTAAATAAGTCAGAGAGGCTTATTGTCAGCCAAGGTGCGGGAGTCTATGCCCGTTTCAATGTGTTAGGCCTCACTCAGACCTTTACTGCATTGTTGTATGCTTGTTGGATGAATGTTGTGTAGTGTCATGGCCGCCCCAATGCATTTCCAATGGGAGTCACATGGTTTGACACAACATTTGTGTTGTATGAGGGGGAGGGGCGCAGTCGAAACACAGCCGAAAGCCATACAACAGCTTGTAGTCCAAAATGTGGACTACAAACCATGTGACTTCCATTGGAAATGCATTGGGGCGGCCATGACACTACACAACATTCATCCAACAAGCATACAGCAATGCAGTAAAGGTCTGAGTGAGGCCTTAGACCTCTGGGAGATGGAATGCTGAGGCGCCAGAGGCGGAGTGCAACACTTACTGTACCATCAGCTCCCAGTACATATACCGCTGCACAACATCAAGCCGTGCTCCTCATGCGCCGAGTTGGCGGTGCCCGGGATCGAACCCGTGACCTTGCGGTCGAAAGGCGAGTGCCCTATACCGACTGAGCCACCCGGTGACAGGTTAGTTGTGAACTGACCTCCGTCTTTGGAGCAGAGGTTGAGCAGGTTGTGCACCGTGTCCATCATCTCCTGCTGCTGCCGCTGCAGCGCCGTGCTGTTGCCCGTGGCGCGGCTCAGCTGCGTCTCCAGCTGGCGGATCACGCCGCTCTGCCGGCCCACCAGGGTCTGCAGGCTGCCCTTCTCCTCGCGCAGGGTCTCCAGCTCAGAGCGGTGCCGCGTCTCCATCTCCATCATCTTCTGCTCCAGAAGACTGCATGCATGGTGGCGGGGGAGAGGGGAGAGAGGACAAACAATGAAGCAAAATAAAACAATTCCGGTGGTGGAAAGTACCATACTTGGTATTTGTACTTTACTTGAGTATTTCCAATTTCCAATACTTTTACTACTACTACATCTCAGATCATAATGTGTCGCAATGTGACGCATTGTAGATCTGCTATTTTCTAAAGATTTGTATACATTATATACATTTGAAAACTTGTGAAACAGGACATTGTGCATGATGAGTACATTTACTATTGCTACTTTGAGTACAATTTGATACCAAGACATTTTTGAATTCCAGACACAGAATATTACACAGAGTATTTCGACATTGCAGTATTTACTTTTACGTAAAATATGTTAGTACTTTTTCCACCACTGGAGAGAGGAAAGAGAGGACAAACACAAGAAAACAATTCTATGTTGGTTGGGGACAAATGGTGAAACTGTGATTGAGAAATAAGTACACAGTAAAATATTTCCGAATTAATATGACTCTGAGCATGTACTGTACAGTACATTTTGTTCTTCAAATAGATAAATGAACACAGAGGAATTTACTGGCAGACTGGACGTTCAATTTGAAATCATGGAGGACTGATACTAGTGAAGAAGATGTGATTTTATTTAAAGGACCACTTCACCACTTTTCAACATCTCTTCATATAATTGGTCCTCACTAACGTTCATGATAAAACAAAAAACAATTGTTTCCTACTCAGTCTGTGTCTCATAGGAGGGCTTTGGGCAGTTCGGACACCCGTCCACCAGTGACATCATCATTAGGCAGATTTTTTTTTAAACAAGATTTGTTTTAAAATATATTTCGTTTTTTATTATCATGAGAACGATGGCATTGCAACTTTTCAGGAAAAGAAAGCCTGCCGTTTCTATTAGCTTGGATTCACCGTCGATGATGTCACTGGTGGACGGGTTTCTGAACTGCCCAAAGCCTTCCTATGAGACACAGACTGAATAGGAAAAAATGGTGGTATTTTATCATGAACATTAGTGAGGACCAATTATAGGAAGAGGAGTTGAAAAGTGGTGAAGTGGTCCTTTAACTTTTTTTGCCCTGCTGCCTGTAAGGATATAATCCATCACCTTTTACTTTTTACTTTCCAACTATAGCTCTGTGACGGTTATTGTAGTGATTCAAAGTGTAGTGATGCCCTTCCTTCACATATAGAAATTGTTTCTTTGCCAGTAAACGATATGGGAACAAAAACATGGGAACCTAAAGTCTGCACACCATAGACATGCAAATGTTTATGTCAGCGAGCTTGGTTGCCATGGGCAACGCATCCAAAATAAACACACTTTATCTTATACTTTGCAGATTAGCACGAGATAGGAACTGAGTCCTGACAGAATCCATGCTTCGCCAATTGCCCAATGATCCAACGACGCATAGACCGTACAGGCTGACACCAAATCATCTCTGCTTTCATTGGATTGGAAAAGGAAGAATTAACCCTTAACCACTTGAGCCTTAGCCAAAAATAGCCGATCTACAAACTCTTGAGCTTGTAGATCAGATATTTTTGACTAGAGTGAAACAAGTGTACCAAGTATAGAGTTGTACATAATATGAATTCCTTTGTAATTGCTCAAGCACAGGAAAATGTCCTTTAGCAATCTGTTTCCATAAGCCTGGGGAGTTAACTCAACAACTGGAATCACTAGAGATTTCTGTGTCAAATAGCAGTGATTGTGAGGAATCTGTAAATACGGCAGTGTTGATCTGCAGAGGGCAATTCGGACTGCTCTCTTTCAAACACGGCATCATCCCTTTGGTCCAATCATTTTAAAAGCATAACATTAGGTGGAGACATTAGAATCTATCCAAAACCAACATTCTAATCATCTGTTTTGCAACAACCGAACATCGAAAACAGTGTTTCAAGTGTTTCATGACTGTTAATGAAATACACAATGTATTTGTATTCTCTCTAACCTCCTTATAGAAGGCCTTGTTTCTGAAATTCCACCTGACTATCAGTGGTTTTCAACCCTTTTCATACCATGGTCCATTATTTATTCGGCATTTGAGCCACGGACCACCATTTGATTTGATGAGA
The DNA here is from genome assembly GCF_951216825.1 of Electrona antarctica. Lineage (NCBI taxonomy): Eukaryota > Metazoa > Chordata > Actinopteri > Myctophiformes > Myctophidae > Electrona > Electrona antarctica. The sequence goes on along the minus strand of NC_136796.1, from coordinate 14,327,220 downwards.
TTTAGCCTCTAAGGACCCAAAACGTAAGAAATTAAGAATATGTTGTTGTCGTTGGATGCATGCTGTATTGATGTTGGTACCATAGGAAACATTGATCAAAATACCAATTCTTCTACATTCTCTAATTGTGTAGACTTCTTGTAAATTAAGTAATCCAGATGTTTAACAATAATTTAAACACATAAAATGAAACCAAATGGACCTGTAAGGGTCCATCTGGTTTCATTTGAGTGTCCCCGTACCACTGGTGGTCCCCGTACCTCTGGTTGAAAACTGGGGTTAGGGTTCGTTCGTTCTGGAGTGCATTAATCCCCTGTCCATTTCACTGATATTTCCTGCAGCATGGTGGTATAGGCTGTAGGCAGCCTGATATTTGGTGTGTTTGTTGGTTTACCCGTTCTTGTCGTGGAGCTTGCTGATCTCATTGGTCTGGACCATCAGCTCTTTCTCCAGCTTGTTCGTGGACAGGGAGTTCTCCAGCAGCTGGATCTCAAGCCTCGATGTTTGGTTTAGAACCTGGAACAGAGAAGACACGTTCATGCACCTTTTACGATTACGTTTACTGAGTTACTGCTGCTCTTCAGCAGTCAGCTCTGTCCCTGAGATAAGGTGTTGAAAGAAATATATAAAAAGAAAAATTTGTGGCCTGGGCCATGGCTCAGTGGGCCAGGCACCTTGGCTGGTAATCCAGTCTGGCAGTGTGCCGCGGGTTCGACTCCCGATCCCAACGGCCTTTACTGCATGTCTTCCCCCCATCTCTCTCCCCATTTCCTGTCAGCCTAATGTCTGTCCCTCCATAAAAAATATAAAATAAAGGCGAAAGCCACAAAAAAACATTAAAAAAGAAAAGAAAAAATTGTGATCCGCTCCGCTCCCTTTTTTGGTTGATAGAAGTAACAAGAAATTGTCTTTAAAGGAGAATTCCACAGTAGCCGTTTTTTACTGAATTCTGTTGATAATGTGTATGTGAACCACTGTTAGTGTCGAAAAAATAAATAAAATTACTAGTGTCGAAAAAATAATATGATATAGGACGCTGTGGGGGAAGCCACAGCCACAGAGCGACAACACTCTATGGGCTTATTTTCCGCATCATCTACAACAGATTAAAAAAGCTTTTACCTATCGACCTATAGGGAATTTTTTTTTGCTTCTTCCAGTGATCAATGGATACAGTGTTATCATCTTAAGGTAAAAAACACGGCTAGTCCAGAATTTGCCTTTAACCCAATTAGACCTGGAAAGCCCATACGTTCTCATATCCTTCAATCCGGGAAAGCATCTGTGTCATTTTAGATGTTGCTAATGCTATGTATGTCGCAACATGAATTTGTTGCTGATATGAAGACAGAGGAGAGAGGGCGGATATAAAATCAAGGTACTTTGTTAAAGTTTAAAACGGGCGTTTTAAACTTTACTAAAGTACCTCCATTTTATATCCGCCCTCTCCTTTTTTTTTCTCTTTTACTTTTTTGAGTGCTTGAATCGCCGCTTATTATTACAATTTACAATTTAGGCATTTAGCAGACGCTCTTAATCCAGAGCGACTTACATTAGGCAAGAACAAAAGCATGGGAATACATCACATATATAAAATGCATTTATCATGAAACATGCGTAAGCTAAGAACGTAACTAGAACATATCTATATAATGACACTATACATATAACCTATACATATATACTATACTATGCTATACATATGTACTATGATGTGCTATGACTACATACAATGCAATTATTGTGCTGTCTACATGACATGCTATAAGTCTGTTCCAAATGCTATCTAAGTCTAAAAAGTGCTATCTAAGGGGGTTATTATTATAGTCCATTTGATCTTTGAAGCACCATCCGTACTTTTTAAACTTTTTGCACCTCCACTGAGCACTGAGTTGATTTCTTTTTTCGATAGGAATTTGTAGCTATTATAAATATAATAATAATTACCTTTTGATATATTACGTTATATTAACAGCATAGGGGGGGGGGAGCCTTCCCTCTACTGTATATCACATACTGTACCTCTATACGCTGTGGTAATTCTCACACATTTGATTCAAAAGCTGTCCCCAGACAGGAATACAGCCACAGGGGTTTTCTCACAGGCTTCCTGTGTGCACCAAGGTGCAACAGCGAGACTCTGCACAGGTCAGGCGTGCATATAAATCATCAACTTCGTCCTCAGAAAATAAAGAGCTAATTTCAGATGGAGCGTCTGCCCGACACATGGTAACACTCAGGATGATATTCAGCTGTGTTTGGAAAAGGAATCATTTTAGGCTCGGTAAACATGTCTCTTTATTGAGCATCAGCAAAAATGGCCCCCCGCTTGCTTTGCTCCTGTCGCCTATAAGTCCCCCCAGTTGTCCAGAAAATAAAAGAGGAAAACCGCAGCCACATGACATGAAGCGAGGTTATGTATTTTTTCTATGGCTTCCATATTGTCTTTGGCCAGCTCTCTGTGACATGTTTGAGGCAGCTGAAAGTGGAATAGCAGGCTAAATGGTGCATGGTGGATTTCCTTAGTTTGCGTGCATGCGTGCGTGCGTGCGTGCGTGCGTGCGTGCGTGCGTGCGAAAGAGAGACAGAGAGAGAAAGAGTACCCATAAAGGATTTTGTGTGCTTGTTTGTTTTGCGTTTGTTTGTTTGTTTGAGAGATATAGATAGAGATAAAGAGAGAGTGTGGGGGTGAGTGAGTGCGTGCGTGCGTGCGTGCGTGCGTGCGTGCGTGCGTGCGTGCGTGCGCGCACACACCTGGACATGCACGCGTATGCGCGTTACCTGTGTCTCGACGTCGGTCAGCTTGCGCGTCTGCTCGGCAGTCTGGGACAGCAGGTTGGTTCCCATCTCCAGCATGGCTGCCGTGTGGTTGTGGACAGCACTCTGCTGCAGCTGAGCCATCTCTGCCTTCATGCTCTCTTTGATGTAGTTCTCAATCTGTCCAAAAACAACAGTTACAACAACAGTTACAAAACCGCCATAAAAGAGACTTTTTTACTTTATTAGAAAAAGGTACTTTATTAGAAAAACTTTATTAGAAAAAGGTAAAGAAGTAAGAGAAAAAATTAAAAGCAATAAGAGTGCTTCAAACCGCTGCTGAGTCTATACATCTATACATTTTGTTGTATGGTGAATAGTGAAGCTATATTTCTGAAAACTTATATAATATAATATTTTTCACAAGAGGCAGTATTAAAATCCCACGATTTTGCAACCCATTTTTTCACCCAGTGTCAAGCAGCAAACCTCATGCTTCCTTCTATGCATGAGGAGTCCAAGCTGCTTCTTTTCACCTGACAGGGCCAGGGGAGAGTTTCCCCGGCCGGGCGTTGCGCGTGGAGGGCGACCCGGCTGGCCAGGGGGAGGTAGTTTAGAGACCAGGATTACTGCATGTTTTTGTGAGGGTACCTACCCTAGGGCACACGGGGAGCTCCATACAGAAAGGCCCTTTCGCCAACCCCGCCTCGGGTATGTGCAGTGATGATGCGGAGGAGAGAGCACGCCCCCAGCGCCCACAGCGTCCCCAGCGGGAATTGAACCCAGGACCTTCTAGCTGGGAAGCGACAGCACTATACCAACTGTGCCACCGTGCCCCCAGTATTAAGTCACTTCTGAGTGAAAAGACTAATTTGATATATTCAAAGAAGAACGATCCTGAAATGAGAATTCATCCAATGGAACGAAGTTGTTTAGGCTTCCAGGTTATTTTAGGTGACACCGTTTTAATGAGCACCATACACTTTGAAAAGGATTCCGACACACTTTTATCATCAAGAGATGCCTTCGGTTACACATCTCCACATCTCCTTCGGTTACACATCTCCAAAAGCTTATCTGCAGCATCCCTGTGTCATGGATTATCCAAGTGGCGCCAACTTTGTTCCCCTTAAAAAATGGTTTATGCAAAACAAAGCTATTTGTTTCCATTGTTTGAGAGGCGCTCTGCCCCAAGTGAAGAGTGAGTTTAGTGAATGTAGGTGGAACCAGATGTAGGCGGTTAGCTAGGGAAGGAAGAGGTACTGCGGAGATGAACAGATATTCACCGAGGCTTATATCTTGAAAGAAGTCTTTCATCTTTATCGTTAGACCCCAGTCGATGACAAGACCGAGGAGAAGGTACAGTAGGACTGGATTGAGCTCTTCATATAGATTACGGTTCATGTCGAGCGCCCGCCTGTTATGTGCAGGCATTCACTTCATCATACCACAGAGACTTAAACCACAGGACTTTTCATTACTCTTTCAAAGTCACAGAGGAGGACTTTATCTCTTCTATAATGCTCACTCTATTTGACTTGGCTGAGGATGACACTACAGCGGCTTATTTGGAGGAATGCGTCATCGGGGCTCGGTCAGGTTCCAAGCATCACAATGTCACGTGACGTCTGATGTCCCTACTCAGCTGCCGTTCTTGCATGTTCCCCAGTACGTTCCCTGGCCGTGGACGTGATCGAGCTGCTCCCACACAGGAGAGAGACGTCACTAACCAAGCTACGCTGCACTCACTGGTCTGGGAAGGAAAACATTTCCCGCCCCCCCAAGTCAAAGATGCTTAGAGAGACAGCGTTTGATGACACCACAAACCCTTTCAGCTGTGTTTTTCTGTTGCTCTGAAGGTACAGATTGTTCTCATTATCACATTGGGCTCGATGTCCTGGGATGCCCCCTGACAGCACGGTCAAAGTCAGCACACACACACACACACCCTAGCACTTGTAGTGCTGAGGGACTGAACTGAAGCCCAACCAACATGTAGCGTTTTTTAATTGTATTATTATTTTTGATTAAATAAATTCTGTTTTACATCATGACTGTTTGAATCAGAATTACCGGAGGCCCCAGTGAATATAGTATAACACACAGGCATACCGACGACAGACAATTGTCATAGCATTCAATTCGATTATCCATACAGAGAGTGAGAGAAAAAAGTGTTGTTGCCGGCTAAGATACACATCAGAGTGTTTTATATCCTGGGGTCGGGTGGGGAGGTGTTAAATGTATAACAAGAGAGAGGTGTGGCGCAGGGGAAATATGTTGGCCCACCATCATGGAGACTAGTAGGGAGGGGGAGGCTGTAGCTTAGTGGGTAGACTAGAGAGGCTGTCTGGTAATCAGAAAGTTCACCAAGTAATACGTGTCAAAGTGTCCCTGAGCGTTACACTTAACCCCTAACTGCTCCTCCACAAGCAAGCACTCATCATGACCGTCTGAGCAGCCATCACCCCTGTGAAGCTGAAACAGAATCCCCCCCTGTGGGATTAATGATCCCTCCGCGTTGCATCCGGCTGGCTTGGCCGGACACTACAACAAGCACAATGGGCTCTATGCACACACGGACACTACAACAAGCACAATGGGCTCTATCTATGCACACATGGACACTACAACAAGCACAATGGGCTATGCACACAGAATAACTCTTCCTACTTCCAGGCCGCTTCCGTACTTCAGTGGTTCTCAAACGTTTTAATTTCAAGGACCCCCATAACTCTGAGAGTGTACAAATGGAACCAAATGGACACACCTGTGCGCCTGTGCGGGGCCATATGGAACCCACTCAAGGACACTTTGAGACCCACTGGGGTAGCATATAGTAATTCCAGTGAGCCAACATCCACGATAGCAGCAGCACCCTGACTCTGTTTGACCAGGATGGAACAGCTAGCCTTCATTAGTATCAGCAGTATGGGGGGAAGGGGCCCAAGTTCTTTCCAAAATGGCGTGTGTGCATAGAGCCCATTGGCCGTTGGAAGCCGGCCAGGGAGGGCAATCTCTGTCGCTGCACTAGTGACTCCAACAGGTTGGTCTGTTCAGCGAGGGGCAAAACTGAGAGGAATACGCACACGCGCGCACGTGCGCACACACACACACACACACACACACACACACACACACACACACACACACACACACACACACACACACACACACACACACACACACACACACACACACACACACACACACACACACACACACACACACACACACACACACACACAGGCCCTAAGGTTTACTAGCTACCATATCCCTGACAAGTCTGAAGCTACATTTGCACAGCAGAGTAATGGAGCAGTACATCACCAGCGGTTTGATGGCTCTCCGTGCTTATTGGAGGGCTTTCAATTCACGTTTTATCCAAAGAAAAGTCCAGAGAAGGCACTTAACATTCCTCAACACAGCTGAGAGCGAAACGCAACAGTAAATTAAATGATCGCTTGGCAAAGCAAATATATAACAACTTTTAATCAAATTATTAGCAATGAGTGACTGAAAGTATGATAATGGCCATAATATTTGTGCATGTTTAACAGATTGTCACTCGCACAGTGAAGGAATTATTGCGTATTGCTTGCCCGTGTAAAGAATAGATGGATTTCAACATTTAAATCATCCCAGCAATTGAGAGAGAATTAAACAGAGTGGGATGTAACAGCCATGTCTCAGCCATCATGTCTTGCCAAGTGGAATAAGCTTTTCACCGTAATATCCTCCCTTGGCATTGACATTAAAGTGAAATGCGCCATTCTTTTAGGCCATATTTCAGATATAATACAACTTCCCCAAACTATTAACTACATCAAGCTGATATAAGTGTCTCGCTCCATGAAACCTCCAAAGATCTAGCCAAACAAATTGGAAAAGAAATGGTGAAGTCTGGAATCCTTATGGTCAGGAGCATTGATGGATTGCCCTCGCTTATAATGACGTATAGAATATAGCTGTGTTTACAAAAGATCTTGGTGGCGCCCAGTGGCTGGTATGAGGAGTCAAAGCACTTTGCTTCAGCCCTGGGTTCAAAACTGCAATTCTTTACTGGATCGTTCCAATCCTAATGGTTGTGTTTACATGGACAATATGTATTCATTCAGAATGAAATCATTCCAAACAGACATTCATATACCCAGCTGTTTACATGACACCTGAATAAAAGTAGTCCTTGTGCCTCATTCGTTTACATGACCAAAGCATTCATTCAGAATGCTACTACTACTGAGGGCAGACATGTGTCAAATAAGGCATGTATTACAAACACTAGGAGCGTTCAGAATCAAGTGTTTATATGGTAACTATATCCTGATTTAAACGGTATAACACCTCGATGAAAATGTATTTGGGTCAAACTGGAATGGAATATTCTAGTCCAATTGAGGTGTTTACATACATGAGCATTTTTATTCTGAATGAAAAGTAATTCTGAATACAAGTGGAATATATCTGTCCATGTACATAACATGGATGTATTAGCGTTTGCAATTTAGCTTTTCCTGGCCTGGGCCATGGCTCAGTGGTCCAGGCACCTTGGCTGGTAATCCAGTCTGGCAGTGTGCCGCGGGTTCGACTGCCGATCCCGACAGCCTTTACTGCATGTCATCCCCCCATCTCTCTCCCCATTTCCTGTCAGCCTACTTTCTGTCCCTCCATAAAAAATATAAAATAAAGGCGAAAGCCACAAAAAAACATTAAAAAAAATTGTTTTGCTTTTCCTATGGCAAGATACTGTATGAGGAGCACTCCTTTTCTTCCTGGGTATCGTATCGGTTTTAGGACAAAGGCATTACTTAATTTGTTATCGTTTTAAAACAAGGCAGATACCATGATGTGTACCAACCTTCTGTGCATTTGCAGAGCAACAAAAATTGTAAAAAACGTTTGAATTGGGAAGAGCCTATCATTTTCATATTGCCATATTTGGCATGAAGACTTTAGAAAAGCAATAAGCCACACAAGGACGTTTACCCTGATTTTAGAACCGCTAAGGATGTCGGGAGTGTGCATAGTGCTTCACTTGACCACTTAAGATCTATACACTCGGCAATAATAGCCGATCCAACGCGTGGCGATATACTGAATTACAGTATATATTTAGTATTTTTTCGGTTTAGATTCTGTGTCCTTAGATTAATCTTTCTCCTCAGTCACACAGCGACACAGCAGCCTTTTACTGAAGCTTGCAAACCTGCTGAGACCAATGTGTGTACTGTACTGCATGTGGCAATAGCATGCGATACACTTCGCAACCTGGAAGTCACCTTGAGAGAGGGGAAAGTGAGGTGACACTCGGAAGGCTGACAGAAACGCCATGCCTGGGGCTCGGCTCATGGCCCTCTCTCAAGTCACCTTGAGAGAGGGGAAAGTGAGGTGACACTCGGAAGGCTGACAGAAACGCCATGCCTGGGGCTCGGCTCATGGCCCGTCTCCCGGGGAATGTGGTTGACTCAAGGCTGGATCTGTTGGGGGCCATAAAACGGAAAGTACCAAGGAGAAACAAGATTACACAAACAGGCCCGACACAAAAAGAAAAAGAAAGAAAACACGCGGGAAGCAGTAAAATAGCCTGCGTGGGTGTCAAGTTATTTGCAATGGTCTCTAAACTGCACTTCGACATAACTGCTTTGCTTGAGCACTAAATGGAAGTATTGCAAGCGGCAAAAGCAAACAGTTTCTTTCATTGCCAGGACTCGAGTATTTAAATGCATGTGGAGAACCATGAGTTTTAATATCTGCGTTCCTACTCTGTCCTGACTGATTTGCTGCATGTTGTGTTTTTATTTATTTTTTCTCTATGTTTTTATACTTTTATTTTGTTCTTTGCCATTGTTCTATCATTTTAACTACTTGACTGTGTTTTATTGTATTATATTTTTGTGTCCTGCCCTGTGAAGCACTTTGAGCTGCATTTATGTATGAAAGGTGCTATATAAATAAAGTGTATTATTATTATTTGAGTCAGTAGTGGAAGAGATAATTATTCCTGGAAAATCAGTATATGCACCTAATGGATATATATATATTTACCACTAAAGCTATCATGGAATTATTACCTTATATATAGAGTGAATAGGTAAATATAGGAGAAAATGATATTATGGTAAACACACAGGCCCGCTCCAGCGTCATCCTCTCAGCACATGCACACACATACACAAACAGAGGAACACAGACAAGTTCCCTCACAGGTCAAAGTCACCTCGACTGGACCGGACTGAGCAAACAATGGGACCGGATGGTTCACACACACACACACACACACACACACACACACACACACACACACACACACACACAAGCTGACTTAATAAAACACGTACACAACACTCACTCATGACAGAGGATGACCGGGAGAAGATGACCGGGAGAAGATGACCACACGATGGATCAGACCATCTGAGGAGAACTTGTGATTGGCCGAGTGGCGGCACTAAGAGACTATAATACTATGGAGGTTGTTGGTGAACTTCACTCATTGTCACTATAGGATGATGGGTCCAGAGCTGAAAATTCATTATGAGCTCTGCGGTAATCAATGTTGGTAACATCTGTCTCTGTTCGTTATAGTATGATTGTATAGGATTCATATATTATGATTTGGCTCAAGCACCATTGTAACTAGAAATAGGACATAAAACGGATTGACATAATCTTAACTTCTCCTGTGTATTATTCTGCCTGGTATGAGTACATTTTGGGAATAATCATCAAACGAACGCGTGTTGATTCCATGTTGTTTTGTCTAATACCTCTTGGGAGGTAAAGGGTGAGAAACGGACTGGGATCTCCAGCAGATGGTGACACCTGACACGTGATTATTTCCACCGGACCAGGCAGAACATAAAAGGATCTAAGAGGGTTGAACGTCTTGCGAAGACAACCTGCCAGGTCAACACACGGTGTCCTTTTTCCTGTGAGACTCAATAGAGGTAAGCAGTTCTCTATTGTAATAAAAACTGCTAATTGATTTATTCCAAATTGAATTGAGTCTCACAAAGGAAAAATCAACTCCGTTTTACAAAAAAACATTGAACTCTAAAAACATAACAGTATCTATTCTAGGGGACAGATATGGATGGCCAGCATTCGGTTATAATCAATGTGTATGTTTTTGTGTTGTAAAAGTTTATAAAGAGTAAGAGAAAGTCTTAGAATAATAAGAACATGTCTGGAGAAGATATTTAGGTGAATTTATGGGCAGTTTCTGTGTCGAAATGTGGGCTAGAGTAGTCAACAAGTGAAAATGGTAGTCAAAATAGTTTAATCTATTACTTCACTCGGTTATCCTGAGTGTGGGGCTAAAAGTAGCCTTGATGAAAGAGTAGCATCGATGACTGGTTTACTAGTTATCACTTCATTTTGATCAAGTGACTGTCTAATATAGACTTATTTATCCTTAACATGGCATGGTAGCTAGCCCCTGAGGGCTATTACGGTTCCCTTTAAGGGGAGTTGTCGTGAAATTTAAAATTGTTTTACTATAACCCCAAAATACATGTTTTATAAGAAAAAAAGTGAAAAATTGAGGACAGTGGAGATAAGTCTTGAAGAAGAGGCACAAGGTCAAGAAAGTCTGGGACTTCAAGTATACACCTATATATGTGTATATATATATTTATATGAAGATATTGTATGTAAAAGTAAGTGTCAAAAACCAGAAACCGGGGAGGCTGGTATAAGTGTGTCAAAAACCAGAAACCGGGGAGGCTGGTATAAGTGTGTCAAAAACCAGAAACCGGGGAGGCTGGTATAAGTGTGTCAAAAACCAGAAACCGGGGAGGCTGGTATAAGTGAAACTGGACATTTTGTCCTAGAACTGTGTAAAAGTAGCTCAGAAACCAGAAACCGGGGAGGCTGGTAGAAGTGAAAGTGTTTATTTTGTCCTAGAAAACCAGAAACCGGGGAGGCTGGTAGAAGTGAAAGTGTTTATTTTGTCTTAGAACTGTGTAAAAGTAAGTGTAAAAAATTAGCATAAAATCCTGACGACATTGGCCTCAGCGCCCCGTCAGTTTCGGCATTTTTGTGGTGGCATGTATATGTACGTTTGTGACCAGGGCGCCACTGGTCACAGATGATGGATATTTATATTGATAGAAAATATATGAGCAGTGTTGTAAGATATAGTGTAATCCGTGCGGTTACAAGTAAAATGTATGTTTTGTGAGACTGCCCGGTGTCGCAGGGCACCGTCAGTGATATTGTGAAATACTGTCTGTCTGTCTGTCGGTCTGTCTGTCTATCGTTCTGTCTGTCTGTCTGTCTGTCCCTCCCTCCCTCTCTACCCCTCAGCTCCCACTCACTCTCGCTCTCTGTCTCTCTCTGTGTCTGGTGCTGTGGGGCAAAGGCCAAACTGCGCTCCGGCACATAGGGAGATAGGGTAGAATGGTTATATTGTTTTAATAACATTTGGTGCCCAAGTTGCACCTGTAAAAAATGAGGCATTCTGCAGTATGAGTATTGTGCTCTGAATACTTAGAGGTCAATACTGATACTCGGATACTTGTACTCAAGTACATTTTTCAAATCTGTACTTCTGCTTGTAAAAAAAATTGGTTTAAGGTTAATAAGGTAGTATTTTTAGGCTCAAAGGAGTATGTTTGCTTATAATAAAGCAGCGGTATTGGTATTTGATTAACTATAGGAATAACTAATTTACAGATAATGTGTTTATATTATCTGTAAAAGAGGGATTCGAAGTGAGGTATATTTTTTAAATATTTAAGTGCATTGTGCAATAAAAAAAAAATAGAATACTTTGTTTTCTTTTTGAGATATCTTTCTCTCTCTACCTGTCTCTACGTAACCTCCCTCCATATAAATGTGAAATGCATGCGCTAGAGAACTCTGTCTCTCTGCGTCTCCTCCCTCCATTTTACAACTGTGTAAATGCGTACGTAGAACGCTGGGTCTCTCTCTCTCTCTATCTCTCTCTCCTTGGCTTCTCTCTAAGTACTCTCCCTCCATATAAATGTGTAAATGCGTGCTGTGAGAACGTCTGTCTCTCTAAGTACCCTCCCTCCATATAAATGTGTAAATACGTACTGTAAGAACGGTCAGGAGAAGTATTTTTTTTGTCATTTTCATTTGCTGACCATCATAAGAATTGTCAATAATTATTGTTTCATTTCATTCACCAGTATTTGTTGTTCTTTTCTGTTTTATCTCACAGATACGGAATGACTATTGATAAAATAGTGTATTGCCTAACACCAGATCAGCTGATGGTCTAACATTGGTCTTATAAATCTTAAATAGTTACTGTAGGTAGTGATGTTACAAAGTTGAGTGCTCTCCAAACAGATTTCCTTAACAGCACTCACATAAAACTAAGAGGAACAAATCTCAAAAGGACAGATAAAACACTAGGCCTGCCCTTTGATTAGGTTGAAAAAGGTTACGGGTAACCGGCACAAAGTCTATAGATCTATGACAAAATATAATTAATGATCTTGTTTCAGGTGTATAATGATCTTGTTTCAGGTGGAGAAGACACTAAAAGAGGGTCTAACAAAGACGTTCTAAAGGATATATATTTAGAATAAGTGTAAAGAAAAATAGCAGATCTACAAGCTCTCATACGGCCGGAATGTTTATATATACTGTAGGCTAATTAACCATGTACTGTATAGATAAAAGAAAAAGGATCTCCATCTTCCCCAGGATATAGATTATTTTAACTGAATTATCCCATCTTTGGACAATCTACATTTCATCATTATGAGTCATTATCCCACCTCATCATATTTTTATTATTTTGGTAGAGGGACACCTTCCACTTCATTTTATTATTTGTTTTTCATCACCATGAGTTTGGCTTGACTAGGCATATATCCTCCCCTGAATAGACTTGATTCTATATTGGGCCTTTATGGTACTAATTTGACTCACCCGGAAGCTGCTACGATCGGCGCAGGAGCGCGACAAAGATAACATCATCAAGTACCCCGTCCCCCTCTCCAAGCTCTGCTTGGTATAAGAACTGTGTTAGGTGCATCTCCGACGTTTTCTCCCGTTTGCGACAGAGATCAAGTGTATCTGTCAATGAGAACGTATAGGCTATATTGTCACCTGTCGGTCACCTGTTATGTCACCCATCCTGGGGGGCGGGGTGAAGATTCGGCTCTGACAACGAGCAAAGAAGAACTATCGCAGTGTCTGCTCTGATGAGCTACTAAGAACTTTGCCATTGGCACTTTCGACGGCGCAGGAGCGCTACAACGGTGCTGGGTTTCATGGGAACCCCGGACACATCATCTTCTTCATCATCATCATCATCATCATCATCATCGAGAGAGAAAAGTCATTCTGTCTCTCTCCCACAGTACCATCTAAATAATGAGTGATTGTTTGCCTAGTCAAAGTCAAAAAGACTGTTTTTTTAGGTGTTGACAAATTGGGAACCATACAACCCATATTACATCAATCATGCAACACGCTATTTCATGAAGTTACTTTTTAAGGAGGTTACATTGAAATGTTAAATGTTTATTTCTGTATTAATTGATGTGGTTATTAAGAAAATCAATAGTAGACATGCAGCATTACCACGCCAAGGTCATAGTCCAAAGCTGTGTGGATATAAGAGATAAGGATTTGGGTGCGGGTAGTAATGTTCATGGGGCTCAAAGTTCACTGCAGGGGAAAGCCCTGGGTAATCAATAAATCTGGCTAGTCTAAAGCTAAACTAAAAAGTTGAATAATAGAAACCATAACATGTTGTATGTTGTATCTCAAAGAGGGTGTTTACAATGCCTTTGACGGCCGGTAAAGTCCCTTTACAGTTTGAAAAGAAAAAATACGGTACAGAGACATTCCCCAATGTTTTGGTCCATCTCTGAGATTTACAGAGATGGAAAGAGGGATTGGAAGAGATAATTATTCCTGGAAAATCAGTATATGCACCTAATGGATATATATATATTTACCACTAAAGCTATCATGGAATTATTACCTTATATATAGAGTGAATAGGTAAATATAGGAGAAAATGATATTATGGTAAACACACAGGCCCGCTCCAGCGTCATCCTCTCAGCACATGCACACACATACACAAACAGAGGAACACAGACAAGTTCCCTCACAGGTCAAAGTCACCTCGACTGGACCGGACTGAGCAAACAATGGGACCGGATGGTTCACACACACACACACACACACACACACACACACACACACACACACACACACACACACACACACAAGCTGACTTAATAAAACACGTACACAACACTCACTCATGACAGAGGATGACCGGGAGAAGATGACCGGGAGAAGATGACCACACGATGGATCAGACCATCTGAGGAGAACTTGTGATTGGCCGAGTGGCGGCACTAAGAGACTATAATACTATGGAGGTTGTTGGTGAACTTCACTCATTGTCACTATAGGATGATGGGTCCAGAGCTGAAAATTCATTATGAGCTCTGCGGTAATCAATGTTGGTAACATCTGTCTCTGTTCGTTATAGTATGATTGTATAGGATTCATATATTATGATTTGGCTCAAGCACCATTGTAACTAGAAATAGGACATAAAACGGATTGACATAATCTTAACTTCTCCTGTGTATTATTCTGCCTGGTATGAGTACATTTTGGGAATAATCATCAAACGAACGCGTGTTGATTCCATGTTGTTTTGTCTAATACCTCTTGGGAGGTAAAGGGTGAGAAACGGACTGGGATCTCCAGCAGTAGGGACTGGGATGGCAAAATAAATGTGCACATGATGTGTATACAGAGGTTTTATGGTATCCTCTCTCTCTTGAGGTACTGAGATTTGAGGTCCTTATGCCAAATACTGATTCTCTCTGATGTTTGACCAGGAGATATACATATAACCTAACCTGCTTCAGGTAACCTGACACTGGAACGAATGGATTTCAATAGGTAGAGCTAAATTTCACAAAATGTTCTTGACAATCGAAGAAAGCCAAACAGCTACGAGCCAATGAATCGTAAAAAAAATCACATTTCTGTGAAAATACAGATTTCCAGACCACAATGTTTGGTTAGTCTCCACACAGAGCCCACCAAGCAGGGGTCAACCCAAATAGGTGGAGGTCATCCTTAACCAGAGAGCCAGGTTTAATCTTTGTACCCATGTGGTGTATCATTAGCAGTACCACTGACACTAATGGAATATGTTACTAAACTGAAAATAGGATTTCTATCATGCCATGTTATCTTGACGTTGTTGTTTTTCTTTTTGCGGCTAATCTGGTGGCCTTTCAAGATGAATGGCTTTCATTATGTAGTCGAGAGCTTGAAATAGGAAAGGAATTAAAATGTATTTGTGGCACCACTAATAAAATAAAAATACAACACAAAAACTACACCACACATCATTTTGGTCTGTATTTTGGAAGTGACAGAACAGATTTGTACTGAGCGACATTCCAGGAGGTACAATGGCATCCTGGGCTACTTTTAGACCTGCTAAATATTGCCCCTGGTTTTACATAATCACCATTAGCAGAGTGAGAGTCACATAAAGAGAACTTTATGTTTCCCAAAATGCTACTTGACAGGGAGGCATAAAGGTTTAAGGAGCTGTATTTGGCAGAGGCTGGTTTCCGTGCAGACTGCCTACGGCTTCACTAATGACACTACCTGACATCCATGACCCTTGCTCTGCGCCGCGCCGCGCAAGGCCTTGTTAGGCTGTTAAAATAAGGGCCCTGCGAATGCAACTATCGCCGTGTGTTTTCACGCACAGCACTAGCATGTAGCGTCTTCTGTTTTGGCCGGTTTATGACTTATTATGAGCCCTGGGAGGTACGTTACAACCAGCTGTAAATGATAAAACAATCAGCCGTCCAAGGACATAATTAATAGGCTGCATAACTTGAAAGACGCAGCGTGAGTGCATTTTAGAGCAGAGGAGCCGTTTATCGTTTGACAAAGACAAGTGTTCCAGCAGGTGGATAACGTGGATTATATCCACAATGTACACTACAGCCATATATACTTCATGGAGAATATCACAAGCGAGGAGGTTTTGCAATCCGTCAGCAGAAATCACAGACGCATACACTATATATGCTATCAGGAGAAGCTTTCAAATTGTCCATGATTGAAACAGGATAATCCCAGCAGAAGCTACTCCCTTAGCTATCACAGTTACAGATTACTACAAGTTCTGTTCATTTTCCATCCGCCCAAAAGAGGTCTTGAACTTTTCTAAACAGCAGCAATGGGAGGTAGTGGTAGTACTGAAATGGTGGCGATGGTAATGAGGAGAGAGAGAGAAAGAGAGAGAGAGAGAGAGAGAGAGAGAGAGAGAGAGAGAGAGCACTCAGAGAGAGCCACTGTGAGTGAGACGAGCAAAACGGTGGGTCTGGAGTATATGAAGCATTTTTTGTAAGAGCTCTGTCAGATCGCTGCTTATCTCTGGGGGGTGTGAGTGTGGGGGGGTGGGGGGGTGGAGGTCTTGACTCTCAGCTCTGGGATGCTTCTCCTTGCGCTTGGGGGCCTGGAACCGTTTCAGACCACTTTAATGGACAACTGCGGAGGGGCTATTACACCCCCATCAGCACCTCCTGGAGTAATCACACGCCACCTCGGGACCCACGCCAGTGAATACACTTGCGCTTCCTTATCGGTGGCTGACAGTGAAGGGTGAATTTGATATGCCTCTCTGAAAACCTGGGCCCATAATTCACCCATGACTGAGAGAGGTCTTAGCCTAACTCACTGTGCAGTAAAATCCTCAGTGTCTATTTCACTAGCGTGTACACATGAAACCGAATGAACCCTTACGGGTCTATTTGTTTCCTTTTGTACAATCTTGGGAGTTACAAATGGGTGTGGGGTCCATTTGCTTCTATTTGTACACTCTTGGAGTTAAATGAACACTGACGATTTTACTGCTTGCCTTGCTCTGTCACCCGTTCAGAAGTCAACATTCCGGGAAATGCAAGCACTTCCTGTCTTGTTGTCAGCCACTGGCAGTGGTGTAAAGTAACACATTTAAGTACATTTACTCAAGTGCTGTACTTAAGTACACTTTTGAGGTATTTGTACTTTACTAGTTACTTTGTAGAATAGATGTATTTACAAAACATACAGTAACCACTTCAGCCCTATATATACATTACAGCCATTTGAAAATAGCCGATCTGTGAGTATTTCTACAGTATATTGCAGTATTGATACTTTTACTTTCAGTAAAACCTTTTCGGTACTTTTTCCACCACTGGCCACTGGCTTGTTTTCAGGTCCACATTGAAACCTTGTTTTGAGACAGACTGTGTCAGGACTAGGTGAGTAACAACACAACAACTCAAACCTTGTTTTGAGACCGACCGTGTCAGGACTAGGTGAGTAACAACACAACAACTCAAACCTTGTTTTGAGACAGACTGTGTCAGGACTAGGTGAGTAACAACACAACAACTCAAACCTTGTTTTGAGACAGACTGTGTCAGGACTAGGTGAGTAACAACACAACAACTCAAACCTTGTTTTGAGACAGACCGTGTCAGGACTAGGTGAGTAACAACACAACAACTCAAACCTTGTTTTGAGACAGACTGTGTCAGGACTAGGTGAGTAACAACACAACAACTCAAACCTTGTTTTGAGACAGACTGTGTCAGGACTAGGTGAGTAACAACACAACAACTCAAACCTTGTTTTGAGACAGACTGTGTCAGGACTAGGTGAGTAACAACACAACAACTCAAACCTTGTTTTGAGACAGACCGTGTCAGGACTAGGTGAGTAACAACACAACAACTCAAGTCATGAGGCCTCATTTGACCTCTGTCACCTTTGACACGGTGGCCGCCAGGCGAGGCGTTTACTAACGCGGTGCACAGCACCTCCTTCTCCCGCTCCTCAAACGGCGAGAGAGAGAGAACGATAAAGGCGCAGTAAAGAGACAAGGAACAAACCATACAAGATAAATCGAAGTCAGCGAGAGTGAGAGAGTGAGAGAGAGAGAGAGAGTGAGAGAGGCAACCTGAGTCTCTAGTCTCAGCGAGCTAAAAAGGGAATTCGGGTTCCAAAATGGAAACTCGGTCCAAAAGGCTGGTTTGAACAGGGGTCCTGAGTGAGGTGGGTGGTCTGTCTCTGGGCTCCGCCTATCTCACCGCTGTGAAGAGAACGCGTCTGGTTTGCTGGTTTGCTGATTCCAGGACACCACTCAGCCATAGAGACCCACTGACTGCCATCCTAAAAACAACCTTGTACGTGTCTGTGAGGAACCCACCGCCCTCGCTCTCTCTCTCTCTCTCTCTCTCTCTCTCTCTCTCTGGCTCTTCCTCAGTCTTACTGCAGGATGCTGTTGTGTTGATTTCAATTCATTACGATTTGTTTGAACATTTCCAAGGACATAATGAGCATAGTGTACACAACCTGAAACCAGAGCAACCATTTCTGTGTTACTCTTTGGGGCAAATTACAGCGTTTTCAGAGCGAGGTGCCCAGAACCACTTGGCAGGCCCGGAGGCACAAGCCTTTCTGTCCATCAGAGGTTTTCTATCACAACATTTTGACAACAGTGAGCAAAGTGAAACAAAGTGAGAACTGTGCGGTAAACATTGTCAGCTCTTTGGTTTCCAAGAAGCCTGTGATTTTCTGTATATGCGAGAAGTCTCAATATTATAGACCTTCACGTCACTGTCGAATTAAGCATAATTATCACTGTTTTAGGCCTTGGTTTTTCATGTCAATTTGGTCAAATACGTGAACTATTTGCCTTCCAAATCATTATTCAATGCCAAGAAAGAGAATGTGGAAAATGTGATGAAAAATCTTCGATTTATGGCAATGTCCAAATGATATATTTTTTTTAATGTTTTTTTTTGTGGCTTTCACCTTTTATTTTTATATATTTTATGGAGGGGCTGACAGGAAATGGGGAGAGAGATGGGGGGAAGACATGCAGTAAAGGCCGTCAGGATCGGGAGTCGAACCCGCGGCACACTGCCAGTCTGGATTACCAGCCAAGGTGCCTGGACCACTGAGCTGTGGCCCAGGCGTCCAAATGATATATTGTTGTATTATTTATGTTGCCAAATATTTTACATTTAATGTGTATCCATTGTTGTATTAGTTACGTTGACAAATAATGTTGTATTTTTTCGATTACTTTGTACTTTTGTTGTTAAATGAGGTGAGAAATGTGAGGTGAGAAATACAATAAAAATATGCTTCCTATATGGCCCATTTACCTATGGATATGTATATGACAAATGATGATTTGCAAATAACGTTAGTGTACCGAAAATTATGACATATTTTTTACATCGCTAAATCATATTTTTGGAAACAATTTAAGAGAAATGTAGCTGAACTTGAGTCAGATTTGAGAATTTAAAGCGTAGAGGTCAAGGTCAAACATTGAGAATCCACAAAAAGCCTGAGAACAGAACAGACTGGATACTCTACTGCCAGAATCGCTTTTAAATTTCTTTCTTGGGAAATACAAACTACATAGTATTTTAGCTCTGTTCACATGAGAAAAAAGAAAAAAAAAACTTTCTGATGTTAATTCCTCGCTTGTGAACTACCTTTCACTTTCCCTTTCATCTACTGTACAGTAATTCACCACCACTGGCCATTATATAAAGCTATTTCTAGCTGTTAAGACTTGTTAAATCAAGGTCTCTGACAGTGTTATGTCTACAAGACAATTCAATGGTTAAGTAAAAGCCTATATGTACTGCAGAGCAAGATGGATAGAGTAAAATATTCTCTGAAAGCCTGTAACATGTAAGATGAAAGCCAATTTATCAAGAAAGTCAAACGCGGTTAACGAAAGCAAAGGGCAATTAATTTTTGACATCCTACTTTGAAAAGCATGAACTTCTTCTCTCTCTCTTTTTTTTATTTCAAGAAAGAAAAAAGGAGGGATGGACAACATGTTTGGTCCTTGAACTTCAGTTCTTCAGCTCTCCGAGTACATCCAAGAGAAATGTTTGCTTTTTTGGGTACTGTGATGCAGACGTTTGCTTATTATTACAATCGTGATTTTGGAAATGAATTTCCAGAGTTGGTCTAGACAACGATTATTTGGCTGTCCTCGGAGACAAGATTCCAGTGCAGCATACCTTGATCGACTCTCTGATAACAAGTGTTTTGAATGGCCGCTCCTCTTAAAAGGAAAAGGTGTGAGAGAGGGATAAAACTATCAAAGCAGCATAACATATTTCAGTTATATTTTGATATTTTCAATAAATGTATCTCCACAAACAGAATCAGTACTAATTAGATTGCGATAACCATGCTATAACATGCATTTTCCTTTCATGAATCTACCACCAGATATCCGCCATGAGACTTCTATTCATGACTAACTGGAAACATAACACAGTAACGGCAGAGATTGTGCATGCATGTGTATTTTGATTATTTTCACAAATCCTCCAGTTACCACGGGGGCTCTTTCATGTCGACTGTCTCTAAATGTCAAAGCGGGCCCTCAAATTACCCCCAATTAATTACGAGTATCTGCAAGTATATGGGAGAGGAAGTACTTGCATTCACCCAAGACATGGGAATGCGGAACGAGACCCAAACATACAAACAAATGTTGGACCTGCTCATTTAGTCAGACCTCGCCTGGAAGCTTTGTACTCGAGGACCTGCAAGCGCCACAGAGAATGCAGGCCACAGTTGTTGTTGTGACGCAAGTCTGCTTTATGGGAAACTTTCCACGGCAATCCATCTGATGATGGCTTCCTTATATCACTGGCAGTGGCGTGCACAGATAGACACTAGGGGGTGCTAGAGCACCACCTGCCCTTGCCCTTTGGACAGCAATGTGCCCTTTTGGGCAATATTAATATTTTTTGTACAGTGTACAGGATGTGGACCATGGTGGCATTGATCAATTCTTGATAAAAAAAAGCTTCTAATATATTATTTATACCCCACAATCTATAAATCTCACACTATTAAGGCAACCGGCCGGTTCCACGTGCTGCACAAGGTGCCCTTTTTTCACTTGAGCACCTGCCCCTCTAAATGTCTGTGCACGCCACTGATCACTGGCACACAAACCTACTGCACGCCAGCGTCCCCTATATTCCACCAGCAAACAGCGATCACAGGAACTGCAGCCTGCCGTCACATGCAAGTGTTTACATAGAAAACGTTTTGAAATGGTATTCCTGTCAACAATCTAACCAAATCCAACTGTCTTCTGCTGTGAAATAATATTACAGATATAGACGGAAAAAAGGGGACCGTCAAGATGGGACTTGACAAGAGAAGATGGTATGTTTCGCTCAGTGTTAAAGCCGTCTTCGGCGGGCTTCAGTTTAACTTCGTGACATAAGCACTGCATCCAATGTGTTCCAGTGCGGGTGCCAGGAGCGTCATCTATCACGCAGGGTGCCCCGTCTAATCAGGATGAATAGGCCTTTAATGACAGCAGTTGTTTCCTTCAATGTCACGTCCATGTTTATCTTCTATCCTAACATCCCATTAAGCGAGGGCTGCAGAGTTTATACGCCCGACGTTGTAGTCACCCAGTGTTACAATCACAACTCCTCCACAGCACGCTCCAACACAGGCCTTCCACTGGAGCTCTCCGTCTGTCTCTCTCTCTCTCGCGCTCTCTCTCTCTCTGGTGCCCTCGTTTTGCCTTCTCTCTCTCTTTCTCCCTCCTTCCTCTCCTTTCAGTCCGTGTCCATCTGAAGTTTGCCAGCCGGCCATAACATCAGCTCCAGATTAGGCCCCACAACGACTTCTCGCCTCGTGTAGTGGTGGCCGTGACGCACTGAGCCAAGTGAGCCATGATCTATCTGGGACCAGCTAGGCTCTTTGAAGTCATGGTGGGGCACAGGCGGCGGCTAACATCCATCCGGCCGTCGGTCTGTCTATCTATCTATCCATCTACTGTATCTCTCTTTCTCTCTCTGTCCTTCTCCATGTATCTCTTTGACCTTATGTGTGTTATATATAACATCTGTATGTACAGTGTGTGTGATACCATATGTGTGTAAGCATTGATTGAGTAACTGTGTGTGTGTGTATTTACAGTATGTATGTATCCATCTGCACACATGTGTTTGTGAGTGTGTGTGTCCATCTGCTGCACGTGTCTGTCCGTGTGTATGCGCGTGTGCGCATGCATCTGTGCGTATTTCCCCTAAGTGAGAGGACGCATGCCACGGCTAAGTCCAATCTAAACAGAGCCGAGCAGCAGGAAGAAGAGGTGCAGTAGCGCGGCTAACTTCACCACATGGAATAGTTGCAGACAGACTGACCTGACTCCTGCGTTGGACACGGGGAGGAGAGGGGGAGGGTTGACCTGACTCCTGCGTTGGACGCGGGGAGGAGAGGGGGGTGGTTGACCTGACTCCTGCCTTGGACGCGGGAGGAGAGGGGGGTGGTTGACCTGACTTCTGCCTTGGACGCGAGAGGGGAGGAGGGTGGTTGACCTGACTCCTGCGTTGGATGCGGGGAGGAGAGGGGGAGGGTTGACCTGACTCCTGCGTTGGATGCGGGGAGGAGAGGGGGAGGGTTGACCTGACTCCTGCGTTGGACACGGGGAGGAGAGGGGGAGGGTTGACCTGACTTCTGCATTGGACGCGGGGAGGAGAGGGGGAGGGTTGACCTGACTCCTGCGTTGGACGCGGGGAGGAGAGGGGGGTGGTTGACCTGACTTCTGCCTTGGACGCAGGGTTGACCTGACTCCTGCGTTGGACGCGGGAGGAGAGGGGGAGGGTTGACCTGACTCCTGCGTTGGATGCGGGGAGGAGAGGGGGGTGGTTGACCTGACTCCTGCCTTGGACGCAGGGTTGACCTGACTCCTGCGTTGGACGCGGGAGGAGAGGGGGAGGGTTGACCTGACTTCTGCCTTGGACACGGGGAGGAGAGGGGGAGGGTTGACCTGACTCCTGCGTTGGACGCGAGAGGAGAGGAGGGTGGTTGACCTGACTCCTGCGTTGGACGCGGGGAGGAGAGGGGGAGGGTTGACCTGACTCCTGCGTTGGACACGGGGAGGAGAGGGGGAGGGTTGACCTGACTCCTGCGTTGGACGCGGGAGGAGAGGGGGAGGGTTGACCTGACTTCTGCCTTGGACACGGGGAGGAGAGGGGGAGGGTTGACCTGACTCCTGCGTTGGACGCGGGAGGAGAGGGGGAGGGTTGACCTGACTTCTGCCTTGGACACGGGGAGGAGAGGGGGAGGGTTGACCTGACTCCTGCGTTGGACGCGAGAGGAGAGGAGGGTGGTTGACCTGACTCCTGCGTTGGACGCGGGGAGGAGAGGGGGAGGGTTGACCTGACTCCTGCGTTGGACACGGGGAGGAGAGGGGGAGGGTTGACCTGACTTCTGCGTTGGACGCGGGGAGGAGAGGGGGAGGGTTGACTCCTGCGTTGGACGCGGGGAGGAGAGGGGGAGGGTTGACCTGACTTCTGCGTTGGACGCGGGGAGGAGAGGGGGAGGGTTGACTCCTGCGTTGGACGCGGGGAGGAGAGGGGGGTGGTTGACCTGACTTCTGCCTTGGACGCAGGGTTGACCTGACTCCTGCGTTGGACGCGGGAGGAGAGGGGGAGGGTTGACCTGACTCCTGCGTTGGATGCGGGGAGGAGAGGGGGGTGGTTGACCTGACTCCTGCCTTGGACGCAGGGTTGACCTGACTCCTGCGTTGGACGCGGGAGGAGAGGGGGAGGGTTGACCTGACTTCTGCCTTGGACACGGGGAGGAGAGGGGGAGGGTTGACCTGACTCCTGCGTTGGACGCGAGAGGAGAGGAGGGTGGTTGACCTGACTCCTGCGTTGGACGCGGGAGGAGAGGGGGAGGGTTGACCTGACTCCTGCGTTGGACGCGAGAGGAGAGGAGGGTGGTTGACCTGACTCCTGCGTTGGACGCGGGAGGAGAGGGGGAGGGTTGACCTGACTCCTGCGTTGGACGCGGGAGGAGAGGGGGAGGGTTGACCTGACTCCTGCGTTGGACGCGGGGAGGAGAGGGGGGTGGTTGACCTGACTTCTGCGTTGGATGCGGGAAGGAGAGGGGGAGGGTTGACCTGACTCCTGCGTTGGACGCGGGAGGAGAGGGGGGTGGTTGACCTGACTTCTGCGTTGGATGCGGGGAGGAGAGGGGGAGGGGTGACCTGACTCCTGCGTTGGATGCGGGGAGGAGAGGGGGAGGGTTGACCTGACTCCTGCGTTGGATGCGGGGAGGAGAGGGGGAGGGTTGACCTGACTCCTGCGTTGGATGCGGGGAGGAGAGGGGGAGGGGTGACCTGACTCCTGCGTTGGATGCGGGGAGGAGAGGGGGTGGGGTGACCTGACTCCTGCCTTGGACGCGGGGAGGAGAGGGGGGTGGTTGACCTGACTTCTGCCTTGGACGCGGGGAGGAGAGGGGGGTGGTTGACCTGACTCCTGCGTTGGACGCGGGGAGGAGAGGGGGAGGGTTGACCTGACTCCTGCCTTGGACGCGGGGAGGAGAGGGGGGTGGTTGACCTGACTTCTGCCTTGGACGCGGGGAGGAGAGGGGGGTGGTTGACCTGACTCCTGCGTTGGACGCGGGGAGGAGAGGGGGGTGGTTGACCTGACTCCTGCGTTGGACGCGGGGAGGAGAGGGGGAGGGTTGACCTGACTTCTGCCTTGGACGCGGGGAGGAGAGGGGGAGGGTTGACCTGACTTCTGCCTTGGACGCGGGGAGGAGAGGGGGAGGGGTGACCTGACTCCTGCGTTGGACGCGGGGAGGAGAGGGGGAGGGTTGACATGACTTCTGCCTTGGACGCGGGGAGGAGAGGGGGAGGGGTGACCTGACTCCTGCGTTGGACGCGGGGAGGAGAGGGGGAGGGTTGACATGACTTCTGCGTTGGACGCGGGGAGGAGAGGGGGAGGGTTGACATGACTTCTGCGTTGGATGTGGGGAGGAGAGGGGGGTGGTTGACATGACTTCTGCCTTGGACGCAGGGTTGACCTGACTCCTGGTTGATGCCGGATGATGATGCTCTTTTCAACTTTCCCTTACCCAGAGACTAGTGATATAGATTATTAAATTACTACACTATCGACTTTAATGAGACAGTACTACAGTAGTGAGATAAAGTAAACCCAGGTTTACTAATCCAATAGCCTTGCTGTAAGAACGAGGCCTGCAGAGCTAAATAAAACACATCAATCCTCTTGTAACATACTGAACTAAAAGAAACAGATCTGCGATAATCTGTGGATCTTGAGTGGATAATTACAACATGCCCCCAGTTCTAGGCTCCAAGAAATCTGGAGAGTACAACCCCAGACAGATTGGACTCAAACTAAGAGCTCTGTGTTTCTGAAATGCCACAACAAGAACAGAGCGGTCCAAGTAATCAAGCCATTCCTTAAACTGAGGAAAAGAGGGTGAGAGAGAGGAAGGGAGAGGGGCACGATGGTTGAGAGACATCAGGAGTCAGAGGAAGGGATAATATATATATATATATATATATATATAGAGAGAGAGAGAGAGAGAGAGAGAGAGAGAGAGAGAGAGAGAGAGGTGTATGTGAGAGTGTAAACAGGGAGGAGGACATCCCTGGCCTTTCATCTGTCTGGGTCTCTGTTTATTTTTGCTTTTCTCGGACTGAAGTGCACAAGAAGTGTGTGTGTACACACACAGTGACAAGCAGTGTGTGTACACACACAGTGACAAGCAGTGTGTGTGTACACACACTGCTTGTCACTGTGTGTGTCACTGTGTGTGTACACACACAGGGGGACAAGCAGGGGGAGATATCGAATGATCTAAACCGGTACACCTAAAGATGACCAATAGGACCATTATCTCCTACAAACCAAAGGAAATATGGAGTCATGTCTGTAGAGCTAGGACTCATAAAAACATGAAATGATTAATATCAATACTAGCGCCAATCTTTGGGAATGTGACTCAAACCCAGAGCTGTGTGATCATTTTCATGTCAATGGGGAGAATCTGACATTAAATCACAAACGTAATAAAAGCTGTTGATGTTTCCACTATCAAGTTCTGATGAAGACTTGATACTCAAAATGTCAAATGCTTGAATAAATCTGTGTTATGGAGGATTTCATGACATTTTTCAGATTGATGTTAGATATTTTGGGCCTCTGCACCTTAAACAATATTTCTTTGGTGTGTGTGTGTGTGTGTGTGTGTGTGTGTGTGTGTGTGTGTGTGCGTGCGTGCGTGCGTGCGTGCGTGCGTGCGTGCGTGCGTGCGTGCATGCGTCTTTTTAGGATTGTATTAGAAACTGACACTCAACAGCAGCTGTAAAAGAAGTAATACAAATGTATGGATTTATAGTACTGCGATATGCTCATGGATTAAAATATCTCTACAGAGACTGGGGGTTTGAATCCTCCACGGTATACCTCTGTTCTTGGCCAGGCTCTCCAACAAACACAATTGGCTGTGTTCGCGGCCGGGTGGGTAACCGGATGGAGAGGGAAGGCCTTCTCACACATGGCGGAGGGGGGATAACGACAAAAATATGTAACCAAATGTGTATATTATTTTATAACCTATTTTAAACCGCAACCCGAAGCAGAGAAACTCTACAGCATGGCAGCGTTCGCAGCCCACTAGCTTGTCTTACAGCAGCCCCATTTACACTTATTATCCCCTATACAAAAGCACAGTATTCGTGCCTTGTGCTTCACCGTATATGTTTTACGGTTACTGAAATTCAAAGAAGAATTGAACACGGAGCTGGCCAGTAAAGACATAACACCATGCATCACCAAGGCCCTCAGAACGTATACATCATCACTCATGGTGAAGACTCACTATGGAAGTGCTGTTTGACAGTAATGGAGAAAACGTGAGAACTTGTGCTGATGTGTCTAAAGTTCATGTCGGGACCGGGCTGGGTCTGCAGAAACAGATCCACTGCAGCCCATCAGTTAACCTGAGGGTCCTCCCATCCAAACACAGATGAACACAGACCCTCGTAATGGACTCATGTACGCCATGCGCACGCACGCACGCACGCCCGCACGTACGCACACACGCACGCACGACACATGTGGGCGTAGCACGCACACAAACACACACACACCATTGTGCACATAATGCACAATGAGACAGACATGACGCAGACACGCACACACACACACAAACACAGACCTCTGAAGGATTAACCCCCTTGCATCTCTGTGGTTTCACACAAACAGTGGGAGCCAGTTGTGACTCCACACAATCAGAGAGCACACCCATCCATCCATCCACCCATCCATCCATCCATCCACCCACCCATCCACCCACTCATCCATCCATCCATCCATCCATCCATCCATCCATCCATCCATCCACCCATCCACCCAGCAGATACTGGTGGAGGAGTGGGCCTTGTAAGGCGGGCTCCACTTGTTATTTCAAAGTGATATTCGAGAGCGGGACCATAAATACCTGCTGTTATTAGATGTCATCTACCTTGGATCTGCTGTTTGGCCCCACGAGGGTGTCTGCTATGTGTCTCCCGTGGCTGCCTGGAGTTCTTATAAATCTCTGTTCGCATTACATTTCCTCAGACGCTCCTCTCCTCCGTGTCTTTCTTGCGTTGCTTCATTTTGTGAACATTTTGACTGGCCTTTATCCAGGCAAAATGCAATCCTGTGACCATTTAGAGATGCGGTCTGGCTCGGCGGAGAACAATACAGGAAGAATCACACGTTTTAGGCATCCAGAACTGCCCCCCGAAATGGCGAGTGTAACGTTAGCCTGCGATACACCCTTTCCTGTGGGAGCAGATCATGGCTGTAGTATCCAGTGTGCTCCAATAAATTACAAGTAGCATTTATACAAAAAAGATCTCTATCACATCTAAAACAACAGGGGAGCGCTCGCCGTGCACTGGAGATGACATTTAAGCAGCCACGTCAGACAGAGCTGTCTATCGCCATGCCTTTGTGGCAACAGGAACAGGTGGGTTTGGGGGTTTTCAGATAATACACTAAATAACTATAGTGCGGACAAAATGCAAAATGCACAGGCCCCGACACCCATACAGCTCAATCTTTACACTTTAAAAGTGAAATGAACACCAGATTGTGCTGCGCAACAGTAAACAAAATGGCTGCACTTTCAGTTGTGGAAAAATAGGTAGACATTGACAGTGTGTGTGTGTGTGTGTGTGTGTGTGTGTGTCATCATGCCAGCTATTCTGACAAAGAGCAAAGCCAAACAACTTGCCAAATACTGTTCTGTTTCGGCTGTTAAAGGCAGTTTGTCTGTGTGGAGGTAGCCTCGGAAACCCAGACGTTTTTATTTCCAGGGAGGAAAAAAAAGGCTGGGTCCGAGTCCACTTCAATTCGGCATAGAGTAGCGCAAACGTCGATCACTCTCTGCTGATTTCTGATCGTCTGCACCTTTGTTAAATTGACGCATACACGCACACCCGTACACACACACACACACACACTTGCGTGCGTGCGTGCGTGCGTGCGTGCGTGCGTGTGTGACTGTAACTGAGGGTAAGACTATAGTGGCTCTGTGTGCTAGGATACTTAAATATGGATTGACCTTTGACTTGCATTTGAAGCAGCGGGGTAGTATTTTATGGGAGGGTAAACGGTGGCAGGGGGTTCAGCTGCAGCGGGGTAGTATTTTATGGGAGGGTAAACGATGGCAGGGGT
Source organism: Electrona antarctica (assembly GCF_951216825.1). Lineage (NCBI taxonomy): Eukaryota > Metazoa > Chordata > Actinopteri > Myctophiformes > Myctophidae > Electrona > Electrona antarctica. Next base: position 14,298,874 of record NC_136796.1, on the reverse strand, counting down.
TTCAGCTGCTAGACAATTATCCCCATCTTTGCCTGTGATCTACAGTCAGCGGTGCCAGCTCCAGCCTTGGTATTGTTTGGAATGTGAGAAGGCTGGCCTGAGTCCCAGACTAGACAAACTCCACTCTGGACAGGGTTAAGACATGCCTCCAGAGCAGCGTGTGTGTGTGTGTGTGTGTGTGTGTGTGTGCGTGCGTGCGTGCGTGCGTGCGTGCACGTGTGACTGTAACTGAGGGTAAGACTATAGTGGCTGTGTGTGCTAGGATACTTAAATATGGATTGACCTTTGACTTGCATTTGAAGCAGCGGGGTAGTATTTTATGGGAGGGTAAACGGTGGCAGGGGGTTCAGCTGCAGCGGGGTAGTATTTTATGGGAGGGTAAACGGTGGCAGGGGGTTCAGCTGCAGCAGGGTAGTATTTTATGGGAGGGTAAACGATGGCAGGGGTTTCAGCTGCTAGACAATTATCCCCATCTTTGCCTGTGATCTACAGTCAGCGGTGCCAGCTCCAGCCTTGGTATTGTTTGGAATGTGAGAAGGCTGGCCTGAGTCCCAGACTAGACAAACTCCACTCTGGACAGGGTTAAGACATGCCTCCAGAGCAGCGTGTGTGTGTGTGTGTGTGTGTGTGTGTGTGTGTGTGTGTGTGTGTGTGTGTGTGTGTGTGTGTGTGTGTGTGTGTGTGTGTGTGTGTGTGTGTGTGTGTGTGTGTGTGTGTGTGTGTGTGTGTGTGTGTGTACAGCATACAGTATATAGGCCTATGTGTATCAGAATTTATATCTTATATGAAAGAATGTCTGTCTGTCTGTCTGTCTGTCTGTCTGTCTGTCTGTCTGTCTGTCTGTCTGTCTGTCTGCGTGCGTGCGTGCGTGCGTGCGTGCGTGCGTGCGTGCGTGCGTGCGTGCGTGCGTGCGTGCGTGCGTGCGTGCGTGCGTGCGTGCGTGCGGAGGTTGAACAAGCACCACTGATCACAGAGTTAAACCGCCGAACCAGGGCCACAACCACGTCCCCGCCCTAGAGCATGAACCACCCACAGGACAGAAAGGGCTCTCTCTCTCCATCCTGTACCACTAAAGGGCTCTCTCTCTCCATCCTGTACCACTAAAGGGCTCTCTCTCTCCATCCTGTACCACTAAAGGGCTCTCTCTCTCCATCCTGTACCACTAAAGGGCTCTCTCTCTCCATCCTGTACCACTAAAGGGCTCTCTCTCTCCATCCTGTACCACTAAAGAAAAACCCCATAAAACGTGTGGCTTTGACACTCCAGGTTAATCCATCAGGAGATATGAACTGCAGGAAAAAAAACAGCTCTCTCCCCTCAACTCTAACCCGCACCGACAGAAGAAATACTAAATAAATAACTGAGGTCATTCCTGGACGGGACATCAAGGCTTATAGCCCAACTGGCTCGCATCCCAACGGCGGCGCAGAGAACAAAACAAGAGAAACAGAACTGACTATTAGTCATTTAAAATCTAGCCCACGCTGTACACGGGTCAAACTGTTCTATCTGTCACCCAATATCTCTAGCTCTTCCATATCTTCCTTTTTTTCACCTTTAGTCACTTCCTCTCTCATCTGTTTTCTCGCTATATGCGGGCTGATTTCACGGCTCATTATTTATCATCTTACGGTTCGCAGATTCAAAGTGAATCTCTCATCCCTGCTGATTGTGATGGGGGGGGGTTGTTTTGCTTTTCATCCCTAGGAAGATGAAGAGGACCCAACTGATGAAATAACTCGCATTTTGGAACCTCAATAGCGAGCTCTCCATGCAGCCCTGACTGGACAAAGGCCTGCACCGCTTACAATGCATCTGTCAGAGTTTGGTGGGTGGGAATACTGGTGGCAACACGTACTGTTGCCAGTATTCAGGGCTTCCTATTTGGAGAGGATTAAGATGGCATTTGTGGGTGGACAAAAACAACAATATTTTGCATTCAGTAAATGTGTTACATGTTACGCCTTTCATGTGTCAGATGTTGTCAGGATGGGACCTAGCTGTGACATGCTGATCCAGGGACAGTGCCTGACCACTAGCCCACACTGCTGCCATCAACTGAACAAGGAAATCAGAAATAACGAAGATGACATAAAAAGCTTAACATAGTGTTTCCCTCTTTCTCCCCCACTCCACACCAAAAACAGAAAAAGAACGCATGTATGTTTTCTCTGTGATAGCTGTTCCTGGAAGGAAAACAGCTGTAAAAGTTTTAGCGGCACGTTTCATATAAAAGGCAAACTCTGTAGCCATCGAGGTGGAATCCTTTTCTGGAGAGTGGTGACACATTTTAATTTATCCTTCAACAAATATCATGCTTTGGTCTCCCTGACCTTGATTAAACCCTGATGCTAAACAGAACTCTGAAGTTTGGAGCAATATGAGTAACAGCAGATACGAAACACTAATGTTTATCGACTGTTCCGCTTATCGACAACGATTATAAAACCAAAATACAAGGAAAGATAAGGCCAGGCTTCTATGGCCGAAAATAATTTCAAACTCGGCCATGATTAGTTGCAGTAGACTGCGATAACACCATTACTGGCTCGCTAACTGTGCAACCCTCTTTGACTGTATTGTCTAGTATTTCACAATGCCTGAGCACTTGCAGTACTATCTCATATTTGGGTCATAATCACTCACCCATAGCACAGAGAGGCAGTGCCAGAGATATAGCCCCGAACCCCTTTTGGCAACACTACAAGCTGTAACTTACAGTACACTACAGTACACACACACACACACACACACACACACACACACACACACACACACACACACACACACACACACACACACACACACACACACACACACACACACACACACACACACACACACACAACACACACACACACACACACACACACACAGTCCTAATGACTTCCACTTGCCTGCCCAGAACAATATTATTTATGCTCATTCCATTTAACCCATTTAGGCCTGAAAAAAATTTCTTCTAAATCAGTTTTCTGAAATACCTGTATATTTCTAGGCCTATATCACTCAATATTTCATGTCAAGGACCCCCAAAAATGATCATCTGTAATTGGCCTCCGACCCCCATCTGAAAATATGTTGTGCCAGGGACCCTCCAGAAGCAAAGATTTGAGTTAAAAACGTTCGTTCTGAAAAAATATATTCCAAATTTGAGGCACATTTTCACGATTTTTCAAAAATAGCACTCGGTGGCGTGCTATGAGCTTGTAGATCTGCTATTTTTCAATAGCTAAATTATAACATAATGTTTAAAACACCAAAAGGGATTCCCGGACCAAAATGGTTTAAAGGCAATGGTCTTGCTTTAGCTTATACTGTACACAAGGACATATTTGAATGCCACTGTGGCCTAAAATACCCAAACATCAATTCCGACAGTGTATAATAATTATGGTAAAGAAGTCGGCTTCACCTGAGTGACATACTGCAGAACACCGTCATTTATAACCGGATGAAGAAAAATTAGAACCATTCCAGAAGTGAATATACTCGGGGGCACAACATAACACCAATCTATCACTGGGAATTCTCAATTTATTCCACAGATACAATTGTGTGTCCCAAGATGCAAGCAAGTGAAATTGTTTTCGGGTGAGACTATCACACCTAGCCAAATACACTTTTTTTTGTATAATAACCTCACAATTAAAGCTAAATAGATCACGTTCAAAATGCAGTACACAGCAGACAATGAGTCAGTAAGAGAAGTGGAACCACATACATGCAAATGCCACTCGGTAATGGGACTTGCAAGCGAGAACAAAATTGCCAGAAATGTACTTTGTCATTCATTGAATCTCATCACACACAGTACCTTATATTGCTAAGTGCACCTTTCTGCCCAATATCAAGGCGTCCAGAGTGTAGAGAGCTAACGACCGCACTGAAATATGACTTCTGGCAGAGAAAAAAAAAGAGTTCATAACAAAGTGAACTGCCATATCGACTGTGACAAAAATACTAAATGCCCCCTTTCCTGAAAATCAAGAACATTGACAAACAACGGGCTCTTTTTCACGTCCATGTGGAAATGCTATGGCATTGCTCAAGCTGTAATGTATTTCCTTATTCCCTTGACAGAAAGCTCTTGTTTCCCTTTCCGCCTTCGAAGCTAGGTGCAAATGTGAGGCACACACAAAATAGGATTTTCTGCAAACTGTTAATGTAAGCAGCCTTCGGCTATAGATATATATCCATGGTTTCACTTGTACAAATTATGGGGGTCAGGATTTTTTTTGTTATTCAGCTGAGCGTCCCCTAGCTTCTCTGCATCATCATGATTGTTGGTTTTAGGCTTGTGTTATCAGTTAAAATAAACTCTGATAGAGGAAGTCTCGCCTGAAATAGCTTGGTCTCTCCTTGGCTCCTATAAGCATGCTGTGTGGCCCTCTGATATCACTCAGCACAGACTGCAGTAAATATATGCTCCGTCGCATTCGATATTTGATGATTTTATTGAGACGATTATTAAAGGCAGTCTCTCGCTACAATTGGAAGCATAGCGTCGGAATCATCGATACCTGGATTTGGCAAATATTCAATGTAACATCAAGTGGTTCCTCCCTGGCTGTGTAAAACATCCCATAAGGCCGTGCAGTGAGGCTGACAACTCTTACATCCGGTTATTTTAATTTAATTTATTTAATTTGAACTTACTTTAGCCTCATGCTTCCTCTTCTTCCAAATATAAAAAAACGAATAAAAACAAAAGCTCTGAAAATGTTGTCCATAAATTTAATTCATAAATCTGTTGACACAAGAGACTTGATTGGTGCCAGGTGCGTGAGAGGCCTGATTACACCAGAGCCACAATCTGTGTCAGATTTTACATCTCATGATGCGACTTTTCTAAGCTGTCTCAATTCATGTCACCTTTTGGACAAAACATTTACCTAACAAGGAATGTTCCTAAATTGGTACAATTTAGTGAGTCAACTTTCCTTGCAAATGAGACACAGACGCATTCACAATTTATCACCGTGGTGTAAAGGAATTAAGCAAACACATGGCTCACTGAAAGTGAGCAAGGACATGGGGGATGGAAGGATGTAGAGTCGAGTTCATTGCGTAAATCCCTGTGTGTTTATTTTGATCAGTACGGTCATGTTAAGTTAGAGGCAGAACAATGAGAATTTCACAGGGATAAGACAGCGCCGATAACTTCTTTCACTTTTCTCCTCCTGCTCAACAGCCGTTTGGCACAAGCCTTCGTTCTCAAGAAACACTGTTCTCAGCCACTCTCTACTGTCTCCACCACAAGGGAAATATGAAGATCTATTACTTTTACTCTTGTGTGCAGAAACACTATTTGGCTTGGAGACGTGGACTTGTCTGCCAAAGTCTGCATGTTGTCCTTGAAATATTGAAGACGTACTGTAGAGCGGTGTATGAGCAGCATACAGTAGATGTACAGTACATTATGCTTCAGAGTCACAAGCCTTGTGTTCAATCTTACACGCAAATCATTTGAGTAACCATTTCTTTAATTATCCCGACAAAACATCGTGCCAACAAACTTCTCACGGCACTTTATTTAACAAGGGCCTGCTTGCTTGCTTCCCTCCCGCAACTTAGTTCTCCCTGAGGTCAGAGGCGATCTTCTCCGTCCAAGGCTCCACTGCATTGCAGGCCGGGCTGTGGAAGTAATCCTTGGACAAACAGAAGCCACCTTTGACTGAACAGGAATGTTATCAGGGACCATATACTCTTCCCTGGACCGAGGAAGGAAAGATTGCAGACTGCTTTACCAACAGCTGTTTGCTGGGACTTTCTCTCCCTAACTCTCTTCCCCCCCCCCCCCCCCCCCTCTCTCTCTCTACCCCCCACAGTGGTCTGACCGGCCAGGCATGGGGGGGTGGGAGGTATCTGGTATGGTATCCTTTTGTGCGTTTCTTTCATCAGGGCTGGCTGGAGCAACATTAAGGCCAGCTTTCCCCCTTAGACAAGCAGTCAAGGCTTACGACGTGATTAAGACAGATAGACCGGCCAAGACACTTAATCTTCTGTCCAATGAAAAATGTTAACTGCATCCTGATGTTCTCTCCACACTCGGTAATTAGGCTGAATTATCACTGTGTGTTTAAGACTGCAGTCTGAAATGCCTTTACCTATTCCCTTCTGGTGCTGATGCCTTATCCACTTGTTATAAAGGCTATGGTGTCTTTAACCGTTCTCCAATTTTGCTGGGAGGCACCAAAGATGCACCACATCGACGAGGAAAACTCAGCAAAATTGTTCAGTAATCGTTGTGAAACTTAAAGATGGAGTGCCACAATCTTTGTATTTTTCCAGTTTTGCATGTGTCTATGAGGTGACAGTAATTCATTAGACACCCTGGAGTCGTTTTTATGTGTAATGCTGTATTAACTTTGTATTTAGGGTTTCTTCCTGAAGGCTGAACCCTTGACAGTCAAACGGGCCAATGAAATAAACAGTAATATAGTGGCACTATCAGCCCCTCCCCTAACCCCTCCCCCTTTATCATACAACTACAGCTGTGGATGCGGCTTCAGTTCAGGTGGATCACCACCCATCACCACCCACCAGGCAAACCAGGCATACTTAATGAACTGGTGGGCGTGTCCACATATAAGCATGATTTTAACAAATACTGTACACTTTTTGGAAAAAGTTCTTCCTCCTTAATAATACCTGATGATCATGTTTTAGGGTGGATAAAAATCGTGGCACTCCATCTTTAAGGCTTGGATCACAATGTGATTCAGTTTTATCAAGCAAATGAAAAAGGCCTGTGGTCCTGTGAAGGATGCCAAAGTGTCAGGAAAGAGGCATGATGATATTAATGGCGATGGCAGGCTCTTTCGCATGCTCCCCTTTTTACGTCGGAGGGGAGGTTATTCTAGCCGTCTCATTAGTCAAAACCGTCAGTCCACCGTCGCTGCCGTTCTGTTTTCATAGTATCACTTGGACTATCACAGATGGATGAGGTTCACTGAGCAAAGATTAAAAAAAACGTGTTATTTCACCCTTGGCCTTGGTTGACACATGGACCACTATTGGGAGCTGTACAGACCGAGGACTTTCCAAACTGTCCAATCAAACCAAATTCCTCAGAACTGTGTGCTGTGCAATATTGCCATCACTTAAAATATCACTGTAAAAAGGTTCATAGTAAATAGATCAATACTTGAGCCAGTGTATTGCAGGTAAAGCTAAATGAACAATTTCCACAGTGCCATATATTGAAGTCTACTAATTTACTTTATCTGTGTTTACAGTATAGGTGATTCCTCACGAGTGCAAAACTTATATGTCACCTCTCTTTTAAAAATCCTTCAGAAGGAATGTTTTAGATAAACTCAATGATGTCCATTGATAAGATGATAGAACACAGATACTGTCCCGGAAATTCCTCCGCTGCAATATTTCATTTTGTATTTCATACAAAATTCCGTTTAACTATGTGAGACTCTGAACTTTTGTTAAGAGACGTAACAGACGTTAACGTCCCTTACGTATTACTCTGCCTGGCTATAATTACAAACTCAATCAACCGTTGGTGGAAATATACTGTGACCAATGGCTGGCTAATTGATGAGGAATGTCAATTTCCTCCTAACATGAGGAGTGAAAAGTTTACACTTGCCCTGCAGATGAAAAACGCTCACAAGGCGTAGTAGCAGTATAGCCCCAAACAGTTTTGAGAAGAGCACTAATGAGCAGCAGAACTCAGCCTGCTAACGGTTATTGACTATGTTCAGGTCAATTAATCCCACAATTCCACAGTAATCCATCAAATCCATCAGGCATTATGCGTGCATTTATTTGTGTCGTCTGAAGGCAACCTTTTCTTTCCCCCCCCCCCAGAGAAAAATAAACCATTATGTTTAAGCAATTAATCATAGATTGGAGACCCCTAATCTCATTTGAGAGAGACAATATTGTGGAACGCACGGACCAGGAGAAGCTGGTTATGGGGGTATGGTGAAGTTTGAGGTTTGTTTATTTGATTCATGTATTCATTTCAGAGAGATAGTCTCCGCTCATTTCGGAGACGCCGAGTCTCAAAGCTTAGAAAAGCAATTCCGCTGCCAAGCTGTATCTGTGATGACCTCACAATTTCTTAAGTCATTAACGTCACAGTAGAGCCCCGATTTAGTATAGTCAACACCTTGGTGGCTCCACAAACACAACTAATTCTATTATTCATCAACAGAAATAAACTGCCCTATAATGGAGCAGTTATTTGAAACAAATTGCTTTTAAAACATAAAAAGGACATACAGTTGGAGGCCATCGATATTGTCCTTTTCTTTTTGCTGAGGTTTGCGTGATCTGCGTTGATCTTGGTGTTTTAAACATTATGTTATAATTTAGCTATTGAAAAATAGCAGATCTACAAGCTCATAGCGCGCCACCGAGTGGCGCGCTACGAGCTTGTAGGTCTGCTATTTTTGAAAAATCGTGAAAATATTTATTTCAGAAAACTGGAGGATTTAGAAGGATTTTTTTAAATGTTGAGGTCAGACCTAAATGGGTCAAATGATAAGGGACAATATCGGTGGCACCCAACTGTACTGTAGTACTCTACGTATATTATGTAGAGCTGGTTTTGGATGTGTAAACAAGTCATGTCATGTCTGTGTCTGTGGTTTGATCCACTCTATATTCTCCAGCTATATTCACAAGTCTTTGACATGAGTAAATAAAGGGAGCATTTTCTCTCTCTCTCTTTCTTTTTCCCCTCTCTCTGTGTGTCTCAGGGGGCTCTCGCTGACTTCCTGCCATTAAAGAGACAGCCCGCTTGGAGAAACGGGGGTGACTGACATGTAACTACCACTGCTCTGACCGACGCCCTGTGGAACTCCACTGGACATCTGTGGAATTTAACTTTGGATTTGAACCGACACTGAACCGAATGGCTACACAGAGAACTGGAGAAAAAAAAAGAAAGAAAGTATATTTATATTATGTCCAATGCAAGAAATTGAGCCAGAAGTCAAGAGAGACCATGTCCAATGTCCCTATAGACTAGAGAGACTAGCAACTCAGAATGCTGAGGAGCTAGCTGCACACAGAGATCAGAATAGGTCTGTATATACAGTTACATAACACAGCATTGATAATATAAATTGTATATGGTTGTCTTGGTAATTCAGGCCACTGGATTATAAAAAGTGGATTTCTTGGCTATGTTCCGTTGATGTGTCCTCATCAATGTGACTCACTGCATCTTATCCATGGAATATCATAGCCCTTTAAAGCCTGATCACATCTTACTTATTAGGCCTTTAAAAAAGGCTTTGTGGAAGAGCTATGTATAGAAACACATCAATCACCGGAAAACAGTATCGGACACAGAAAAACCCTGTCCGGTAATTGGGTGTGAGAATGTCATCCAGATAAAGCCAAGATCTATCTAGTGAAACCACAAACAAACGGCAACACTCAACAAGACCACACACCCTCAGAAAAGCAGATGCTGTATCTCAATAAACGCACTTCAACCGTAGCACATCAAGGGACTGACCCTGTCACGTGCACACAAAAATGTGTGCATGAAACTTAAACTATACATGTTGTTATGAAGCATAATATTATTAATACATTTCAATAGCAAAATCATGATGATCATGATTTTGCTATTGAAATGTATTAATAATATTATGCTGAACAATTATGATGATGATCATGAAAAAAAAGTTTCAAATATTTTTGTTAAGAGATAATTGTTATTCATTCATTCAAGTCTGGAGAAATTGATACAATACAACTGAACATCTGAACAATACTGTACAATAACAAAACCAGAGTTTACAAACTCTTGCCTGCATTCCCTTATATAATAAAATTACTAACCACCAAGACTGATTTTTACAGGAATAAGACCACCGACAAGCTTGTGCTATATTTTGGGTCGGGACACACACCTGCACGCAGAAGAATGAATCAGGCATGAGGTGGCCATTGGGGGACCGACCCCATCTTACCTTTTGCAGCCATTGAGTGTAGTTCTCCATGATGTGCTCCAGCTGCTGGATGCGCTGGCTGGGGAAGTCTGTCTGTTCCTGTGGCGGGGCGTCCCTCTGGAGAGCGTTGGCGTTATACTGGGTAGTGCCACCTGCACCGCCGGCTTTCGCCTCCCGACAGTTCCCTCCTCCGTTCCCCTCTCCCTCAGGTAGGATAAATGTGTATGTACACTGGCCGTGCTGGATCTTATGGTACTGTCTTTTACTATTATTGCTCCCAGCATTACTGCTACTACTACTACTACTACCACTACTACTACTACTACTACCACTACTACTACCACTACTACCACTACTACTACCACTACTACCACCACTACTACCACCACTGCTGCTACTGCTGCTGCTGGTGCCTCCCGTACTGCCACCTGTGCCGTCCTCTCCCGTGCTGCCGGTGTTCTCCGTCGCTCTCCTCTGCTCTCCGACTCCACAGCTCACTATCACCAGAAGGGCTGCCAGCGAGAGCAAGTGGCAGGCCAGCTTGTGCCACAACATCATACCAGACCTGCGGCTGAGAGATGAGCCGAGAGATGTGGAAGTGTCTTCACTGCTGTCTAGTAGTTGTTTTGCTGGTGGTTACTGGTTGGGGATGAGAAATCGGTGAGGAACACAGTCCATGCTTATGCAGGACCTCCAGAGGGGAAAAGGTCTGCCGAGCATAGTCACTGGTTTCTCTTTAATTCCCCAGATCTGTCACACACACACACAAACAAAGGCAGGCATATGTGGTTCTGAGTAGTCTGTCCACTCCAGAAGTCCTTCAGAAGTCCATCCTGGCAGTGAAAGTTGCACACACACACACATACACACACACGTGGTATGACAGCTCGCTCCTAACAGAAGGTCTCGGTCATCCCCGCAGTAGACATCATATCACATCCAGACACAGACTGTGTTTGTATTCGCCTTGTCAGTCTATTTGATTAAATATCAGCGCCTGGTGTGTGGGTTGTGTCGTCAGACCTCCCCTGGTCTCTCTCTCTCTGCCTTGACTTTCTCCTCTCTGCTCTGTGACTAAGCGCTTGGAGAGAGTGAGAGACGCGCTGTGAGTGAGGAACAGCTCCAAGCTTCCAGCACACTCTTGAGCCTGCCCCTCACTATGCCTATGTGGAGGAATGTGCGTGTGTGACTGTGTGTGTGTGTGTGTGTGTGTGTGTGTGTGTGTGTGTGTGTGTGTGTGTGTGTGTGTGTGCGCGCACGTGCGTGAGTGAGTGAGTGCGTACGATGTGTGTATAAGGACGAGCTTGTGTGTGTTTCTGCATGTTCGTATGTGTGCGTGTGCCGCTGTGCATGTGCGTGTGCATGTGTGTGTGTGTGTGTGTGTGTGTGTGTGTGTGTGTGTGTGTGTGTGTGTGTGTGTGTGTGTGTGTGTGTGTGCGTGACGTGTGTGTGTGTGTGTGTGTAAGCCAGGCAGAGAGGGTCCCCGGCATACAGAGGATGTGCTCAGAATGTAAGGATCGGTTTACAGACGCTCTGACCCAGGCTTATGTGGTAGTTCTGCCCTTTTGTGCATGTCTGTTCATATGTGTGTGTGTGCGTGTGCGTGTGCGTGTGCGTGTGCGTGCGTGCGTGCGTGCGTGCGTGCGTGCGTGCGCATGCATGGGAGTGTGCATGCATGTGTGTGTGAGTGAGTGTGCGTGTGTGTGAGAGAGAGAGAGAGAGAGAGAGAGAGAGAGAGAGAGCATGTGCCTGGAATTAAGTGCTCAATGTCATATACTTTCACTTGCTTCTCTCAGGACACCTGTCCGGCTGTAAGTGTGTTTTCGCTCTGCATTCAATAATGCAGCAGCATGCAGTATTCCTCTCTCATGCCCTGCATACACACCGAGACAAATTCCTCGGTCGATATGGCGCCTGGTGCGCGTGTGGACGCACACGATACCGGGACATGAAGGCATGTGCATGCACCACCCCCTGCTACTGGGCAAGAAAGCTTACGAGGAAAGGTCGCCAATGTCATTTTCTCTACCAAATCCAACCGGCAGATTCATCACACTGGGTGGCAAACTGCTGCCGAAACAATGGTGGAATACATTGGAGTCAATGGAGCTGAGTGGACAAGCATATGAACAAACACTATTTCTGAGTGATTGAGACCTTTATAAAATACTCGGTTCAGGAAAATAAAAGAAGACATATAGAACACATTATTGTCTGCTGTGTTGCTTTTAGATATGTACACTGTTTTCATAGAGGTATCTAAAGAGCACAAAGTATGTTTCTGAACGTGCCAAGTATCACAAGACTGTCCACCGTGTCCTGTCTGTAAACCAAATCTCACGATACCTCAGAGACAGAAACGATACCTGCCGCTGTTTAGATGCCTCAATACAATTATTTACTGTGCACATCGAAAAGCAAGTGATTAGAAAACAACCTGTGATATGTCTTCTTTAATTTTCCTGAACCGATTATATGACAAAGGTCTCAATGGTTCATAAATAGTGTTGTTTTTGCTGATGGTTAGTGGTTGGGGATGAGAAATCGGTGAGGACCAACATACATGCATATTGTTTAAAGGAGCATTCAGTGATTTGACTTAATCTAAATATCACTTATTTTTTCTTTTTTTCTGGATAATCCTCCCTACTATAGAGTGTGCTGACCATATAAGGAGTTCCTCCCTGTCCCCAGTGAGCCCCTGGGGTCAAAAAACCCTAGTTTCAGTTTTGGTGGCGGGTGGCAAAGCCTTCATCCAATCAGGATGAGAGGGGCCTTCCTCCAATCATGATCGAGTGGGGTGCACATGCTGTTGGCCTGTTGCACTCCCCCCCACTGTAGAGCGTGCATGTGCACATTTTGTTACCGGGGCGGACTGGGTGGTTCTCCAAATCACTCAAATCACTGAATGCTCCTTTAAGATTTTGACCAATAAAGTATGAAAAATCTACAGTAATTAAACTCTGAGAATGTACAACTTCTCTGGATTTACTTTTGAAGAGCATGTACAGTATGTTCTGCTAGTTAAAGGCAATGTCACTGGAATGAAAACAAAAGAAGCTACATCCAATTGTAAGCAGATAGAGGGGGAATGTGGCCAGTGGAGGAAGAGCAGAGAGTGAATACATCACAGCAGGACCTCCGGTCAAACATCCATAAGTCCTTAAGCCTCATTCATACTTTGTCACACGTCAGTGTTATCCGTTGAAAATACGACGACCAAAGCTCACATTCTCACAAACAAACGCATCACGTGAGCTTCTATGTTACTACTAGGGGTGGGACGATATGGGTTCCTCACGATACGATATATATCGCGATATTAGGCCCTCGATAACGATAATATCACGATATTCGATATATTGCGATATTTGCGATATATCGATATATTGTATGAAATTTCATCAACGATATATCACGATATCTGCAACTACAAAATACTTGGAACTGAAAAAATGCAGCATTTTGTATTCCCACAAAGCTGTTTAAAGACTTTGGACAAATCACCATCCAGTAATTCAGTACTTCTGGTTGCTGTGGAATCTGAGTGGGATTTGCTTTATTTTAGCTGTCATTTCCTCCTTTTCTAAACATGTTGTTCATCACTTCATTATGAACAACATTTCAAATTTCTATCGATAATTTAATAATCAATATCGATTATTTATCGGGGGAGGACGTATCGATATATATCGCCATATCGATATTTCAGCACACCCCTAGTTACTACCTGACTCATCTCCATCTGACCTCCACTAGACCTACTACCTGCAATCTTGACCCCCTCCCTCAAACCCCCCCTCAAATCTTCCTTGACCATCGTACCTGATCTGCTCCCCTTCATCACCTCCATCGTCAACACTTTGGTATAACCTCAGGCTGGGTCCCATCTGCCTTCAAGTCAGCCAGAGTAACGCCGCTCCTCAAGAAACCAACTCTTGGCGCCTGAAGAGTGTCTGTGTTCAAAAGGACTAAAGCAAAATCAGAATTTACTATTAAAATTAACACTAAGACTGAGACAAAATTACTAAAAGACTAAAGTTTTATATATTTAGTCGACTGAGAGTATATTAAGAGTTAGGGATAGGTTTAGGCATAGTACTGAGGTTATAGGGTATAGGTTTACAGAACGAGAACTGTCAATCACAGCGACTACTGGCCAATCATAGCGGGGCTTTCCTAGAACTGCGGTGGGATCCACAATAACGCCTCTCTGACGATCCAACTCCACCCTGCCAATCAGCCCTATAGCAGCAGCCATGTTAGGCAGGGTATAGAGGGCCGTCGCTCGTCACAGTGAGTGGTTTTTGGCGTGCGACACGGCCGTGCGACGGAGCATGAATTAATTTAAGCTGCATAATGAGGCATTTCAATGTGCTTTGAAATGCCTCATTCAGAGTCAGAGAGACAGGCAGCCAGCCTATTTCTGGCAAAAGGTTTGATCACCCCATATTCCAGCCTACCCAAGTGTGTGCGAGTGCGTGTGCGTGTGTGTGTGCGTGTGTGTGTGTGTGTGTGTGTGTGTGTGTGTGTTTGAGATAGAGTGATGTGTTTGTGACACGTGTGTATATTATAGTCAACAGTTATACTATGATGCAGTAACATTGTCTGTATTTAACTCTGAGTGCAAAGATTGACTCATGTGGGTCTAATTTTAACATGAATGCATACAGTACACATGAGTATATGGGCCTGTGTAATGCGCACACACATCTGTCTGTGTGGGCATGCCTACAGCGTGCGTGCGTACGTGCATGCGTGCGTTTGTACGTCTACATGTGCGTCGTTGGTGTGTGCATTTGATGGACGGTGTGTATTCAGTGATAGCAGCGGGCTGCAACAAGTTAGGGCCGCCACGTAAGAAAGGGGGGGGTTGGAATTAATGCACAGAGGAGACCCTAGATAACAAACCCCCAGAATAACCCAGCCTACCCAAGACACAAAGCATGCGCAAACATTTCTGGGAGAGCTTGTCTCTGGTTGACGCACAAGTTGTTGGTGTCCTAAAATATGGGCGCCGGTTGCCGTGTCCAAGGGAAACCGAGAGGGGAGATAATGGCATGTGTTGGGGCGGCTGTGAGGGTAAGATCAAAGTTTTCAAACTATTTAACCACTTTCAATGTGGCGTCCCTATTTTGGGCAAAAAATGTTTGACTGTTAAAAAATAAATATATATTGCAAACTTTGTAATCTACACGCTCACAACACATCACAAGGCGATCCGTTGTTGTAGATCAGCTATTTTCACTATTTTGTCGTATACAACTACTGTAAGTATATAGGGCTTTAGTGGTTAAAGGGGAAAACAACCCATTTTCAACATTTTACTATGTCATTAATATACCTTAGAGCTGTTGTGTGGAAATAATAAAAAAAAGTCCCCCCATTTTGTATTTCCTAGAACTGTAATTATGAAAAAAATCATTAACATGGTGAAACACATCTTGATGACATCATCAAGATGTGTTTCACCATGTTAATGGTTTTTTTCAGACCTCTAGTTCTAGGAAACACAGAATGCCCCTTTAAGTATATTTAGTGATATTTCTTTGTTAAAATAAGTGTTAAATTGCTCTATTCCAACAGTAATCATTGATATGGATTTTTTCAGTGAGAGAAAATTCATGTTCAGGTTGAGATACCACTTGTATCCAAGTTAATGTGGAGAGACCTCCACATAAACACAATTGTACTCCTGTATGAGTTCTATCTCCTGATTGGATGAAATTGCTATCCCGATGCAAAGGTTAATATTCTCTTTACTAAAGAACCGAGACGGGGCGAACCCTGTCACTGAACAACACTCAATAGCAAGGATTACAGAATATAGTGCTTTAACTTTTCTTTTTCACATCACTTACGCCCAGCTCTTTAAATATGATGTCAGAAAATATACAGTAGGCCTATAGATATGCTAAATTCAGCAAAGTTATGTAAAAAGCTTTAGGCTGTGCGCTTCGCGTACAATGAAGTTAGCATAGGGATGTATACAGATTACGGATCATGCGCGAGGCTTGAGGAGCAGAGTGCGAGCACATGTTTCTTATCAAAATATGTTTGGAAGCGCACTATATTTTGCAATGATCAAAAACGACTTCCTTTGTGTGTTGGTGTGTTTTGGCCCGCGCCGACACTCGCTTTGACAACAAGCAGCCCTGCCGCCAGCGCGGTTGTAAATCCACGGGAGGAAACACACACAAGCTGTTCATATTTAAGCGTTCTTAATATTGAGCTGTGTAATCTCAGATCCAAATACTCACCGGAGTGTAAACATTAAATTTATCAGGAAAACGACACACTTTTGTGAGGCTATAAGAGGCTATAGTAACTATTTTAACTATACTTCTGGTATCCCTTTTGCCATTATTCTACCGCACACAGTAAAACCAATGTTAATTTATCAATTTGAGCTAAACGCTAAAGTTATAACGGGTTAAAAGAGTTATGCAACTTTATTCGAGAATAATGTTATTTTAAACCATCTGTATGGTAGGTCTGCACCACTACTGGTTCACATGGGGGGGTACTGCCCGAAAGATATCTCCCCTGAACAAGTAGGCGTTTTCCATGGGCTCAGCGGTAACAATTTCAGCACTTTCATCATGGTGGACCTGCGTTCGATTCCCCGCGTAGGACATGAAAGGCACAGAGTGCAGCTTTAACCTTTAAGTGTGTGTAGTGAGTGCTGTGGCACCATAAAGTCCAGTGGTGCCGCAGAATACTTAAAGATGGAGTGCCGTGATTTTCCACCCTACAACATGATCATCAGGTAAGGAGGAAGAATTTTTTCAAAAGAATATATAGTATATATCTAGTATTTGTTAAAATGAAATGTGTTTCAGCCTCCAGGAAGAAACCCTAAATTCAAAAGGAAGACATAATTTCACATAACCACACCAAGGGGTTTAATTAAGTAAAAAATACAAATCACGGCACTCCATCTTTAAAATATATTTGGAATGTATGAATGTCACTTCAGTTTAACCACGTGTAGACCCTATATACTTAGAAAAAATGCTGAATGTTCCCTGCAGAATATGGATGCTTGGGTTCAAGAGGTTAAATTATTATTATTATTTTCAACCTGTCCTAATCTAAACAGAAGTTTTCCTTGTGACATACTGCATCTTAGTGGGAACGATGATATAAAGATGATATAAAGTACAAATGTAATTCAGGCGTACCATGGAGGACAAAAAAAGTTATTTACAGGGGTGCCCTGAGCCAAAATAGTTAGCCAAATTATTATTATTATTTTCAACCTGTCCTAATCTAAACAGAAATACGTTTTCCTTATGACATACTGCATCTTAGTGGGAACGATGCTATAAAGATGCTATAAAGTACAAATGTAATTCAGGCCTACCATGGAGGACAAAAAAGTTATTTACAGGGGTGCCCTGAGCCAAAAAGGTTAAGAGAACCACTGGTGTACGATACATCCACTAGTACAGCCCCCTGTTGAGTCAGATATGTTAACGGTTGTGAGTGGGGAGCCCAGTATGGGTCATGTCTCTTGTTGTGAGTGGCCTGGAGGCAGCCGGCCTGCATGGGAATCTGTCTCATGTTTCACTTGTGAAATGTTTAGATGGACGTTTTGTATAATTCAACATCAATCCCGACTGCCACTGGTCTTCTGCAGCATGTGATATACAGTCCAATGGATGTGGGTATGGAGGAAGTGAGATCCCTCCATCTTCAACCGCTTATCCATAGTCGGGTCGCGGGGGCAATAAGCTCCAGCAGAGAGCTCCAGACTTCCCTCTCCAGAGCAACATTAGTAAGTGCATTCTGGGGGATCTCGAGGCGATCCAAGGTCATTTTGGAGATATAAGTGAGATGGGCTCTTTGGGCGGTGGCGGTGCTGCGCCTTTTGAAATCTTCCTCTTAACCCATTCTGGACGGGAACCCCTTTTGGTGTTTTAACTAAGCATTATGTTATACTTTAGCTATTGAAAAATAGTAGATCTACAAGCTCATAGCTTGTAGGTCTGCTATTTTTGAAATATCGTGAAAATGAGGCACAAATCTTTGAATATATATTCTTTCAGAAGACTTTTTGTTTATTTCGACGTCAGGCCTAAATGGGTTAACTACTCTATATTTAGTTGATCAGGGCTCTATACTAGGTTTGCTATTTTATTCCCTCAACACCACATTTCTTTGGTGCCACAATGTGACACACTGAGCGTAGATCTGCTATTGTTCTGCAGAATGTTCTCCGCCTGAATAGGGAATAGGGAATAGGTTCATGTGGTTAAGCGTACTGTTCTACAACTCATTTTGCAAGACGGTACTCTGATTAATACACAACAAAGTTATCGCTTTGTAAAATAAAAATGTATAACAATCCCATTGGATCATTCTAAATGGTAAATGGTGCATTTATATAGTGCCTTTATCCAAGGCGTTTACAGAGATTGTGCATTACATTCACGGTTCACCCATTCACACACCGATGCATGAGGAAACCATGCAAGGCACCCACGTGCATATCGGGAGAAATTAGGCGTTCAGAGTCTTGCTCAAGGACACTTCGACAACAATTCTGGGGGAGCCCGGGTTTGAGCTGGGAACCTTGAGGTTCCCATCCGGTCACTCTACCCCTAAGCCACTGCGGCCCAGTGGCTTTAAAAGAAAAAAAGCAAATGAAACAGGAATGCTGTAATAGTGAGAATGAATGCTCTTGGTGCTTATAAAAGCAAATGACTGGTTCGTTTTAGTTTTCCCAGAAGCAGAAAAAGGAGGCAAACTCAGGATTATAAATGTAGTTGTCACCGATAGTGAAAAGGGAACGAAAGGAGTTCTGTTTGAGTCCACCGGCAGAGCTCAGCAACACATTCAGACCTGCTTCAATAGATTCAGCACCCTCAGTGTTTACACTTCCCTTTAACAAGGACACTTTTGAATTCATTACATGGTTGCGCAATACACTTGGAGCGCTGATGGCACGGTTACACACAGACTGATGGCACGGTTACACACACAGACTGCACACACGCTTTTCAAACTTTTAATCGACACTGCTCGTCAGTGATTGTGAGTGAGCATTTTCTCACACTACAAACGCGCACGCACGCACATGCGCGCACGCGCACGCACGCACACACACACACACACACACACACACGCACACAGTCACACACACACACACACACACACACACACACACACACACACACACACACACACACACACACACACACACACACACACACACACACACACACACACACACACACATTAGCCTACTATACTTGTGAAGACTTCAACATTTTAGAACAGGATTGAAAATAGTAGATCACTGTCTAAAAGCTACAATTCTTTGTGTTAGTTACATCACTGCACAACCTAACTATGAAATAGGAACAAGTCTTACCCAGCTCCTAAACCTAACCTCTAAATGCCCAATCATAACCCTATAACCTCAACCTGAATCATGTCCTAATTGTAAGCCTAACTTTGTTTGTTTTTTACCATAAAAACATCCATTTATCTTGTGAGGACCAAGAAAATGGTCCTCAAAATGTCTACTATACTTGTGAGGACATACGGTGCTCACAAGTCTGGTAATACAAGTGTAACACACACACACACACACACACACACACACACACACACACACACACACACACACACACACACACACACACACACACACACACACACACACACACACACACACACACACACAGTCACACACACACAGTCGGGATTATGTTGATCTAGTGCCAACATCTCATACCATTGAGTCATCAACAGAGAGACCAATTTGCCAGTGCTAATACGGGTCACTCCAGGCTATTGTTGTCCCATTTTGAGTCCCGGGCAGACCTGTCATATTCTGAGCTCCTTCTGAAAGAGCCATGCATGGTCCATTCTGTACAAGGCCCCCCGGGGGATCTTTAATCACACACACACACACACAATAGCCTTGTTAGCATGTCTCTGAGTGATGACTTCACTTTTCACGCTTGACGGTACAGAGGTGAGAGTTAAGGAGTTACTCTGTGTGTGTGTGCGTGTGTGCGTGCGTGCGTGCGTGCGTGCGTGCGTGCGTGCGTGAGTGAGTGAGTGAGTGAGTGAGTGAGTGCGTGCGTGCGTGCGTGCGTGCGTGCGTGCGTGCGTCGGACTGGGGTTTTCACTTTCAT
The DNA here is from genome assembly GCF_951216825.1 of Electrona antarctica. Taxonomy (NCBI): domain Eukaryota; kingdom Metazoa; phylum Chordata; class Actinopteri; order Myctophiformes; family Myctophidae; genus Electrona; species Electrona antarctica. The sequence goes on along the minus strand of NC_136796.1, from coordinate 14,278,791 downwards.
AAGGCCCGCGGACAGAATGGACGTGCTGAAGTGCATGTGTGTAATTGCTTAAATTAAACTTTCGTTTCCTGCTGTCGCACACCGGAAAACAGCAGTTCTACAAGCTCACGACACGTCGCGGTGTGACACATTGTGAGCTTGTAGATCACCTATTTTAGGTGGGCAGCGTATATACCAGGGGTGGGCAACTGGCGGCCCGGGGGCCACATGCGGCCTCCACCTTCACTTAATGCGGCCCTCAGGTTAATGTCAGAATTCAGCTGATTACAATTCCACAACATGCAAACATGACCCGCTTTAATTACTTCAGTCTAAATTAGTAGCTCAATGCTTCAACACAAGTATAATTAAAGGCATTTGAAATGACATAAAAATGTTAATTTTCAGGATTCTGAATAGCAAAAATTCAAGATTTCAATTCGAATATAGCAAAAATAGCCGATCTACGATCTACATCTACTTGTAGATCGGCTATTTTTGCGACGACCGTAATATATGGCCCTAGGGAGTGAGTGTTGAAATATAGTGGCCCTCTCCATTGTCAAAGTTGCCCACCGCTGGTATATACGACTATACGACAAAGTATGAATGGGGCTCAAGGCATTGCGCAGTAAACCAACAGGCTAAGCCTTTGAGGTGGCTCCACCAATGACTGAAATAAGCCTATAGAGTAATAAGCTCAGTGTAAAGCCCATGTACAGAGGTCCTTGAGGCAACAAATACCACGGCCCAATCTCCTCAACGGATTTCCTTTGCCCAGGAGAAACATAAAAGGATTTAGGATAGAAGCACAGACTCAAGCAGTGAGTGCAGAGTAAAATCAACAAAGGCGACTTGGTAGAGCCTCAGTCTTGTTATGCTTAGGCTTTTCTGTAGAATTGGAGGGAGATATTAAGTTCTGATCCCATTATAGGGCTGGTCCAGACAGGAAAGGTACTTGACCACATTGACCATGGTGTCGCTGTTTTGGCCATGTCAATATACGCAAACATTCTATTGCCTATACATATGCTTACTTTATACAAAAATAGCTACAAGAGTTTGTAGATTCACCATGTGACACGAATCCACAAAGTATAAATCAGGTATAAGTGATTTACTGGTTAACATCATGACCACACACGCGTGCGTGCACGCATGCCCACATACATAGACACATCATGCGTTTCATCTTGCAACCCAACACACCTTGGTCTAATGTGTGTACCGCGGCAGGGGATGGCTTGATGGATGCTCAAAGCATTGCAGCATGGCACATCATGGCTGCCTGGGACGATGATGTCATCAGGGGAAGACGGGTGGTGGAGTGACACCCCAGAGCCATTAGCGCAAGGCGGCTGCCATTCCTCATTACCCCCCCCCCCCCCCCCCCCCCCATCCCTGGGGCTTGTGGGGGCCCAGCCCACCACAGACAGGCACTGGGCTCTGTCGCCTGTCATAATAATATCTGGGATTTATATAGCGCTTTTCATGACACTCAAAGACGCTTTACATGTGTGGGGGCCAGGGGGGGAACAAAAAAGACAACTTTATTAGAAGAAAAAAAACAATTAAAAGAATAAAACCAATAAAACAATGCATGATGTCATCCCAAACCCGGTTCAGTCGTTCCCCCATACGAGACAAACTTCAGGTCAGGTTGAAATCCAGTGGAGTGCACAGATAGACACTAGGGGGTGCTAGAGCACCCCCTGCCCTTTTGGCAATGTGCCCTTAAAAAAAACAAAAACAAAAAAAAAACAGTATGTGGACCATGGTAACATCGATCAATTCTTGATAAAAAGCTTCCAATATATTATTTAGGCCCCACAATCTATAAATCTCACACTATTAAGGCAACCGGCCGGTTCCACGCGCTGCACAAAGTGCCCTTTTTTTCCACTTGAGCACCTGCCCCTCTAAATGTCGACACTGTTGAAATCGAATATAAAAAGTGTCTGTAATGTAACTCTATTTCAGCTGCTGACTGAAGGGCGATTTCCTCTTCCGGTACTTTGCGCTGCTAAAAATGGGTCACCAACAGAGCGAAGTAAAGTTCAGGAATAAGAGAATGTCCGTTCTCCGGGAAGCCACACTAGCCATCAGTGTATGGAGACGGAGGAAGTATCTTCTTTTACGGCTTCACCCAGCAGATGGCTGCTCAGATGGCAGTTAGGGAGCTGTTAGTATAAGTGTCTAGCTCTGGGACACTTCAACATGTAGACTAGTTGAGCCGTGGCTCAAACTGGTTATCTTCCTTTCCCAGACAGACCCTCTACCCACTCAGCTACGCCTACTACCCTTAGTAGGCTATATTGGATTGGTACTGCATAGAGCGCCGGAGTCATGACGTCACTCACTCAAGTTTTTCTCTATGGAGAATAACATCTTAAGAATGGTGGTCCAAAAATAAACAAACTGTCTCTGCGATATTGTCGGGGAGGTGTGTCTCTATCGTTTACGACAGTCAGTCAGTATTTGATACAGTCTGTTTCTAGCGAAAATGTAACTATTCAAATTCGGCAGCAATAACATTAGCGTCTTCTCGCAGTCAGTTGATTCTTCATATCCATATGAGTGAAACCGCTGGGATGATTTGTTTATTTTTCAAACCCAGTTCTTATATGAGGCGATCTAAAATCCCCTCATGGAGTATGGGGATTATAATACAAATAAAATAGTACACGAACCCTGGGAACAGTGCCCTCTGTGGATATTGACGCCGGGGCTCTATAGCAACCTGACTCCGCCAGATGGGGCAGCAGAGAGTACACTGGGTTCCCCCCTCCTGCTCCCATCTGGGAACTCTCAGGCAGACTTGATGCCCGGCCACAAAACGGCCTGGCCAATCAGCGGCAGCTAGAGGCGGGATCAAGGCATACACAGTGCTACTCTCTGCTGCCCCATCTGGCGGAGTCAGGTTAGCTCTATAGTGCCATGGTACTGCTCTATAGTGCTATGGTACTGCTCTATAGTGCTATGGTACTGCTCTAAGAGAGCAGACACAGCATTTGAAAAGAAATGGAAAAGGACATGCGGTCCCAAGGATAGACGAAGAAGGTTTAATGGAAGCGTGAGTGATCTTGGATGCATTTAAACTGCCAGACCTCTTAAAGCTTTTGCGGTTTAGATCATATATTTATCTTGCCCCTGTATACGGGCATCATAGAAAAGCAATGCTGAAAGCTTCAACATGTTTTATTTATTATTTGTGCCTGGGTTGCTCTGTACTGTAATGCAGTGTTGCCATGTCATGGGCCTATACTCTTCCACACGTCATCAAGCTCATTCGTCTATCTATTCAAATCACATCTCTTCACAAACGTTCCCACAAATCACACCGTGGACCCATTGTTGCCCAAAATCACTCTGATCAAATCTGTCATGGTGCAGTTTATTTGACGCAACATGAGCTCTGATTTTAATTTGCAATCAACAGCTTGACTGATTGTGCAAACAAACGTGTAAACAAAGAACATGAGCGGTGCTGCTTCGTTGCTTGTTGCAGGGCTCAGAGGAGGACGTTGGCTGGACGTATATCTGCTGCCTGACTGGATATCATACTGTGTGTGTCTTCGTCTTCGGTTTCTGATGTAGAGCTGAGTAAATACAACAATGCACACACAAGCACACGCACGCACACACACCAGCAGGTTCAATGGAGTGTGAGTGGACAATCACTGCACTTCCTGCAGGCTGATTGGATACTGATAAAACATATTTATATCACCTGTAGTCTACTAGCTCCTGTAATCTCCTTCGCATGTGGCTTCTTTTATTTCGTAAAAAAACTTTTTTTTTAAATTATTTGGCATTTTATACGTAATTGCACAGATGTTGCACAACAAAAATAGTCAATCTACACATTGTGTCAAGCTGCGATGTGTTGCGAGTTTGTAGATCGACGATTTTCGGCGTGTGATACCGGCAGAAACCTAAGGATAAACCTGGCATATAACTTAAAGATGGAGTGCCACAATTTTTGTATTTTTCCAGTTTTTCATGTGTCTATGAGGTGACAGTAGTTCATTAGACACCCTGGAGTCGTTTTTATGTGCAATGGTGTATTAACTTTGTATTTAGGGTTTCTTCCTGGAGGCTGAACCCTTGACAGACAAACGGGCCAATGAAATAAACAGAAATATAGTGACATCACATTATCAGCCCCTCCCCTAACCCCTCCCCTCCACCAGGCAAACCAGGCATACTTAATGAACTGGTGGGCTTGTCCACATAAAAGCACGATTTTAACAAATACTGTACACTTTTTGGAAAAAGTTCTTCCTCTTTAAATTATAATAATACCTGATGATCATGTTTTAGGGTGGAAAAAAATCATGGCACTCCATCTTTAACATAAGTTAAGTCTAACTCCCCCCTCCTTCCTGCCCCCCCACGCGCACGCACGCACGCACGCACGCACGCACGCACGCACGCACGCACGCACGCACACACGCACACACACACACACACACACACACACACACACACACACACACACACACACTTGCTTGGTTCAGTGTGAAGGGGACCCTTATGCCCATGGTGGCATTCCTGAGCGCTGAGATAATGTCGTCTTTGTACATCCACTGGCCTCCCTATAGCTGTCATCTAAGACTGTGTGACGTTTTTCTACTTTAAGACAAGAGATAGCTGCCACCTGGTAGGAGCTAATGACTGCTTCTGTCACCATGCCTCTTACTACAGTTTATGCCGTGTCAGTCTGTGGCTGAGTTGTCCTTGGATTACTCCATTAAGATTAAAGATTGTTCTTTACATGCTTTCTTACAGTATCATAATTCTTCTCCCGCTTGCATCACCCTGCCTCTCATCGATTCACAGAGATTGATTACTACGATTGCGTTCGAGCATGTCGATTCTCCATAACGTTATTGAACGCCGCAACCCTATCCGCCGTGGGGAGTAAGATAGCAATGTGGTTTTAATTAGCTCTAACTCATTTAGCCGGGGCTACTTGGACCACCGTTTGACATCAGTCATGGCGCGATGTGGCCCGAAGTCACTGACGGAGGCCGTTTTGTCATCGTCAGCCGCAGATGCATTGGCCAGCATCGTGCATCAGACGGGACAGCGTTAGTCAGTCGAAGCTAGATCTTCTTACTTGTCCCGCTAATTTCATCACTGGCAGGCAATGTTTGCGCTCTTCCATCGTAATGCGCTGCCATTTGTCATGTTGTGTTTTCTTCTTGTGGTAATGGGGCCGCTCGGGCCCAACATGGGAAACGAGCATGACATCAGCTTCTCTGAAACCGTAGCACATATCAAGCCAGAGTGGGTGTGTGTCTGTGTGCCTTTGGATGAGATCACACTTTGTGAGAGAAATAAGTACATCCACCTATGACTCCCTTGTCTTTTGTCTGGCCAATCAGTGAGTCCCAGCAGGCGTCGCCACAGTTCACCCTTCTCCTCTCATGTCCAATGACTCGCGCACAAAGGTGGTGAGACAGCGCTGAAAAGGGATGTCACACACAATTTCCTATACAGAGCGCTTGTGTGTGTTTTAAAGTGTTTTCTGTCTTTGTGTTTCTCTGCATCTTGGCGCTGTCTGTAGGTCGTTGTGTTTTCTTTTGGGGGGGGGGGATGATGCATGGTGGTGGACCAGAATGCAGAGAGATGAAGGAAGAAGGGCTCTGGTAAAACCTCCAGCTTTACAGTATCTCTGCCCACTCCCCTCCTCCGACTCCTAATAAATGAGGGGTGGAGGACGGTGGATCTGATAAAGAGGCCCCACGGTGAACAAGGCCTTGTCTGTCCGCGTCTCCTGGCTGTCCACCCCACCCACCCAACACCTACGACCAGGGGGTTTGTTTGCAATATCATGAAGTATGATACAGCCGACACCAGACAGAGCCGGGTTTTGTCGATTCTGTCACCATGGTAATCCTTTAATGGACACGGGGTTAGTTTCCTGAGAGCTACAAGAATGCTCACTATGTTTTCGCCGTGTCAGGTGGTGTGCGGGTTGGAGAAAGACCACGGTAGAAGATGAATCTCTAACGATAGTGCACTTGATGTAACATCCATCTAGCGGAGATTTACAACGGGCTCCTATCTCTGAGAAGTGATATGAAAAAGTATACTGCTTACATTCAGCAAAAACATATCTGTATCTTAATTGTTTCATGTTTTGGATTATAGCCAAAATAAAAAGCTGCTGTTCTTAGTGGTAATTCAATGTTTCTGAAGCCTGTAAAATATATCAGTTCATGACACCACCATGTCAGTTCCCTTTAAATACAATATTTCTATTCAAAACAGCTTATATATAGCGCCAGATAGTTCTGCAGTTGTACATAATGAAACATTTAAAACTAAACTTAGCATTAAGCCTACCTGGGGCATTATAGTCACAATAGGGGTAGGAGTTCATTTTACTAATATGTGCCTCATGTATGGTGGTTGTAATTGCAAGCAGAATCGCCCATTTTCATATGAACTCTTATCTCGCCAAATAAACAAATACACTACATTATAGCAACACTGCATGAATAAAGAGGAATCGTACAGAATTAGTGCAAGCCCGAACAGCTACAAAGAAACAAGAGTGAGTGAGTAGACTTGAAAAGCCAGATAAATGCTTGACAAGCGCTCCTGGCATATGTCACCATTTATGCAGTGAAAATGTAAATATTTGCTTTAAGAAAAAAGAAAAAAAAGAGGGCAGGCACACACATGGCAACTGGGTCCCATGTGACCCATCACATTAAAGTCATTGAGTCTCGTATGTACTCAGACACAAACAGACTTTGTGATTAAACCTTTGTGAATCCTGTATCAATTTACATTTGGCTTACAGTGCGGTTCTATAATAGTCACGAGTCATCCCTCACCTGCTCTCTGAATATTTGGTGCTGGACACAGGCACAATAGTGAAGCAATAGACATATGCGCTTGAGACTATAATGCTAATGGTCTTTGGGAGGTTTAGCGTGGGACGTATAGGTTGTGGTGAGATGGATGACTTTTGGAAAACTTTACTGGGTTAGTTATTGTTTAAAACCGTTTCTCCTTTCTCCCTCTACCTCTCTCTTTACTGGGTTAGTTACTGTTGAAAACAGTCTCTCCTTTCTCACTCTCCCTCTCTCTTTACTGGGTTAGTTACTGTTTAAAACAGTCTCTCCTTTATCACTCTCCCTCTCTCTTTACTGGGTTAGTTACTGTTTAAAACAGTCTCTCCTTTCTCCCTCTCCCTCTCTCTTTACTGGGTTAGTTACTGTTTCAAACAGTCTCTCCTTTCTCACTCTCCCTCTCTCTTTACTGGGTTAGTTACTGTTTAAAACAGTCTCTCCTTTCTCACTCTCCCTCTCTCTTTACTGGGTTAGTTACTGTTTAAAACAGTCTCTCCTTTCTCACACTCCCTCTCTCTTTACTGGGTTAGTTACTGTTTAAAACCGTTTCTCCTTTCTCCCTCTCCCTCTCTCTTTACTGGGTTAGTTACTGTTTAAAACAGTTTCTCCTTTCTCACTCTCCCTCTCTGTCTTCATCACATGCTCATGGATACACAACATGTGCAGAAACAAACACGCCACATTAAAACATGAAGGCATACAGTACATATACGCTTTTTAATGATTTCTCTTTGCCATTTTTTATGCACACAAGATTCGATACACCACAAAGATATCCATGTACCTGTCTAAATACTTCCTTAATGTTAACGAAGTCCACACCCACAACACCAGAGGGAGTGCAACAAACGATGTACAACCCAGATTCGGCACAAACAAGGGACTAAATTATTTTCGCTCCTATGCCACCAAAATGTGGGACGCCCTACCAACAGTCATTAGGACATGTGAATCCCTTGACTCCTTCAAAACCGCTCTCAAAGGGCACCTACGGACAGCTGCAATTCGAAACTGGCCCCCGTAAAATCGGAATCCCCCCCCCCCCCCTCTTTTCCACCTCACTGTATATGTTTCTTTTCCCTTTTTACCTCCTTTATGATGAATTCCTGTTCTGTTTTGTTCTGTTCTTTGGCTATATAGAAGTGTCTATTTGTACGTCTCTAAATGTTTTGATGAAGTGAACAAGGTGGACCCTCTTGTAAACAAGTGTAATGCTTTATTGGGTCGTCCACTCACAGTTAACAGTCTTTGTATTGAGTTGTGCTTGAAATGTACTGTAACTGTTAATACATATTTCAATCAATCAATCAATCAATCAATGCATTATCTCAGATACCTGGTTGAATGGTTGAATTCAACTCTGGGTCCTCGAACAGCATATAATCTGTGCAAGTGGCTGAGCCATCAGGCACATATTACTTTTGTAACTACAGTAATTTAGACAAAGCACCATTGTTGTTGTGTTCATCCACAGATCATATTGCTATGGGGAACATTGTCTTCTTCTTTTTCTTGTCTCCTTAGTGGCATGCACAAGCACACACACACACACACACACGCACACGCACACACGTGCACACACGCACACACACACACACACACACACACGCACGCACGCACACAGGCAGGCAGGCACACATGCACGCACGCACGCACGCACGCACGCACGCACGCACGCACGCACGCACGCACGCACGCACGCACGCACGCACGCACCTGCAAAGAGTTTAATGTCTCCGTGTCTCATTTCTAATACATATGAACCTAACCTAAGCAAGTAACCTTCAGGATCACAGTAGCTTCCGTTGGCCTAAATTAAGGTAAAAACGTAGTAGGACCATATTTTCGGTTATGGGTTTACAAAATGGGTTTTCTTTGTGAGTTAATTGCAGTTTCTGCATTTTTATTCGGGTCATACTGTAGTGTACATCTGAAATAATCTCCAAGGTAATCCCCCGCAAAACTGAACGCAGGTCATCACAGGCTAAGTGCTTCGGGCAGACCACACTGGCACTCCTAAAACGGTGTTTTGACATTCTCCTCCCCATTTCCACATCCAATTGTGCATTCTTGCAGTAATTCAGAGTGATTTGATTGTTTTGCTTCTTCTTCTACTTTCTTTCTTTCTTTCTTTTTACTCCCTTCTCAACAGATTGATGAGCCCTTCACGTAACAGCCCAGTAGAGGTTTCTATAAACAAAACTGTCTTTGTAACATGGTGTATCTGCCAATAACAACTTTTTGTCTGGATCGACACGCGGGCCAGCCGTATACACGCGACTGACTCAATGACTGACTGACTGACTCAATGACTGACTTAATTAATTTCACATCTATAACAGCTATAGTTTAATGGTTTCTTCATCGTTGCTATAGCTATACCCTTTCACATCCAACAATCTGATTGTGACTGTGTTCAAATAAAAAAGGCCTACAGCATTTCTTTTGATTTTGATGTACTGTATTTGACATAACCACAATGTTGACGTAACAGCTGTGACAATGACATATTCATAAAGTATAAAACTACTAGGTTTTGACGTGGGTTTTCAACATTCTTTTCCGGCAAAAGACCTTTTCAACTCAGGAATAGCCTTACTTAACGACATGCATTAAAGGACGATGTTAGTAAGTATAAAGTACTGGCACTATAGGCCTATGTTGTTCTTGTGCTATTGTGTTAAACCTCAGAGAAGGTCAGGCTAAAAAATATATTTAAAATGTTTGGATTTCCTGAACATGCATTATTAACTTAATCCTAAAGTATACTGTTTAGGCCATCAACATATTCAATGCCGATCTTCAATTTAAGACCGACTGATTAGTAGAACATTAAATTATAGATTGTACATTGCGCTTGGAAATCAAGTTTTATGTTCCTTCGGGCTCTTATCTTCTCTCGTGCACGCATATCAAATTCTGACCACCCATTAAAGCTGTGATAATGCCGTGGCATTGCCAAATTTTAATGTTTTCTAACGCATTGAGGGGCTACAGTGTGAGCTTATGTGAGCTTACTTTTTTTTTTTTACGATACGACCTCTGTGGATAAAAGCAGCTAACAGACATGACCACATCCGTGCAGGCCCTCATAAAAACTGCCTGCCAAAGCGGCAAAGTCATTCTTTTGTCGTCTCTGGGCTCTGCATTAATCTCATGCCTCTATGCGAATCGCGGTCACAGCGATGAGATAGCGCGCAAAGTCGTCATCAAAGTGATACGAATAAAATAAATAAATAACACACCAATGTTGTTGACAGTACGGCTCACTTTGCCTGACGAGGCTTGATTACGAGTGACATTTATGGACTCAAACGATGACGAAAGCGTGAGGCAGGGAAGAGCGAGAGAGAGAGAGAGAGAGAGAGAGAGAGAGAAAAGGGGAGAAACATTGCGCCCAAGTGTGCCATGAATTTCTGTTTTGTTTTTTTTTTCACATGGGGGGGAAGCTTTTCCACAATTTCTCTGAATATGAAAGCGGCCTGCGAAGCATCATTGCATCAGTATCTGGCGACGCTCGTTCGTCTCAGCAATCAGAAACACAATGAGGTCACGGGGAGTGAGTGACAGAGTTTAGTGCCGACCTTAAACACCTCGTGGGCTGCAGGGCCTATTAACCGCCTATTAAAACTACAGTAATAACAGAATTTGCCTTAACACGCTTCAGAGGCTAACTGGCAGTCATTCGCCTTGCTATTGGTGGGGATATATACGCAACAGCACTCACCTGTCAGGGACTCTGAGCATGCAACAAACCAGACCTTTCCATCCTCCTCCCACACTTTATGAGGTGAAGCACTCGAACACCGCGGAATGCTGCTGTGCTCAGACTTAAATACCTCGGTTGCTGATCAGAAACAAATGTCTCCTTTTAAGCTGTCATGACTGATAAATTGATTCCGCTAAATCGACACAATTTGTGCTCACACAGCCACCAATTTGACCTAATCAATTTCACGTGGGGAAATTTGTCGCACAGTGGAGACGCAGTGAAGGTTTGGCCACACTGTGTATATGTTTACTCCGAGTCTTGTCACATCAAATAAAGGCAGAAGTGCGCCAATGGTTTACATCATGTCACTTTGTTGTATGGGTCAGGAGGCCGACACTAAACACAATCAATGAAGGGCCCTCTCCACTCGACCCCCAGTACACACCAGCCAGGGCCTTCGGCATTTATTTTAAGTGTGTGTCTATGTGCTTGTCACGCACCGCACTCACTATTAGCGTGTAAAAATAAATGGAAGCTAATTTGGTGAAGGGGGAGCGAAAGCACCAGCACATGGTGCATGACCTCTGTGGCCCGTGGGTTCGACCAACTTGCCTATCTCGCCGGTTCTGTTTGTTGTTCCTAGCATTCTAACAGTTTATATAATGAAGGGGCCTGGTTGTGAAGCGAGCTTCCCAGTTTTTACAGATGGGCAGACAGCTGGGCAGAGCCCAGGCACATTCTCTGCTAGCCCGACCATGTCGCAGTGACAGCCGCCCCATGCGCAGTACTGAGTGAGGCCTGGACGTGTGGACTTATGAAAATAGCGGACGGTGCCAAAGGCCCCAGCCTTCCAAAGCTAATAATGTTCTACTTGCTTGTTGTTCTTCTAAAGTTTGGATTCAGCGGCTATAAATCTGCTACCTTAGTTATTCATGCTCCTTTAAATGCAACCATTAGCATTTTTAACCACTTAAACCCTATTTTATACTTCAATCTAGATTACAAACTAAGCTTGTACAATGTAAGTGAGCTTGTAGATCTGCAATTTTCACTATTTTTGAAAATGTTTACAATGATATGCCCAAAATAGGGATGCCAGGGTTAAAGTGGTTAATTATTGTCTCCACCAGGCCGAAGGCATGGGGAGAGAGTATGTTTTGCACTCCGTCCGTGTGTGTGTGTGTGTCCGTCCGTCCGTCCGTCCGTCCTTCCTTCCGTCCGTCTGTTACCAGCTAATCTCCGGCACCGTTAACCCGGTCGATGCCAAACTTTGCACACACACTCCCTGGATGCCAACGATGAACCTCTGCCCCGCATTTTCCAGAACGGCCTGTTATAGCGCCACCATGAGGCAGCTTTTCACATTTTTTACCTAAAACTGCACCGATCTGCGTGAAACGTTGCATGCACACTCCCTAGAGGCTAAGGACAAACCTTTGACCTGCATTTTCCGCATCTGCCTTTTATAGCGCCACCAGGAGGCCGACTTTTGTAAAACATTTTTTTTGATATTACTCCTCCAGATTCTGTCCAAAAATCGTTACACAGTATCTCTATGGTCATGTGCTCAAGTCGGACCTGTCCGATATTTCATATTCCATCCTAATTGGCTATAATTGGCTTTCACAAGATTGCCCCGTTTTGAACAAAAGCCTCAAATCATGAACGCAGCATGCAATTTACGTGAAATCTTTCACACATTTACTTACTAGGCTGAGGAATATATCCCACCCTTTTCACATTGGCCTGTTATAGCGCCACCAACAGGTTGATTTTTGCTAAACACATTTTTGGAACAAAATGGCTCAAATCATCCAATTGCCATCAAAGGCAAACATGTTTATATTACTCCTAAACATTTTGCCAAACATCTCACACAGTCCTATCCTCCTGGTGGAGACCTGTGCCCAGAAGGGCACTTTTTCTAGTTATCTAATAAAAAGGTACTTTATTAATTTAAATAATTTAAATATCTGAAATGGTAGTTGCATTAATTGATTAATCAGTGATAGTCTCCATCTACAGTTAATCCTTTAATGTAGGCTATACATCTTATTTTACAGTATAGGCTTCCTGATGACTGTGCGTATTTGAACCACACTGTATTCTACATTCCGTCCGATTGGACAACGATTAAAACTGAGTTATACTTATACTTGCACATTGTATCTTGCACGCAAAAAGAAGTATAAATCTGGTCTTAGAAGTCAACAGTCTGATGTAAAACATGTCAAACATTTTCCCAAAGAAAAGGAAAATTGAGTCGAAAAAATGTGAATGCAGCCAGAGTCTCAATGTGGTTTGGAAGGAGATGTTTTGTCTGACAACTTTGGCACGGATAATTCCCATTTGTGGGTCAACCAAAACAAAAAAAGCATTAGTAATATTACGATATAAGAGAACGTGTTTGTAATTATTAAACAATATAAGAATATAATATTCAACACATAGAAAACAGCTTCACTAATGTGTCCCGTACTTAGGTCTACACACGTATAATTATTGATTAATGAATACATTCTAGCAATATACTGTAGCAGTATCTGACCTTCCTGTTGATACGACTCGGGAGCGCTAATATGCCATGGCAGACATTTTGTTTTGGGGTTAACCACTGACAAACTGGAGCCATGCTTTGGGAGGAAGAGTAAGCACTGTCAGCTATTATTATACCATTTGTATGCTGAAGTTAGAAGCAACATCCAAAGATCTAAAGCTGATACTTTTTTTTTTTGACAAAATGCAATAACGTTTGACGGGGGTTTACCTTGGAGGGCGTTTCAGGCGTATGATCCAAATAAAAACACAGAAAATGCAATTATAACTCAACACTTGTTTTCTTTGTGCCTGCCAAAGGACGTTTGCTGTCCCGGCCCGGGGGTCCCAGGAGGTGAGGTCTTAATTTAAAACAAGCATCCTGTGCCTAGAGGTTGCATGTGTGAGTTAGAATGTACAATGTTACATTAAAAAACACACAACGTGTCAGAAACTGCTACATAGACCACCATGTATTTAATACATTTCAGATAAAACATTATGTGCCCGCTCAGCCAATCAGGATGCAGGGCTATCAGGAATAATAACCATGAATGGGTTTTGTATTTGACAGCACTAAATGTTGGACCGAACCGCAGACTGACCAAAAAAGTGGCTTCAGCAGCTGCTTGGTTGCAGCAAACAAAATAAAATAAGAGTAATAGTAACATGATCCGGGTCAGAAGGTGCTCTCCAGCCAGTTTATCAATCACTTCACCTGCATTAAAAAAAACTAAGTTTATTTTGTTGCTAAGACAACATTTCAATATCTACAAAAAAAATCTGAAACGTGCATCTGCCAGGGTCCATGACTCAATGAGGAAAAAGCGAGTCTGAACGAGGCTGAACATTCACTTCAGTAATTGTCTGTCCTTTACAATAAAATAAAATGTACACTATCTTTGTGTCGGCAGAATCCGCCAACATTACAGTCATTCACTAATGATGCAATGCTCCTGCTACAATTCGGAATTCAGATGTACGTAGAAACATCTTTATTTAAGCCATGAAACACTTTAATGATGCAATCAATTTCCAGAATCCACAACTGCTGTGGTCTGTCGGGAGTGCATAGAAAATATATGCAGCCATCCACCCAGACCCTCCAAGCTGATAATGAAGAGCGGATGTGCACAGAGGAAACTTGTATATCAACTATAGCTTGTCTATCACATCACGCCGCAACGGACATTTCATACTCCGCCTGGAAAGTGGCCAGCCTTTCAACACCGCATCCAACCCCTGCTATTCTTAACATGCTAGCTACCCCGCCCAATGCACGCAGCCGCCTCGATTCTTTGTCCTGCCATGGTGAGGGAGAGGTTTTCTACTAAGCACCTTCATATGCTCTGCGGCGTTTGCCAAGAAAGCTCTCAACACATGGAGATTGGGCCAGAAGGATGAGGCTCTCCGGGGCTTATTAGGTCCTGTTTTGTCTGTCACTGCCACTTTTCCTGGGCCGAAAAACATCCACCTTCTTCCTGTCCCCGGGGAGGAGACCCCCGAATTATCCAGCGGAGGAGGAGGAAGATGAATAAAGGTGATACAACCCCGTCCCACCTAGATGACACATACTGTATGATGGAGTGTCCTCAGGGGCTCCCCACCCAGTGACACAGTGCAGTATACTGTAACAGCGGTCTGCAGAAGACAGACACCCACCCAAGGCAAAGGCTTTCTGTGTAAACTGACCCCGCTCTTTGGCAGTGCCACTGCGGGCACATGACGTTGAAATGATAAATCAGTTGTCCTTTTCACCCCCCGCCCCTTACCCGCGATGTGCTTTTGATTACAGTAATAAAATGCACTTCGGGGGATTGCAACACTAAATAGCAATAAATCCAAAGCAGAGCACACTGTCAGCGGCACCTAAAAGGGGATCTTAATGACTGACTCACTCTCGACATGTACCTTCACTGGAATTCCAGCCAGTGCCGAAGAGAGCCGATGCGGAGGCGTGCTAGTCCAGGCGGAATTCTCCCCCCCCTTTGGCCGATCACCAGTGTGGTTTTCTTGACCTCAGAGGAATTATGTGGTCATGATAAGTGATAAAAAAAAAAAGAAGAGCAAAGACCAGGGACCATTAAGTAAATACCGTGAAAAGCCTCACAGCACTCAACAAGGCGATATGTCCACTTTGGCTCTGAGAATACAGCTTTTCAATCAAGACTTCGGATTCGTTAGTGGGAAATTGGCGCGCCATTGTTAGCGTTGTGCAAGTTACAAAAATGTAGACAAATTAGGTGAAAAGCTAAGGGTTGTGAGAAACTTAAATCACACTCGGAGGCTGTGTTTTCTATCTGTCATTTCCACATGTGACAGACACTCCTTCCAGTGATCCTTGGGGGGGCAACAACACAATATCTGTTTAATAGCGCTTGTGCACCTCGTTCAGTCAGTGGTTCGGAATGTGTGGCTTCCCTTGAATTATAACCTCTATGTTCATTTCTGACAGTCTTTCTGCTTCTTAGATCCAACCTTCAACTCCGGTTGACTTTCACACTGTGAAATATTTAGTGTCAATTTAACTCGAGAGAGTGTACGAATAGACATTTTGGTTCCATTTGTACGCTCTCTGAGATACAGATGGATAAATGAAGACTAAGGACTTTACTGTGTACTCGGTGGTATTTCCTGTGAGACTTAATGAGGCATCACCCCCGTCATGCCAGAGATACCTACCACTTCACTACAAATGAGGAGACAGACGCACGCACGCACGCACGCACACGCACACACACACGCACACGCACACACACGCACACGCACAAAAAAAGATCTGTACAAGATTGAGCATTGAGGAATGGGATTATTTTTAAATTAATTCTCTAAAGCATCTGTTGAACGGTTTACATTGGCTAAACTTGAACGCATAGCGCCGCCTGATCGTGTAATATAATTGCAGGCTAGCACCTCACTGGATAGCAGTCTCCCTCTCAAAGCCTGTTTAGCGCCGCAACGTTATAAATTCTTAACGTCTGACATCTGTGCTGACAATCGAAAACAGCCAAATATGTAAAAACTAACACTGCCAAACTTATGCCAGACAAAAACAAAAAAAAATACATGACTTATTGGTTCATGGACATATCTACAAATAAATGGTTTGGACGATGACAGTTTAGTTTATGATACAGTGCTATGTTTTTGCCATACTATAGTCATGCCTCATATTACATACTTTGCACACTAGCTACGCACTCGTCATCGTCAACACCCCATGTTTCGTACACACAGCCTCGTGCTGCCGGGATCAAACCATGCCTACAGTTGGGTGCCACCGATATTGTCCCTTATCATTTGACCCATTTAGGCCTGACCTCAAAATTTAAAAAAATCCTTCTAAATCCTCCAGTTTTCTGAAATAAATATTTTCACGATTTTTCAAAAATAGCAGACCTACAAGCTCGTAGCGCGCCACTCGGTGGCGCGCTATGAGCTTGTAGATCTGCTATTTTTCAATAGCTAAATTATAACATGTTTAAAACACCAAAAGGGGTTCCCGCCCAAAATGGGTTAACTGTCCTTTTGCGCAGATCACGCAAACCTCAGCAAAAAGAAAAGGACAATATCGATGGCCTCCAACTGTATATTGGCAGTGGTGCTCACATTTTGTATATGAGTAAAAGTATCAATACTGCAATATAGAAATACTCTGTTACAAGAAAATGTCCAATTGGACTGGACAGCCCTGCCATGCGTGTTTTCAAAGGTAGGCTTGCCTCGTAGGCTACTGCGACAGCACAAACAATCCTTTGAATCTATGAAAAGGGTGTCGTCAAAGTTGTATTCAAGTTACAACTATGACAAGCACTTTAGACCCAGGTTAGGCCTAAATTGTGAGGATATAGTTCAATGTTTGTTTTATTACAGGATTGTGTTGTTGAACCACTGTTCATTTGTTTTATTCTTAAAATCTATGCTCCTACCGTTTTTTTTTATTATTTTGTACTATATAGGCCTACCTGAAAACTGCAAACGAGTCCTTAATTAGGGGAGAGCCTGGTCGGTTGGTGGGGTAGGACGGTTTCACGTCGGCCTGGATACCATGCAACACTTTTTCGACTCGTATTTTCGGTGATGTCATTCGATTCCACATCGCGCGAAAGCCCTGCAGACAATTTTTTTTTCATTTCTGCCCAAGATTGACCGAGATACAGACTCTTTTGTGTTTTTGCACGCTATAACTACAAATTCGCCTATTTGAGTGTTTTCTGTTTGTACGGATGTATTTATTTGCTGACGATTGTTAATGGATTTCATCTGTTAGGCTGATCTGTATGCTAACCCCAGGCGAAGATTCCATTGAAAAATATGCATTAGCCTTTGAGCTAGCTAGCAAAACATAACAAACAGACGAGGGCAGGACGAAAGCTGCATCCTTGCGCCTTTACGCATTGTTTAAGTTTTTTTTTTTTTTTTCTCCTCATATGCCAGAGAAGATTTCTTTTTACAGCTCTATAGCAGTGATTTCATTTCAAGGACCCCCAGTTTGACATGCATTAGTCTACGGACCCCCATTTAGTCTACGGACCCCCACCACTGGCCTATGTAGGCTATAGGCACTTTTCATTTTGTTGTAGGCTGTATTGAAGCATAAATGAGCGTTAGATGCCAGAAACATGACTTAATAGCTTTCTTTCTTTTCAAAATCTTTTTATTCAGGTTTTTCGACAGTAGCCCAGGGGCAAGTATTAGACAGACATGTAAAATATAAAAATAAAACTCAATCCCCTATCCCACCCTCCCCCCACCCACAATCCCAAGGATAGTCGGAACAGTCTGGAGGAAATAAAATAAATATATATATATATATATATATATATATACACACACACACATACACAAAATACATGCATACATAATTACAAAAAATAAAAATATAATAAAATAAAAAAGCAGATTTTTCATAGAGCAGATTTTGTTTCTGTTGTGGTTTGGCGTTGGCCGAGGCATAGGCACGGCACACTATGCAGTTTGTGTGTTGTGGTAGAATGCCATAAATGGGCCCCAGGTCTTGTAAAACTTTTTCTCAGAGCCGGCAATTGAAAACCTTAACATCTCCAACTCGAGACAGGACATTATATCACGAAGCCACTGACGGAGCACGGGCGGGGCAGCATCCTTCCATTTGAGCAGAATGGCACGCCTAGCGAGCAACAAGGCAAAGTCGACCATACGACACTCTATGCGTGTTAGAGGAAGGTCATCCCTTCCAGCAGTGCCAAGGAGAGCCACTAAGGGATCTGGGTCTAGATTTTGATGTAGAATGTTGGATAGAGTATTGAACACATTCCCCCAAAATGGTTGTAATTTAGGACACATCCAATACTGATGGATCAAAGTTGCATCACCGCTCCTGCACTTGTCACAGGTAGGAGTTACGTCAGGATAAATACTAGCCAGTCTAGCCTTAGACATATGAGCTCTATGGACTATTTTAAACTGCACTAAGCAATGTCGTGCACAAAGAGAAGACTTATGTATAGAAGAAAAAATAGAATCCCAAACTTCATCAGACAGTGTGAGGCCCAGATCATGTTCCCAGTCAGCCTTTATCTTATCTAAGGGCGCTGGCCTCGAATTTGAAATGATATCATATAATATTGAAATGGCGCCCTTAATCGTCGGGTCAAAAGACAGAAATTCATCAATATGGTTAGCATTAGGCTTATTAGGGAAGTCAGGTAGTATAGAGCTCACATAATGTCGGGCCTGCAAAAATCTGTAGAAGTGTGGTCTAGGTAGACTATATTTCTTTGAAATTTGATCAAAGGATGCAAAGCTCCCCTCTATAAACAGGTCTTTAAACCATTTGATGCCCTTTCCATGCCAACTCTGAAAGGTCATGTCTTGCGTTGATGGAACAAAAAGGTGGTTGGAAGCAACAGGACTGACCAGGGAGAGGTCTCTATAATTATAAGTTTTCCTGAACTGGGCCCACACTCTCAGCGTATGACGCACCACCGGGTTAGTTATTGAATCAGGCAGGGGGCGGCCAAGCGGTGTACTAAGAATAGCTGGAAGTGATAAATCCCTACACGACTTTAGCTCCAGAGATGTCCATTCCGGGCAATTAGGCTTAAGGTAGAAATTATTCCAAAAGGCAAGACACCGGATGTTAGCAGCCCAATAGTAATGACGAAAATCGGGGAGCCCCATGCCTCCATCCCTCTTTACCCTTTTAAGTAACATTCTGCTCACACGCGGCCTCTTATTCTGCCAAATATATGATGAAATTGTTGAGTCTAAAGAGGAAAAGAACGATTTTGGAATGAACACAGGGACGCATTGAAAGAGGTATGTGAATTTAGGAAGAACATTCATTTTGATTGAATTTATGCGGCCAGCGAGGGACATTGTAAGAGGCGACCACTGCTGTAATGACTCCTTAACTCTGTTTGCAAGAGAGACAAAGTTGTTTGGGAAAAGATCCTTAAATTTGCGCGTAACCGATACGCCTAAGTAGGTAAATTGACCCTTCTCAACCTTAAAGGGTATGTGACTATAATCTAGGTCAGATGCAGCTTCATTGGCTGGAAATATTATGCTTTTATTTAAGTTTATTTTGTAGCCAGAAATACGACCAAATTGGTCAAGTGATGATATAGCTGCTGGCAAGGAGGTTAATGGGTCAGAGACAAACAGCAGCAGGTCGTCTGCATACAAGGACACTTTATGCTCTTTATCGCCTTTCTGAATGCCCACAATGTCGGCATTTTGGCGCAAAGAAATCGCAAGAGGCTCGATTGCCAGATCAAAGAGGAACGGACTTAGTGGGCAACCCTGGCGGGTCCCACGGCCCAAGGCGAGAGGCTGAGAGAACACACCGTTGGTCTGTACAGCTGCGGTGGGAGACGCATAGAGCAACCTAATCCAAGCAATAAACTTTGGTCCAAAACCGAATTTTTCTAGAACTGCAAACAAGTACCCAAACTCAACACGGTCAAATGCTTTTTCTGCGTCCAGCGACGCGACGCACTCAGGCACCTCTCCAGATGGCAAATATAGTATATTAAAAAGCCGCCTGACATTGAAGAAGGAGTAGCGATTCTTAATGAAACCAGTTTGATCTTCAGAAATTACTTGGGGGAGAACTTCTTCTAGTCGGCGTGCTATGACTTTTGCTAGAACCTTAGCGTCTAAATTCAACAATGAAATTGGTCTGTATGAGGCACAGTCTATGGGGTCTTTCCCCTTTTTGGCTATGAGTGTTATACAGGCCTCACTTAAGGTGGGAGGAAGTGTGCCCCGCTCAAGGGACTCAGCAAAGACGGCCGCTAGTTGTGGAGAGAGGTGCGCAGAGAACTTCTTGAAGAATTCAGCTGGGAACCCATCCGGTCCCGGTGACTTCCCAGATTGCATTGATGATATGGCTATGGCAATTTCTGCTTGAGTTATGGGTGTTTCCAGTTTTTCCACCAAAGCCGGGAGGACAGTTGGAATAGGCAGCGGATCTAAGAAGGTGTTAATTGCCACGTCGTCAACGTCCTGGGATGAATATAAATTAGAGTAGAAATCTTTAAATGCGTTGTTAATTTGAACTGGGTCAGTAGTGATTTCTCCATTTGCAGTCCGAATTGACGTTATAATTTGTTTGGTTCTCCGCGCTTTTAGTTGGTCGGCCAGCAATTTGCCCGTCTTTTCGCCATGTTCGTAGAAAGTGCTTTTACTCTTCAATAGAAGGCCCTGTGCTTGATGGGTGGTGAGAATATCGAACCTTGTTTTCAGCTCCAGTCGTCTATTGTAAAGTTCTGGAGTTTGTTGCAGTGCGTACTGTCTATCAATGTCTGAGATGTTGGCGGAGAGATCCAAGCGTTCCCTTGTCGATTGTGCTCTCTTTCTAGCCGAAAAAGATATAATTTGCCCTCTCAAGTAGGCCTTCATTGCATCCCAGACCACGAGACCGGACATCTGAGGAGTATTATTGGTTTCGAGAAAAAAGGTTATTTCCTGCTCTATATACTTTACAAAGTCATCATCCGAGAGTAGCGTAGAATTGAAACGCCAGCGCCTTGTAGGACGTGGCACTCCCGGGAGAGATAATGCCATTACGAGAGGTGCATGGTCCGAAATGACAATACTTTGATATGCGCAGGAGCGGACTTGGGGTATTAATCTCTTGTCCATCAATAGATAGTCAATTCTAGAGTACAAACGGTGTACATGACTAAAGAAGGAGTACTTTCTGTCGTTAGGGTTGAGTTCCCTCCATACGTCTGAGACCCCACACTCGGAGAGGAAGGATTTAATATATGTGACAGATTTACTCACTGCAACAGGTCTGGTAGAGGAGCGGTCCAGAACGCGGTCCAAACATCGGTTGAGGTCCGAGCCAAGTATCAAGTAATGTGAGCCCAGATCAGAGAGGTGAGAGAACAAGCGAACAAAGAAACCGACATCCTCCACATTCGGGGCATACACACTGGCTAAAATGACATTTGTATTAAATAGTTTGCCCGAGACAATAACATATCTCCCATTTTTGTCAGCTGTAACTTTAGTTGATTCGAAAAGCACGTC
This sequence comes from Electrona antarctica, assembly GCF_951216825.1. NCBI lineage: Eukaryota > Metazoa > Chordata > Actinopteri > Myctophiformes > Myctophidae > Electrona > Electrona antarctica. The sequence goes on along the minus strand of NC_136796.1, from coordinate 14,257,173 downwards.
TTTAGATATAAGGATAGATACTCCCCTTGCCTTAGCCTCGAAATTAGAATGGAAATGCTGCCCCGCCCAGCACTTTAAAAGTCTGGAGCTGTCAGATGAGCGAAGGTGAGTCTCCTGCAGGAACGCAATATCTGGATTGAATTGTTTAAGATGAGAGAAAACCTTTTTCCTTTTAACCGGATGATTCAGCCCTTTAACATTCCAGGTCACCACGTTAAGTTGTCTAGTCATTATTTAAGTAAAGTGTATGGTGGAAAAAATAAGTAGAAAAAAGGCGAGCACCGTGCGGCGCACCCGCTCGACCACACCAACCACAACGATGACATTGAATAATCTGCTTGTATGTCAGAATTTGAAAAAACAACCATCCTTTCCCTTCCTCCCCCCACCCCCCCAAGCCCTTCCGAATAAAGAATAAAATTGAGAGAAAGAAAAAATGTTAGACGGAAAGGCCATAGCCCAGATAGCAACTGTGCTAGACAGTCGCAAGCTCTTCTAACTTCGTGAAACCTAACCATTGCTTCACTCCCGCTCAGAGCCATACTCCCATAAGTAAAAGTGCCTCTAGAAATGAGAAAGAAATAATAAAAAAATAATAATAATAAAAATAAAAAAAATAATAAAAAATAATAATAAATATATATATCATTACCCCAAATAATTGTAATAGCTATAACAATAATGAACAGAATGCACAAATAACAATAGAGAACGAAGTACGTACATTTGCCCATTCATAGTTTAACAAATGATGAGGTAGGTAAATGTGTGTGCGCGCACGCACGCACGCACGCACGCACGCACGCACGCACGCACGCACGCACAGGCTGGTCAGTAGTTGGTAGGGAAAATAAAAAATAATATTTATATATACACACACATATGGAGACGGAAATGACATAATAGACTAATAACCATCAGTGAGTATTGAAAGTAAAAGTGTTCAATAATTGAAGCAGAAAAGTAATAGTATTAGTGATAACAAAAATAATAATATATACATGCATACACACACGCACGCGCGCACACACGCACACACACACACACACACACAATCAACTCAAAGTGTAAACAGTTAAGTAGGCATCAGATATAATTATATTTAAAAAAAAAAAAAAAATGTACAACAAAAATAATGTAATATCCAATGTACGTTTTGCAAAGTTCAGTTGTCAATGACTGAGTCAGCTCTGTGTGTTGCATTGCATCCACAACAGCTAGGGAGAAAACACTATGAGTCAGCCCTGCTAGGATAGAGGACCCCCAGACCAGAGAGGGCGCTGTTGTGATCCATAGATATTGTGCAATGTAGTACGGCCTCCCGGTCCGAGTCAGTTCAAAGTTCAGGGTTCACGCAAAATGGCGGCCAACAACAACAATGATTAGCAACTAGGCTAACTTTGTATGTTCTAAACTAAATACGACTGACACACAGCCAAATAAAACACGACAGTCAACTCGACCATGACAGACAGATAACAATAATTGCAGAAGCATTCGATCACTCCGTAATGCAGTATATTGTCCATCGCCAGATAGGAAAATAATAAATCAATAAAAGAATAATCAAGACGTCTAATACGACGGCATTAAGTGGGACCTTAGAAATAAACTTATCAGCCGTGACGATAAGGAGGTGTTTAAGTATTCTATTCGAACATTGCGAAACAAAAAGAGGTTTTTATAGGACGGAAAATAATATAATGTCTATAGTATCCAGCATGTTAGCATGTACTGGTTAGCAACCTATTAGACACAATGAACGAACGACACGATATAAGACATTCTATCGCGTCTTGGCCATGACTAACATCAACAAAAGTGTGGAAGCATTCGATCGCTCCCCAGCACCGTATATTATCCATAGCCCAATTCTTTTACAAGAAAATTAAAATTAAAAGGGAACAAAATGCATCAAGTGACGTCATGCAGCTATCGCAGAAAGATACAAATAAAAGTAGAAAAAACAGATGAGCATATCAGTGGTAGTAAAAACAGATACAAAAAAAAAGAGGTGGAATGTTTAAGTATTGCTACAGAATTAAAAGAAACAGGAATATACAGCACCTAGCATGTTAGCATGTAACACAGTATCGGTTGCCGAGACGTTGAATGTACGGACATTTCACCGTCCCTCAGCCCTCCTCGGCCGGTGGGACAGGAGGTGCTATGTCCCTCTGGGTTTTCTTCAGGAAATCCACGGCTTCTTTCGGGGATTTTAGGTGCCTTTTCCCGTCTTTTGTGGTGATGAAGAGCCGAGAAGGGTAGAGTAGCGACGGCCTTAGATTCAGTTTATATAACTCAGACATGACATTTCGATACTTTAATCTTTCCTCCACCACTTCTTGCGGGTAATCCTCGAAGATTAGGACAGTTTTCCCTTGGTAGGTCAGCTGTCCCCTTCTCCTCCTAGCTTCCCTGATAATCATCTCCTTCACCCGGTAGCGGTGGACACGAGCTATCACCGCGCGGGGCCTAGCTCCAGGGGCTGGCTTAGGGGCTAGGGCCCTGTGAACGATGTCAAGCTCGGGCGGCGTGGGAAGGAGATCCTTGCCCAGGATTTCAACCAGCAGCTGGGAAAAAAAAGAATTAGGCTGATCTCCCTCGATCGATTCAGCTAATCCGATTAATCTAATGTTATTGCGTCGGCCACGTGACTCAATGTCAATCATCTTTTGCTTCATTTTAGCATAGTATTCCTCCATGCTAGTGCACCTAGCCTCTAGCTCGTCCACTCTATCGCTGTATGTGTTAGCACCATCCTCCAGCGAAGTCAGACGTTGTCCATGTTCAGAGATGGTTATGTGGATGCTGCTTAGCTTGGCTTCCAGGGATGATATGGACGTTCTAAACTCAGCAGTGAGGGTTGTTTTAAGGTCTCCTATCAGTTCGATGATAGTAGCCATATCTGCAGTGGTTCCCTGGGGTGCCGGTCCCTGGGTTGCCGGTGCCGGCGTCGCCGGCCCGGACTTCTTGTTCTTCTTTTCTTTGGACATTAGGTCAGATTCCCCGGATAAAATAAAACAAAAAGGTTCAAATGGTAATACTAATGCACTTTAGTTGAGTTTTATGTAACGGTGAGGCTTTAAAAGTTATATTTAAAGTAGCGGGAGCGTTTAGCTCAGCAACACGCGTCTACTCCATACGTGACCCGGAAGCTCTCTGATGACTTAATAGCTTTATTTAGGACAATTTATGTGAGGGTGCCTTTCGCCCTGTCCCTATGCAGCTTTCGTCCTGCCAAAAGCGCTGTGCGGAAGTGAGCGCGAGATCACTTTACTTGCCGATTGCGTCCGACTCGTTTCACCAAAATTAAAAAACACTGTGGGTAATGGGAGAGGACAAGTGTATCTTGTTCACAAAAAAGTTTGGTTACTTGAAATTAATTAATCTCTGTGCAGGGAGGGAATTAGTAAAATGGGCGTCAACCGTCCAGGCTCTCCCCCTGTCTTGACCAACTGCTTTAAATAGGCTACCACCAAAGACAGACATAGCCTACATGGTTAATGGTTATGCTGCAGACTGGCGCTTGATTACTACCCATTTTACTGTGTTTATAATATATTTTGCCCAAACTTTGCAGTGATCTTCGCTGTGTTTAAAGCGTTTAATGCCAATTGTATTTGGCTCAGATTGGTTTCGATTGGTTCTCAGAACAGCTATTTACCCAAGTTATGGTCTGTCTATTTAAGCCTTTTGCAGTGTTTTTATTAAATGCCAATACTGTGTACTTTCAAATATACTGTAGGCTACTGTGTACACAACAGTGTGTTACACATCATTTAATGCAGTGGTTTTCAACCAGTGGTCCTTGAGGGGATTCAAGGTGGTCCCCAGCTAAATTATGGAGAGTTGGTAACCAAATGGACCCTTACGGGTACATTTAAAACTCTCAAGAGTCTCTCAAATTATTGTTTTAACACATTCTGGACGAGAACCCCTTTTGGTGTTTTAAGCATTATGTCATACTTTAGCTATTGAAAAATAGCAGATCTACAAGCTCCTAGAGCTACAAGCCTGTAGATCTGATATCAAATCTTTGCTTCCGGGGAGTCCCTGGAACTACATATTTTCAGATGGGGATCTGTGGCCAAATACAATTATTATTATTAGGCCTAATTCTAGGGCTCCTTGACATGAAAAAGGTTGAGCACCATATATAGAAACATAGGGGTTTTCAGAAAACTGGTAGGATTTAGAAGGCATTTTGTAGAATTGAGCTCAGGTCTAAATGGGTTAACCTAATTACTTAATTTACAAGAAGTCTACACAATAAGAGAATGTAGAATAGGCCTAATTGTTTGAGTATGTTTGCCTGCTGTCTCTAATTGTGGACAAAATCTTATATCCAATGATAACAAAATTGGGTCAGAGAGGCTAAATCTCATCAAAATGGCAGTCAGTGGCTCAAATGCTGAATAAATAATGGACTTGATATGAAAAGGGTTGAAACCCACTGCTTTAATGAATAGCGTCAGGGCAATCCACATTCTGGTGTTCAGAGCAGTGGAATGAGAGAACTTGGTGGTGGTAACACAGACAGACAGACAGAGAGGGGGGGGGGGGTGACCCCCTCAGTTTCATGAGGGGGGATTATCCCCTCCTCCCGTTTGTCCCCTTACTGAGCACATAGATGTAGCCTACCACTGGCTTCCACTGCACTGGATATCAAGTTAGTATATGCAGCAAATATGTGCAAATCAAACACATTTAATTTGCAAGTCAGAGAGAGAGATAGAGAGAGCTGTAGTTGGAGTTGTTTAGTCAATCAATGAGACAATGATGGTCCTTAACAAGCCATCAACACAGAGTATTCAGCATCTCAACGATGGTGATTGACACCCCTATAGGGGGGTTCGTCTTTTTGCTTTTATCACTTGGAGACCTTGATTTTATTTCCCCCAGTTAGAGCATTTGGCATTTTATACCAGGGTACATACATTTTCTTCAGGAGTATTTGATTAGTTTATTATTTATTTTCATTTATTTTTTTTTGTACAGGACTAAAACTCCTTGACTGTAAGTTTTGTTCAAGATGGCGCCGCCCCCGAATTGGCATACCACAGGTGCGAGGTTTGCAAGCCTTATTGTCCCATGCTTGTTGTAAATTTGAGTGCTCATGGTTGCATGCAGCTGTGGGTTTTACAGTACATTTTACTTTATTTTTATTTCTTAATTTCCTAGGGGGAAAGGGTGTCCTGAACCTTTAAGACATGCCGTGTTCAATGTAGCAATAGTTCAAGTAGGCTAACATTTACACTCATATCATGTTCCTTATATTTTGGTATACAGGATGTAAAATGTTCACAGCAAGATGTTCATGCTTAAATGAGGTGAAACACATGTGTTGTGATGAGCTTTCTGTAATGAACACATTAAAAGGATCTGTAGCTGTCAAACCTTTATTTGAAAGAAATTACAGACAGTGTTTTTACAGGTATGACAGAGTAAATATTGTCTTTTACAATGCATTCTATGAAGACAAAATACTACAGAGAATCTAAACAAATCATCAAAGTGATCAAAACACAGAGACGAGTTACAATTGCACCACTATAGTGCATGAATTCCTGATGACATGTGGACGAACACTAATTGTTATCAGTATCAGCAAACTCTAATGCCTTCTTTGAAGAAAAAGGAAAAACATTCATCATTTAACTAACAGATTGTTCTGATGTATGTGTCTTCATGTGTGTTTTTTCCACACTGACCGCAATAGAACAGTTTAAATCCAGTGTGTACAACCATGTGAACTAAATTGGTTGAATTACTTTTCCATACACATCACAATGATTAGGGTTTCTCTCCAGTGTGAATTCTCTTGTGGGTTTTAAGGTGGTCTATTCGAGAGAAGTGTTGTCCACACGTATCACATCCATAGGGTTTCTCTCCAGTGTGAACTTTCTGGTGTTTTTTAAGGTTGGACAATACAGAGAAGTGTTTTCCACACTGATCACACCCATAGGGTTTCTCTCCAGTGTGAACTTTCTGGTGGCTTTTAAGGTGGGCTAATCGAGAGAAGTGTTGTCCACACTGATCACACCCATAGGGTTTCTCTCCAGTGTGGATTCTCTGGTGGGTTTTAAGGGTGACCATTTGAGAGAAGTGTTGTCCACACTGATCACATCCATAGGGTTTCTCTCCAGTGTGGATTCTCTGGTGGGTTTTAAGGGTGACCATTTGAGAGAAGTGTTGTCCACACTGATCACATCCATAGGGTTTCTCTCCAGTGTGGATTCTCTGGTGGGTTTTAAGGCTGGACAATTCAGAGAAGTGTTGTCCACACTGATCACATCCATGGGGTTTCTCTCCAGTGTGAACTTTCTTGTGACTTTTAAGGCTGGACAATGCAGAGAAGCGTTGTCCACACTGATCACATCCATAGGGTTTCTCTCCAGTGTGGATTCTCTGGTGGGTTTTAAGGGTGACCATTTGAGAGAAGTGTTTTCCACACTGATCACATCCATAGGGTTTCTCTCCAGTGTGGACTTTCTGGTGAGTTTTAAGGTTGGACAATACAGAGAAGTGTTGTCCACAAGTATCACATCCATAGGGTTTCTCTCCTGTGTGGACTTTCTGGTGAGTTTTAAGGTTGGACAATACAGAGAAGTGTTGTCCACACTGATCACACCCATAGGGTTTCTCTCCAGTGTGAACTTTCTGGTGGCTTTTAAGGTGGGCTAATCGAGAGAAGTGTTGTCCACACTGATCACACCCATAGGGTTTCTCTCCTGTGTGAACTTTCTTGTGACTTTTAAGGTGGTCTATTCGAGAGAAGTGTTGTCCACACGTATCACATCCATAGGGTTTCTCTCCAGTGTGAACTTTCTGGTGTTTTTTAAGGTTGGACGATACAGTGAAGTGTTGTCCACACTGATCACATCCATAGGGTTTCTCTCCAGTGTGGATTCTCTGGTGGGTTTTAAGGCTGGACAATTCAGAGAAGTGTTGTCCACACTGATCACATCCATGGGGTTTCTCTCCAGTGTGAACTTTCTTGTGACTTTTAAGGCTGGACAATGCAGAGAAGCGTTGTCCACACTGATCACATCCATAGGGTTTCTCTCCAGTGTGGATTCTCTGGTGGGTTTTAAGTTTGGACATTGTAGGGAAGCATTTACCACACTGATCACAGCAGTGGCCTTTTTGTTTAGACAAGCTCCTTTGTTCATTCACCTCCATCACTGAATTGGAAACAAAGACATGGGAAATATTGTTTAGAGGTACTTCACAAAAAACAAACTTCACAACCATTTGTGACCACACACGATATAGAGACTGCCATCGCGGGGGTGGCAACTGTCGAGGACAGCTGAAAAACTATTTATTTTGTCCTTTTTTATTTTTCTGTCTAAAATAATCTGAAGCTATATTATTATTCATGTCATGTTAGAGCAGGTCTGAAATAAATGTCAGAGCTGATATCGACATATAAATATGAAATAAATGCTTAAACATGTCACTATGTCTAATGTTATAACCATTGGGTTAACCAATGCTAACTAGACATACGGCTTCCCTGCTCAAGTATGCAAATTCCGCTAAAATCCGCCTTTTTGTACACAATCGTTTTGGAAGATAATACTAGTCTTTTACTAACTGGCTAACAGAAATAGCACAGAAAGAAGTATTAACAACGATATGTTGTAAAAAGTGTGTTCATTTTGGTCCGCCTAAAGCTAATTCATGCTAATGTTCCAGCTGGGGGCACTGCTGACCACAACAATGGAAAATGCGGAAATGGCTTCCTATTTCCAATAGTAGAAGAAGAAGACTCGAATGAATGTAACATTATGTCACCATAACGTGGTTATTATTAGTTGCTTTGGAATGTACCTGCCATGAAAATTAAGGTCATAATAACGCAGATCGCATCGATATGTAATATAGCGCGATAATGTACTTGTTTTAGCTACACGATTGATATCAATATATTTGCTAAATGTAGCTAACGGCTATCATTGCGGTGTTGCCAGTTTCTGCGAGAGAAATAAGCAACCCGGTATATGAAAACAAGCCCAAAATCAGCGAAAATAGCCGATCTACATGCATACAAACAACACAAATCTTGTGTCTGGCATAAATTATTTACAGATGGGGGTCTGCAGACAAATAATAATAATAACAGGCTAATGAAACAGATTAAGAGAAGAGCCAAGAGGGCACAATTTGTGCTGGGAGGGTTTGAGAGCAAACTGTCCTGTTGTCTGTTGGCAATGGTTACTGTTTTTGTAATGATGTGTCCATAATCAACTACACTTTAAAAACAAGCCCAAATAATCAACTACACTTTATTTTTGTCAAATACATTTTTATTAACAGGTTATAAATTATTATAAAATTGGTACAGTAGGCCTATGCATTATTTTTCTTTAGAAACAAGGCCAACTAATTATAATAAGCAGACATGGCAACACTGCTGGTTGACTAATGGAGGAATGAAGGGAAAACAGCGCCCCCTAAAGTCACAGATCACTGAACTAAAGCTTAGAAGTTCATTTTCTCTGCTTGGTCTTTTTTCCACTACTCCTGCAAGACATTTTTCTATAAGCCATATCTCCAAAACTGGTGGGTCAAACTGAACAACCAATATGTCAATTTGAAGCTATGATTCCCTGCTTTCATATGACATGAAAAAATCCAATGGCAGTCCTTCGATCAAATCTAGTCACATTTGTTCTAGGGTTAGTATTCTAGGGTTAAGAAAGCCAAATTGTTATAAAAAATTACATGTATATATGGGCATGCTTATTCTATTAATATGATTGTGATGAAACAAATGTTAATTTGTTGATTCATTGCAAGTGCATTGTTGTTGTGCATTTTAGAAAGAGACAAATAACAGGTTGTCTTAGTCTATGCTAATTAAAACAAAAACAAATACACAGTAATTGACTTACAGAGGTCTTACACGCACAGTAAGTAAGGTTGTCATTGACATGCTGTATATCAATATAGACACAGTAAGTAACTTACAGAGGTCTTGATGATCATCCTGTTGAGCAGACTTGTTCCTGGTGTGGTTGAGAGAGTTCATCTTCACCTGAAGTCTGGATTCCACAGTCAGATGTGATCAGAAACTATTTATATCCTGGAGGAGCTTGAGTTTGAACCACTAACTGGGATTGTTTGGCCAAAGGAGGAGGACAATAGAACAATCTCTCAACCAATCGGAACCTAACAAACTGCTGCATCTGCTCCACCCCTCTCTCCTCCCCCAGGACATGCTCCATGCAACATTCTAGAAATCAACTACTAACTGTGATTTTGCTTTGTAAGCTTCATATTTAATGCATCTAAACTATATCCAATACATAATTATACATTGATGTATGGACAATAAGTACATCCTATTAGTCTGAACTTGAGTAAAGTCAACGCATGAATGGGCATAAATCCAAGATAACAGACACTGTCAGAGTCAAAGCATACATCAAAACATACATGTTTAAGATCTTCCACATTTTTTTCAAGTTGGTATGTATCCGTTTTTCTTAATTGTTTTACTGTATCCTGTGATGTTTACATGTTTGACTAATCAATTATTCAATCAAACAAAATGAGATGTTGCTGTATGTCTCAATTTGAAAATAATACACTACAGGAGTTATTAATATAATAAAACAACAACATCAATGTACTGTATTAGGACAGAACTATATGAAAGCCTTTTGTTTTGTAACAACTTTAAAGCCAATGCACTAGCATGATTACATTACATACTCTAGCATGCTGTCTTGATCCAAATCAACATAACTGTAGAAATACCCTGTGTTCACTGTGTATTTTTTTCTTTTCAATTATTGTTTCCTCTTATTTTCTTTAGTCATAATAGAGTGTACTAGAGACAGGAATCAGGAAGATATGTGAAGGGGGAAAAGGAGTAGAACAAAATTATGTCATTTTATCATGAACATTAGTGAGGAGGACCAATTCATGGTAGGCTCAAAAGTGGTGAAGTGGAAAAGCAATACTATCTATCAACTGACAATAGACACAAAAAGACTACTTCCCTAGGGTGAATAATGAAGGAGGGTGAATAATGAAGGAGCTATTGTAATGATTTTGGACACCATCTTGAAAATAACACCTTGGGTAGTCAAACTTTGGTAAACATTTAGTATGTTATTAATGACACATAGCATAATACTACAAAAAACAAACAATTTGTTCATTTTTTTGCACTCTCCTATATTATATAAATAATGAAGTCCTAATATTTCGCCATTTCTACAGGCCTGACATTTTGAGCTGTTTAATCTCACCAATCATAACACATAATGCAAAACATGTAGGATTTTTCACAACATGTAAAAAAGGCTTTGATTGATTTCCATCCTGTGTTTCAATATAATTAACCCTGCAGGACCCGAATATATTTCTAATTGCAAAAAACATTTAACCTTTCAGATGGTGTTGTAGGAGTAGGCCTAGTTTGGAGAGGAACATATAAAAAAGGTTTTTGTAAGGTTTTATGAATATGTTGACATATTAGCAACGTTGAGTCTATCAGGTATAGAATAATTTCCTATAGGCCATTTTTACTCACTGTCAGAATAACATGGCAAATGTCTAATACGGAAGGGTTATTTATATGGTTATGGTTTATTATTTGGCCTCAGAACAGTTTACATTATGAATAATATTTGGCCTCAGAACAGTAGGCATATACATTATGAATAAGAGCAATAAGCCATATCTTTTTAAATAAATGTGATTTTAACATGTTCTGCACATGTAGTTTCAACATGTTCTGGTGAAATATCTTTCTGTATGGTAGTTGACAGTACTAGAGAGGACAATAGGTGTGGACAGAATATCTATTCAACCCTGTCACGAGTTTAAACTTCACACTGCATGTGTCTATTTGACCATGAAAGAATGACTTTACAATGACTATATATTGCTGTGTGCAGTTGGTACTGTGATCGTAGGTCCAAATGTAGGGATGACCAATAGCTCAATTCAGTTGTCACCTTTCGCAGTAATTTCCATCTGAATAAGTTGAATGCAAATGATTATCAATCCTATACATGTTCCACTCCATTCACACTATACTGTAGGAGTAGGCTATATCCACTCTACTTATCATAATAAAAGGATCACATGCAAATTGGTTGGTCGATCCATTCAGCAATAGGGTTACACACCCTAACCCATTATCACCTGTCTGCTTACAATGGGACAGACATCCTCCAAAACATTCCACAACATTCACAACAAGGGTCTTCTAACGCATGATTTATGTAAATCAGTGTGACTGAGGATACCTGTGTTTCGTTAGCACCACCCCTCAGCTCAGCATATTACGTAGCTAGCCTAGTCAGGCATAGAGTGAAGCTGATATCCACGCTTTGGGGCGAGATATTCACGATTTGAGGGCGAACTATCCACGACTTTGGGGCGACCGTTCTTCACGCGGGGGTGAGTTGGAAAAAGGGCGACCAGTTTGGAATTAAAAATGTACTTGAGTCAAAGTACAAAAGTATTGGTATTAAAATGTATACATAAAGTGCCAAAATCAGAAAGTACTGTACTCTTTGTCTCATTTCAAGTTTTCAAATGTATCAACATAAATAAAACACAAAATAGCTTGTAGATCAGCTATTTTCAAATGGCCTAGGGTTGAAGTGGTAATGTATGTTTTGTAATAATAATCCAAATCTACAAAGTAACTATAGTAACTAAAGCTGCCAAATAAATGTAGTGGAGTAAATATAGTAAATATTTGGATCTGAGATGATCCGAGATGTGCAAAAATATTGGAAAGTACAAATACCTCAAAACTGTACTTAAGTACAGTACTTAAGTAAATGTACTTTCCACCACTGGATATTGGTCGGTCCGCCCCGCCCATCTGTCTGTTCGTCTGTAAAACTACTGGCTGGACAGCCATGGAATATTTCTGTGATCCTATGATCCCAGGATAAACCCCACTGATTTTAGTGACCCCATGTGGCCTTTCCTCTAGCCAATATCTATTATAACAAACAATTACACGGGCTATTATACGTACATAAACACTGTTCAGTGGAAAATGGTAAAAAAAATAAAAGGCAAAGAAGTATAGGGATAAGGGGTAAGGCACTGGCGAAAATGGGGCCTTTATGGCTCCATGTTCGACGAAAATGGGGCCTTTAGGGCTCCATGTTCGACGAAAATGGGGCCTTTAGGGCTCCATTTTCGACGAAAATGGGGCCTTTAGGGCTCCATGTTCGACGAAAATGGGGCCTTTAGGGCTCCATTTTCGTCACCACTAAACCCCATATCCCTGAACTTCTTTGCCTTTTTTTTTTTACTATTTTGAAAAACATTTTTGAATAGTTCAACTAGCCAATCTACATTGACTTGTTGTGAGCTTGTAGACTGGCCATTTTAACTATTCAAAAATGTTTTGCAAAATAGTAAAAAAGGGCAAATCGGTTTAGGGATAAGGGGTTTAGCGGTGACGAAAATGGGGCCCTTAGACTCTTACTCTTGTTTCCGAGCCCTGGCAGCATAACAACACAGCAGAAAAGGTGAAGGGCAAAGCGATAAAGAGCAGGGCGGACAGTCATGGGAAAAGTAGTCCAGAGGACCCGTATACTGTAGCAAAGGGCAGCCAAGGGGCACAGCCCTATTAATAACACTGACAACTAGATTATCAACCACAAGTGTGAGGAAGAAAGAGAGTGTGAGAAGAGGTCAGCATACTAACACTGGGCAGTGTGTTGTGTGAACATACACGAGAGAGAGAGAGAGAGAGAGAGAGAGAGAGGATAAACTGAATGAGGTGTGTACGCTGGAGGAGTATATGAGGAATGGGCTATATGCCTAAAATCAGGGGGAACATTTTCGATGCCCATTTGTACACTATCAGAGTTACACACCCGTACGGGGCCATTTGGAACCCACTCAAGGACACTTGACACCCAATGGGATAGCAGAGTATTTCCAGTGAGCCAACATGCACAATAGCAGAACCCTGACTCTGACACCCTGACTCTGTTTGACCAGAATGGAACAGAGCCTTCATTAGTATCAGCAGTAACACCTGTGAAGGAAGTAGGGAAGGGGCCCAAGTTCTTTCTAAAATGGCGTGTGTGCATATAGCCCATTGGTTGACATTATTGATCAAATGTTTAAGATCATCAGGGCTTAAAAACAAACTGGTGGTTCCCCCTATTGGACAATTGTATATTCCTGGGGCAAATTTACAGCTGGATCTCTGTAGCAAGTGTCGGACTCATGGCAAAGGATGTATGACTTTGTTGTCTGCAAGTAATACGCCCAAATCCCAGTCACGTCCTATGAAGAATTTGAAAATAACCTTTGGGTGCATGTCTACTATAGTACGCATCTGCCCTGAGTCTCTAAATGAATAAGTTAACATACTGCACGTAGAGTCTGTAAATATAAATGTATGAATGTACAATCATGTCTGCCTATCAACAGTGAATATATGAATCTATGAAGCCAATGAATACAAGAATGGAATATACTGTATTGTGTACTGTACAGACTATCAGCAGTGAATACGATTAATAGACAGTACTATATGTGCTGTGTCAACAGGCCTTCAACTGTGAGTATCTGGATAAAATACAATATCAGTCTATCAACAATGAATATATGAATGAATATACAGTTAGCCTTAACAGACATCTGTCAACGTTAGTTGGTTATTGATCCCTGTGGGGAAATTCAGGTCTACATTTACTTTAACCAACAAAGGTTTTCCAGTTCCTAGAACGTGTTATATATAACATACACTTACTCACTAATACTCCTTGCTGCTTTTTTTGCAGCTTTCAGGCCACAAGGTTTGATATGATGTAGTATCAAACAGATACGAACAAACTGTTTCAGATGCTGCCAAGTGGGGATTAAGTGGCTACGTACAGTAAGCCACATGGTTACTGGCAGTAGGCTGGCAAATATCTATTTCCCCTGGAAGACCTGGCTTATATGAACAAGCAGACCAGGGAGAAAGCGTAAACACCGGACACACAATAAATCCCCCTTCGGGGGATGTGTTCAGAAGAAGCCTACTGTATGTGTTGTTAAACACAGACAGAGACACATGCCAAGTTTGAAAATCAAAACATATGCTCACAATGTCGATATACATATGGTTAACACTAACACATATATTGTTTTTGTATAGCTGCTATTCAATTCTTTTTTTACAGGTACAGTAGGCTACATACGATTTTTACCTGTAGGCTACACGATATAGCCTACCTACAATACAAATCTTGAATATTGAAGATATAAAGACATTTGGGAGTTTGGACAAAAAATCCTACAAAAATCTGACTGATTGTAAAATATTCTAGTATTAAATGGAAATTTAAAATAAAGGTTAATGTCCCTGTTTGGAACAATTCAAGTTATTATTATTTATTTTCCATTCCTTCAAACCTCTTTAATATCAGGTGTGGTTTCTTTTTGTGTGTTTATGTGTTTCAATGCTTCAAAAACCCAGGGAAGTATAAAAGCTTCTGGTTCTTGTCCATTTAATTGCAGATTTAATCACATTAGAGTCACAACATTTAATCTAAAGGAGTAAACATGAGGAACCACTTCTCTCATCTTCAATACTCTCAGAAAGTGTATATGTTTTATTACTGAAAGAACATAAGAACGAGATAATATATGGGCTCACCACAGCGAAAGGGTTACAAGACAAGTCAATTCAATTTTTGACAGCGATCATGCTACCACCGCTGTTGGGAAGCGACGTAAACAAAACAGGAAAAGCATTAGTGTAACGAATCTGTTATGCTGGCACAGCCTGTCGGTTTATAACTGCCCAAAAGAATGCTAACAAGATTTTCCATAAAGCTATAGGATTGTTTCTCTAAGCTTCCCTCAGATTATGGAGATACTGTATAGGTCGGAGACTAAGCTCAGAGAATGGTGGGGGCTGACTGGTGTATGTCAGTAGCAGCCGGGGAAGAAAAGAGGTACAGTCAGTGTATCCTTATGTGAGTGCTTGTGTGTGTACAGAACGCAGTGCTTTTAGAAGTATAAGCTTCTCTGAAATTTTCCTTGAGTACAGTACAAAAGCATTGGCAATGTCATCAAAATATACTTACAAACATAAAAGCAATTATATAGAAAATCTTAAATAATGCATTATTTATGTGGCCTGGGCCGTGGCTCAGCGGTCCAGGCACCTTGGCTGGTAATCCAGTCTGGCAGTGTGCCGCGGGTTCGACTCCCGATCCCGACGGCCTTTACTGCATGTCATCCCCCCCATCTCTCTCCCCATTTCCTGTCAGCCTACTGTCTGTCCCTCCATAAAAAAATAAAAATAAAGGCGAAAGCCACAAAAAAAAAACATTTAAAAAAATAATAATAATGCATTATGTGTTTATCACGTTAATGTTGCAGCTGTTATAGGTGGGGTTTATTATATCAGTTAATGTACTGTAGCCTACTTTGCAGCTTATTAAAAACATAAATCTGCAAAGTAACTAGTAACTGAAGCTGTCAAACATTGTAAGTGGAGTAAAAGGTACGACATGTAAGAAAAAATGTACTTAGTTACCTTCTACCACTGCATGTATGAGTGTCTTCTATGCGATACGGTACATCATTTACGTTGTGTATGTGTGCGAGAGGTAGGGCATTAAGCAACTAGTCGACTACTAGTCGACTAGTAAATCCACTAGTCGACCTTGCTGGTACTAGTTGACTAGTTGATTTATTTTTTTCCCGATTTTGTAGGCCTCAAGATCAGGTAGATTATAGTTATAGTCACCAATGTACACAGTTTTTAAATGTACAAATATTTATTTCCAATTTATTTAGTAAACTAGGCAACTAGTCAACTAGTAAAAATGACTAGAAGTGAATGCCCTAGCGAGAAGTATATGTGGTGTGTCTGCATGCTAGAGCCAGCCCTAGAGCAGGTGTGGGCAACTTTGAAGATGGAGAGGGCCACTACATTTCCACAGTCACTTCAGAGGGCCACACCGCATATTACTGTTGTAGCAAAATAGCCGATATATAAGCTCAAAACGCGTCTTGAGCTTGTAGATCAGCTAGTATTTGAATTGAAATCCTGAATTATAATTTTTTTATAGCTGATCTACAAGCTCAAAACGTGTCGCACTGCGCAAAGCAGCGCGTTTACATTTCCACACTCACAGCAGAGGGCCACATTGCATATTACTGTCGTAGCAAAAATAGCTGCTCTACAAGCTCAAAACACGTCTTGACTCTTGAGCTTGTAGATCAGCTATTATTTGAATCGAAACCCTGAATTTTTTTCTGCTATTTTTGAATTGGAATCATGAAAAGTAAATTTCTTATTGAATTTCAAATGCCTTTCAGATGCCTTAACTTTATGAACTAAATAAAAATACATTGAACATATCATTTAAAAAAGGGTCATGTTTGTAAATCAATAATATATCAGTATTCTACCTGAGGGCCACATTAAGTGAAGGTGGGGGCCGCATGTGGCCCCCGGGCCACCAGTGGCACATGTATGTGCTAGACAGAGCATGATACAGTTGAGTAGGTACCTTCCATTCGTTGCGTGTCGTTGCGTGCTCTCTCTCTCTCTCTCTCTCTCTCTCTCTCTCTCTCTCTCTCTCTCTCTCTCTCTCTCTCTCTCTCCCCCCCTTCTTGGCGCGTATAGCGGGAGGATGGCGACTCAGAGACGTGAGGATGAGCCTTTAGAGCTTCAGACTGATCCTTTCAGCATCTATTCCAAGCAAGAGAGGGAAAACAAGGCCAACGTTATTCAATCCCAGGCCATCAGTGTGGCAACTTTGCTCAATCTTGCATGAATATTTTATTAAAGCATTATATTTTTCATATACAGTAAGTCCTTTAGCAGATGGTGCAATAGCAATTATTTATTATAGTTTTGGTACGGTATTCTTCAGTAATGCTTGATTTGTAGACCATGGTATGATGGGGTCACGCACCAATAACAGCCTCACAATGTGCCAAGTAGAAATCAGGATCATGCATGCTTTTCATAGTGATTTTCCCCCAAATACTAGGCAAAACACTATGATTTTATTGATTAAATAATATGAATGTATGCAGAAAATTACTAAACATCATGATATTTCTTTCCTGCTTTATACTTGACCTCACGATCGAAACGTTGTTTTACTGCTGTTGTTGCTAATACTTTTTTTTGGAGCATTCAAAAGTGAGTTGCGAGCCCAATTTATAATTTAAATTGTAATTTACCAATTTACAATTTAAATTGTAATTTACCAATTTACAATTTAAATTGTAATTTACCAATTTACAATTTAAATTGTAATTGACCAATTTACAATTTAAATTGTAATTTACCAATTTACAATTTAAATTGTAATTTACCAATTTACAATTTAAATTGTAATTTACCAATTTACAATTTAAATTGTAATTTACCTATTTACAATTTAAATTGTAATTTACCAATTTACAATTTAAATTGTAATTTACCAATTTACAATTTAAATTGTAATTTACCAATTTACAATTTAAATTGTAATTTACCAATTACAATTTCTTTATTTCATTGAGATACCGATAATAACTATTCTACATTGCTCGAAGCCGGTACCGGGTACACAAATAAACATGGTCTGAAAATGCACGTGGCCCACCACTTAACATGGCAGCCGAGTTAAGTGGTTAAAAGGGTACGCGAATGCTTTTAAAGATGGAGTGATGCCGTGAGTTAACATTACTTTAATAGGCCCCCAGGTGTGGTTAGAATATTGAAATATGTCTTCCCTGTTCCCTGCAAGGTATATTAAATGGAGGTAAAGTCACCGACGTCATTTTCGCTATCACGCAATTCCAGACGGCAGATTCGTCGCACCATTGGAGCCAAACTGCACCCGGAAGTTCGGCAGAATGCACTGGAGTCAATGAGAGCTCTGTGATCAGCTCATGAACACTATTTCTGAGTGACTGAGATCTTTTGTAAAGTATCACTTCTGGCAAATAACAGAAGACATGTAACACATTATTGTCTGCTGTGTTGCTTTTCGATGTGTATGTACACTGTAATTTCATAGAGGTATCTATAGAGCAAAAAGTACGTTTCTGAACGTGCCAAGTATCGCGAGACTGCCCACCGTTTCCTGTCTGGCATCCAAATCTTGCGAGACCCCCGGAACAGAAACGATACCTGCTGCTGTTTAAATCCTCAAATAAAATGATGTACTGTGGACTCTGTGCACATCGAAAAGAAAGTGATTAGAAAACAAACAAACAAAAGATATGTCTTCTTTTATATGCCTGAACCGACTACTGGGGCCAACTACTGGGGAATGCGAGGCTTCATCTCACGCATTGACTGGCGGAAGGTTTTCTCTGAGATCCTGAGATCCTGAGAACATATGTGTCCAGATCACAGAGATCATCCAGACCGCCATGGAACAATTCATCCCCAGTAAAACTGTCATCAAGAAGCCAGGAGATAAACCATGGTTTGATGAGAAGTGCAGTAAAGCTGCAAGAAAGAAGCGGCGTCTCTTCCGACAGCTGAAAAATAACAACAACCCAACCAACAAGCAGAAGTTTGCAGAGGCTAGACACACATTTAACCAGGCTGAGAAGCAAGCAAAAAGGAACCATAATGCCAAACTCACAAAGGAACTCACAGACAATACTCTCTCCGGCAAGAGATGGTGGAAGCTTGTCAACTCCCTTTCTGGGCGAGCTGCTATCTCTGACATACCTGTAATCATACACAACGACACAGCCCGAGAAAAGGCAGAGGTGTTCTGCACTGCTTTTGCTCCAAAATGTAATCTCCAAGATGCATCTGCCCTGGCACCCCACATCAAACAATATTCTTCCTGCACAATTGGAAACATCACATTCAAGCCAAAGGACATCAAAAGGCTCTTGAAAGGCCTCAAACCAGACAAAGCCTCGGGACCAGATCAAATCCCCACCAGAGTACTTAAGGAATGTAGTGCAGAGCTTGCAAGCCCCCTGTGTCGCCTCTTCCGTCGCTGTTTCTCAAGTGGAATCTTCCCAAGCCAATGGAAGATGCACAAGAAAGACTCCAAAGCTGACCCATCCAAATACCGCCCCATATCCCTGCTTTCAGTCATCAGCAAGGTTATGGAAGCAGTTGTGAACCAACAGCTACAGAGGTTTATTCTTAGGAACAACCTCATATCGCACAGACAGTTTGGATTCAGACCAGGACACAGTACTGCTGACCTCCTGAACATCTTAGGCCAGACGTGGAACAACTACCTGGACAAGAGTGAGGAAGTCTGTGTCATAGCCCTGGACATACAGGGGGCATTCGATAAGGTGTGGCATCACGGTCTGGTGGCTAAACTCTCCTCGAGAGGAGTGTCAGGTAAGCTGCTCCAATGACTCCAAAGCTACCTATCGAACAGATCCATCAGAGTTGTCCTGTCAGGCCAGGCCAGGCCTCAGAACCTTGTTCCATCAATGCCTCAGTACCACAGGGTTCAATCCTTGGTCCCCTCCTATTCTCCATCTTCATCGATGACCTGGTTGAAGTGTGTGAGAATGAACTCTACATGTACGCTGACGACTCAACTCTTTATGCATAAGATCTCCAGCACAGGCTAGCCTGAACCGAGATCTCCACCAAATATCCACCTGGGGAGATCGATGGAAGACCACCTTCGAACCATCGAAGTGCAAGTTCATGACAATCTCACGAAAGAGGATCCCATCACAGCTGGACCTGCAATTCAATGGGCACCGGCTGACCTCCACAAATGAGCTTGACGTCCTGGGTGTCAAAATAGACCCCAAGCTGTCCTGGTCGAAACACCTGACCAAAATCTCCATCTGGGCCGGGCAGAAGTTGGCAGCACTGAGGAGAGTGGCCAGTAAACTCACCACCGAGAGCCGAGCAACGGTCTACAAGCTACAGGTCCGCAGTGTCATGGAGTAGGCCTCACTCACGTGGATGAGTGCCCCACCAACACATCTTGGTCTGCTGGACAATATTCAGATGAAGGCCCTCAAAATAATTGGAGTTGACCAGGACACTGCCAGTACAACACTTTCCATCGACAGCCTTAGCCACAGAAGACACGTTGGCGCCGCTACAGTCCTGTACAAAATGCACACCCCCCACTGCCCTAGGGACCTCCAGGACATGCTCCCTCCACCTTACACCAGACGGCGAAACACCCGCCGATGCACAGCCACACCAGAACATGCTCTCGACCCTCCAGGCTCCAAAACACGGACATTGGACAGAACCTTTCTCCACACTGCTGTCCAGGTGTGGAACAGCCTACCAGAGCATGTAGTGGACTCCATCACAGACAATGGCCTTCAAGCCTTTAAACGCAGAGCTCACAGATATCTCCTGACCACCCCTCACACTGACTGTTGAGCTGCAGTGAACCATTTGATTGGCCAATGGATATGTATTTTATCTTACTTGGCTATTGTTCACAACTGCATCTAATAAAAAAATAATAAAAAAAATGACAAAGGTCTCAATGGTTCATAAATAATGTTTGTTATGAGCTGCTCAAGCTTGCTCCATTCACTGCTTTGTATACATGTCACTTCCGGTGCGAGATTTGGCTCCCATAAAAGTGTCATGGCGCAGCACAGTCACGTGACCATGACACTTCCTTCTCTAATTTTCCTTGGTTCCCTGTGTATTTTTGGTTTCTTCCTGACAGCTGAAAGCCTTTGAGTCAAAAGGCCCAATCGAAATACACCACTTTAGTGTCATCATCACTCATCATAAAATCATCCCCTCCCCCAATATCATACAACAACAGCTGTGGGTGAGACTTGAGTTCAGGTGGTGGTTCTAAGGTGAAAACCAGGTACAGTATACTTAATGAACTGGTGGGTGTGGCCACATAACATTTTAACACTATTTGTACACTTTTTTGAGGATAAAAAACCTCCTCCTATAGTATCAAATCAAATCAAATGAAACTTTATTTATAAAGCAAGTTTAAAACAACCAAGGTTGACCAAAGTGCTGTACAGATCAGTGGCAAAACAGAGACAAGCAAGGAAACACAAAATGCAAACAAGAAACACAATCAGAAATGTTGACATGATACAGGGAGCAAAATATAAGCATGAAAGGTTAAAACAAACAATATATAATATACAGTATAGTATAACAAGTAAGACGCGCGAACGCGGGAAGCGAACGCAGCTCGTAAATTGCAATAACAACAATTAGAATAAATTACGTACTTTTTTAAGGTTTTTTTTAAGTTATCGTTTTTTTTGTTTTTTTAAGATTTTTTTAAAGATTTTAAGATTTTTTTTAAGTTAAGTTTTTTTTTTAAGTTAAGTTGTGTGTGTGTGTGTGTGTGTGTGTGTGTGTGTGTGTGTGTGTGCGTGCATGTGTGTGTGTGTGTGTGTGTGTGTGTGTGTGTTTTTGTGTGTGATACAGCTGCGCCCTCTGGTGGTGGGCGGGTGGTGTTACAGCGTGACACACACACAGACACACAGACAGACAGACAGACATGATCTGCTGGGTCTCATAGTAAATGCTCACTGCGTTCGCAATCATAGATGACATGTTTTACGGCCCGTAAAACATGTCATCTATGATTGCGAACTTGAAAATCTTAAAGATATGTGATTCCCCCCGTAAATTACGGGGGGAATCACATATCTTTAAGATTTTCAAGTGGACCCTGATCCAGAACAGGTTGAGAACCACTGCTTTAGATGAACTGGGTGTTCAGGGGTTCTAAGGTCTCAGAAGCACTTGCCCGAAAAGTAAATCGTTCATTATAAAATGAATCGGTGAAATTTGAATTAGCGTTCAATTTAGCACTTATTTTTTAACTTTCTAGGGCTATGCGATAAAAAATGTCATACTACGACTATATCGACAACTAATTGTTGATGTAGCTGTGTGTCTCCCGCTTCGAATGGGATCAGTGTATTGAAACGGGGAAAATCAGGTGCAATCAGGCCTTTCAATAGACTGAGTAGACGTCTACCCGTCTACTCAGGTGCTCAGTAGGTTGATTCCTTCCGATTGTGTCGGTTGATCTGTGCAGTTTAATGCATCGCATGCAGCTACTGGAGCTCAGTAGGTGATCATTCCTTTCAATGCAGCCGTAACATCGAACATGCACTGCTCCCGTGCTTGCGGTTATGTTTAGGTTAGGATTAGAGATGCACTGCTCCCGTGCTTGCGGTTATGTTTAGGTTAGGATTAGAGATAGGGATAGTAATTTCGGAACAAGGAACCTTCTGACTAACGACACGGCACCGCTCCAGTAGCTGCATGCGATGCATTAAACTGCACAGATCAACCGACACAATCGGAAGGAATCAACCTACTGAGCACCTGAGTAGACGGGTAGACGTCTACTCAGTCTATTGAAAGGCCTGATTGCACCTGATTTTCCCCGTTTCAATACACTGATCCCATTCGAAGCGGGTGTGTGTGTGCTGTGCTGTGTTGTTGGTCTTTCATTCCCAGCAACAGTGTAGACTACATTGCATTCTGTGCTGGTAACAGTGAAAAGGTTTAGAACAATCCAAGGCAGCTTCAGAACCTATAAGGAACACTTTATTGGCCATTACTTATGTAGATTTATAAAACATACAAATCATTGAAATGAATAATGTTAAGGAAACCGAGAGACTGTTCTCTCTCATACTTGTAAAGAGCAGAGATGTTGTAAATCTTGGATCTTGAATACAAAAATCTGTGTTTGAGTCAAAAAACTGTCTATTATAACTTGTGTGGTGAGTGCTGGAGAGACAATGCAGAGAGAAGAAGGGGGTGGTTGGCTTTAGGAAAATACACACGCCTGTCAAACGCTAAACAATCCTGGCATTGTATAAAACATCAGGCTCAGGGGGAATGAATGATTTTACCTCATTGCTTTGGTGCATGCAGTCGGCACTTTGAAGACTAATTCCACCCCCAAATCCCCAACACATTTGAAAAGATCTAATAAAACAATAAGCCAATAACAATACATTTTTTGATTAATAAACTAATTAAAACAAGCTGACATTGCACTCAGCTTGGCACAGAAAGCTTCCTTTTCCTCTTACCTTCTTCCCTCAAAACCAATTAAGGAGTACACTGAACAAGGAGAGGTCAGATGCACCAGCACCACGTAGGTTCTAAGCACTGGGAGGGTAGGGAAACGTGAACCGAAAGGTTGATGAAATACATTTAAGTAAATAAGAAGAGCACAAGTGTATTCTATATCTTTGAATTATTCATAGTTGTCCCTAACCCTATCTATAACCCAAACGTTGGGCTCCAGTTTGCTTTCAATGTCTCAAACATGTTCTGTAACCTCTCCTTCTTTACGTATAGTCCTTGCTCAAAACCAAGGAAGCTGGCTCCAAAACTGTGGAATGCACTCCCCGTTGCAGTCAGAACTGCAGCATCACTCCCAATCTTCCGCCGTAGTCTGAAAACCCACCTTTTCAGACTCCACCATGGCCCATAGCACTTACCCTACCCCCTTAGACAGCACTTTTTAGACTTAGATAGCATTTGATACAGACTTATAGCATGTTATGTAGACAGCACAATAATTGCATTGTATGTAGTCATAGCACTTCATAGTATATATGTACAGCATAGTATAGTATATATGTATAGTTTATATGTACAGTGTCATTATATAGATATGTTCTAGCTACGTTCTTAGCTTACGCATGTTTCTTGATAAATGCTTTTTATATATGTGATGTATTCCCATGCTTTTGTTCTTGCTAAATGTAAGTCGCTCTGGATTAAGAGCGTCTGCTAAATGCCTAAATTGTAAATTGTAAGGAAAGGGCATGGTCACGTGACACTTTCATGGGCGCCAAATCTCGCACCGGACGTTACATGAATACAAAGCAGTGAATGGTGCCAGCTTCACCAGCTCATAACAAACATTATTTATGAACCCCTGAGACCTGTGTCATATAATCGGTTCAGGAATATAAAAGTAGACATATCAAAGTTTGTTTTATAATCTCTTGCTTTTCGATGTGCACAGAGTGCACAGCACGTAATTTTATTTGAGGATCTAAACAGCAGCAGGTATCGTTTCTGTTTCGGAGGTATCGCGATATTTGGCTGCCAGACAGGAAACGGTGGACAGTCTCGCGATACTTGGCACGTTCAGAAACGTACTTTTCAAACCAGTTCAAACATGATTATTTTGGGGGATCCACAGTTCAAAATTTTGGGGGTCCCCAGCTCAAATTGTATTAATTTGGGGGTCGCGGCCTGAAAGTATTAGACTGGTCTATATATTTGTATTCTTGTGTGCAGTGCTCATGTGCTTGTATAGGTCTGTGGTTGTGTTTATCTTAGGCCTCTGAAGGTGTAGCCTTGTGAGTTGTTTTTTGTGGCGGTGGGCTGGCAGGGTAGCTAGCACCCTCTTGTGATATCGGCCCAGTCACTCTCTGTCACCTTGAAGCCGGATAAATGTCCAAAATGAAACCCAGCTTCTGCCTGGAAAGTGGGAGCTGTGATCCAACTCTGCCACGGCCGCCAAACTGCTCGGCCTGTGGTGTGGTGATAACGTGCAGCCTCAGTGGCGCTTCTGGTTAGAGTAGAAATTATCACAAAACCTAAACAAACTGCTCTCACAGTGGACTGACGCTGGCTAAATTCCCCAAATAAACTTCAAATACTATTCTATCCCGGGTGTAATATTTCTTTATTGGTACCATCAATCCAGACAGAGTTAACTACATCTTAAACCATACTTAAGTTGACCAGGGATTTATAGGCCTACTCCCTATACTTCTATACGGCTTGTAGGTTGGCTATCGTTGTTGAAGAGATTTGGGCTTCCCCCCCCCCCCCCCCCTCTACACCAAATCTCTTCAACAAAAATAGCCAACCTACAAAGCTCACTGCACATCACATTGTCATATCGCCTATTATATGGCATGCCCTGAATAGTGATGCTAGGGTTCATGTGGTTAAGGTCCCTACAGACTGCTGTGTTCTTCTGATTTCTTTAGCCGTTTTTCGGCTGTTTATTTATTTATTTATTTATTTATTTATTTATTTATTTATTTATTTATTTATTTATTTATTTATTTATTTATTTATTTATTTATTTATTTATTTATTTATTTACTTATTTACTTATTTATTTATTTATTTATAAAAAACGGCAACAGTCTGCAAGGACCTTAAAGGGACAGTTCACAATTTTTTAACTTAAGTTGTATGAAATACTTTAATATAGTGGTTGCAACTGTATTAATTGATTGCCCGAGTCCCGTGGTGGGAGTTCTGCTCTGGTTTTGGTGAATATTAAGTAGTTAATTTTGTGGGGGGCACTGGGGCCACGCAAGTATTTCATACAGTGTAAGTAAAACAATTCTGAACTATCCCTTAACCCTGGCATACCTTTTGGTCATGTTAGTTTTGAAAAGGTTTTTTGGAAAATAGCGGAAAACTCACAATGCGCCACAATGTCTAAAATAGGTCTTGAGCGGTTAAAACCGACATCATAGCAGACAGACATCAGACAATCAAGTATCATCCTAGTGATAGGGATGACCTAAGAAGGTAATCAAAGTGCTTCTACTGTACATACACACGCACGCGCGCACGCGCACACGCACACACACACACAACTGTAGGTCTGAAACACAAGATATCCCTCATCATCATGTGCATCACATTATGCACACTGTACAGTATTGGAGAACTGAGTGCAGGCGGTGCATGAAACTATG
Organism: Electrona antarctica; assembly: GCF_951216825.1. Lineage (NCBI taxonomy): Eukaryota > Metazoa > Chordata > Actinopteri > Myctophiformes > Myctophidae > Electrona > Electrona antarctica. Next base: position 14,231,505 of record NC_136796.1, on the reverse strand, counting down.
TGCAAGCACGTCCATGCCAGCCTGCTCTCTGGCCGCGAATTGGATAAGATAAATTGAATCAAGGGCCCGAGCTCAGCGGGGCTCGGCCCGTTCCACTGCAGAGCCCTCTCTCTCGGGCAGGCTTCATGTCACCGAGGTGTCGGGAGATTAGACACACACGCCGCCTTCACTCTCAAAGGTTAATTCCTTTATGGAAGAAAGCGCTTGATTAATTGCGTGCGTCTCGTATCTGCTGAAAGGTGTCAGAGGAGAGAGAGGTCTCCGGCTGCCTTTGCATTCTATACTCTACCTCGAGGCCTTTTCTCCCTTACACCCTCTATTTTTACCACCCACTGACAGCTGGACGGTGCGCTGGAGTGGAGTAGAGCGACACATGGAAGCCTTTCCGACAGGACAACCGGATGCCAGGCCCATATCAACCCCAGTCCCAACAGGGCAAAGGAAATGATTCTCAAATATTGATGTAGCGCCTGGTTTTATGCTTCACGTATCGCCGAGACGTGTGGACCTCCTCTGCTGGTTCCTCATCAGTTGGAATTGTGCCCGTGGGACTCATATGCTCATTTCTCAATGGTTATGATAAAAAAAAAAAACACAGCCATCATGTTTCATTGACCTTCTATTTCCCAAATAGTGCACTTCACTGGCCGATTTATTCTAATTTAGTGGGACGTCATATTGTGTTAACAGTCCGCCCTTCCGCGCGTGTTACTTTGGGGAAAGCCAGGACGTGAGACGTCTTCGTTTATCTACAATTATGCAATCACTTTCACAGCTGCATGGCATTATGGTCAATTTGCTGTACAAGCTTCGATATGAGCCCTGTTGAACTGTGCCACGCTCTACCTAGGCATGATATATTTGCATTGGCATGGGGATGCACACAACTGTCTGCCTGACAGCTCTAATGTGACAGCAATACCTAAAACCATGTCATTAAGTGACATTGTCATTGTCAGTAGTGTGTGATTGATGAAAAGAAGGTTATTAAAGATGTCCACCTTAATTGCAGAACACAAGCCGGACACTGCCAGCGGAGTGTGTGTGCCTGCGTACAGTATGTAATCATGAATAAATGTGATTAATCTGAAAACCGACACACGTTCCCTCGAGTGGCCATTAATAAATCTGACCTCAATTTTGCGGTTCAGTCCAGAAAGCTGCTTCATCTCATTTCCACTCTTGGTGTGGTTTTTCCTTACCTTCCTCTCTTGAACACACATACCTGAGTCATGTCTGGCTGAGTGCTGCCAAAAAATGTCGGGGCTTTATTATTGCCATGTCTCTCCTGAGTGTCCTGCGTTCGAATGGAAAGATGGCATCTGTGTTGTTATGAATGGACTCATTGTGTGAGTGGCTTAAACCTGGACTCTGCCGAGTGTCACCTAAGTGCTTCTCATGTCGTTATCTAAAAAGGGACCGAAATGGGTTCCAGACTTGTGTGCATGAAGTCGCTTGTGTGGAAAAAAAGAGAGAGGAAAAAGTTAAGCTATCTCTCGCTGACTTTAAAGGTGATTTGTCATCCCTTTGAAGGGTGCACTTTAATTCAAATTTCTTTTTTTAATACAGTAGCTATAACTCAGCCTGTCAGCAATGAAAAAGGCTCCAAATGACTGCTTCATTAGGGCTGGCTTGGATTAAAATTGGAAGGAAGTGGAATAATAGTTTCATATGAATAAAGTAAAGGTTTCTATTTGACACAAGTGATTCATAGCCAGTGAGGGATGCCACGTCAACGTGTCTCTGGAGCGTATACAGATTACGCCTGAACCATGCGTTATAAATCATTGTCAAATTTTTTTCTGGGAATTCAGCTTCATTTTAGACTGAAGAATTAAGTTTTCATCAAGGCATAAACTTCCCTAATCCATTCGCTCAGCATTGGCAGCGGAACTGAAGCAACAGCAATTTCATCCATTTGCACCTCTGAACTCACATTTGAATGTCTTAACAATGAGCACACAATAGTATTGAAAGAGTTTTGGAACTCATTATACAACCGACTGTTGTATAACCGAATGTTGGCCTGCATTGCAATGTTAGCATATACTGAAGATCCGAGGCAACGGTTATTTCTCGTAGGCTACATATCGCGTTTCAAAATGTGTGCAACGATCTATATGGCTTATTAGATGGTCAGCTAGGCCTGGAGTATACCAAATATAGACCTCGCGGTTCAAAGGATAGCTGTCTGAAAGAGTTGAATCTCTTGGCCCAATGGCCTTTCTGTAGCGCCACCATTACACACAAACGTTCTCTTGGGCACATTATATCTCAAACTGAAGATTACCATGAAACACGCACACGCGCACGCGCACACGCACACGCGCACACGCACACGCACACACACACACACACACACACACACACACACACACACACACACACACACTCTCTAAAACTCCCACCAGCCCTTTATGGCCATGTATAACAGGACTTCGCTCCTACTCAGCCAATTGACAAGAATGTTTAAGTAGATAGAGGGGTTCACCAGTTCATCTCGCAGGGGCTCTACCAGCACTTGAGACCACAGGGGCTTCCATTTATGAAGCAACACGTGTAAAGAATACCACGCACAGTCCAGATAGAGCAGGGAAGAGGCACGTGACCTCTCTTTGTGGTCTGTATTGACCTCTGAGGAAGGAATGCCTTTTTCTTGGCCGACACAAAATTAGGCCAGAGAACTGTCCTACATTTATTTTGGCAGGCTATGATTTGTGCTTCCTTAGTCTATATACAGTAGGTCTAGTGTTATTCATTTTTCCGTGAAGGACACGGCACTGGAAATCTTCATATGTTGGTACGTTTATTCATCCCTGCAAAAAACGTTACCGGTCCATTTTTAGTTATTAACAGTCAGGATTTTGCTTTGTAAAGCACTGGGTGTTCCTCTCTCCCTCTGTGTGTGTGTGTGTGTGTGTGTGTGTGTGTGTGTGTGTGTGTGTGTGTGTGTGTGTGTGTGTGTGTGTGTGTGTGTGTGTGTGTGTGTGTGTGTGCTGTGCATGTATGTAGAAGATAGACAGAAAGAGGGAAGTGAATCTCATGGTTTCGCGCTCATTCAATCATCCCCTTCATATCTGTCATCGCCAGCGGCAACACAGCAGCTATAAAACACAGCACCCAAACATTCCTCTCCACCACACCGACCTCAGTCGGTTGCAGAGTGTATGATCTCTGTAGAAACAGAGAGCTGATAAATACATTATAGCGCAAGGATTGCTACAGTGCAGGGAATTTGTTCCAAATGTCGTTTATTGATAGAGTTTAATGCAAACCTATAAAAGCGGAACCAAATCGAATCAGAAGCAGAGTCTGACGTCAATGCTCATACAGGGTCATATCGGACGATGTTGAAAATCACACCCGTGTGAAGTGAGGGGCGCTCTTATCATCATACATTCACCTTCGTCTTCGAACACACACACACACACACACACACACACACACACACACACACACACACACACACACACACACACACACACACACACACACACACACACACACACACACACAATGTTTGTGTGTGTACACACCCTCAAAGCTGGACATAGGAGGGGCTAGCGCCCCTCAAACATACGAACCCCATTTATAAAACGAACCAGCAAGGCCTTTTGGTTGGTGTCCACCCTAGACCTGGGACAGTGGGACTGGAAGGTCAGGGTTCAATCCCCAATAATAAAAACATCATACATCATCACATTCCGGCCAATTACGATTGGTGTCCTCACTTTTCTGTCCTCACTTTTTATCCTCAAGTCCGTGCTCAGCCAATCAAATCATCGCTATGGGGTAGACACGCACACACAAAGATCACAAAAATGGGACCCAATGCCTCCCTGCTTGGCACCAGCATCGTTGTGTTGGGGATACTGTAAGTCCATGCGACATACCAGTGTCATGTCCAAGGTGTGTACTTGTACATCAAGCTACCGGGCTCACACTAAGGAAACAGGAACTATCTCACACTAAGGAGGCAGGTGATGTGACATACAGTATGGAGCACATACGTAGTTTGGGAACGCATTCAACAGAGCCTTAAAATCCAAGATGGAACATATGCCTCAGGTTGGGCTAGTTGCTCCAACGAACACAATTGCCCATGTTCACGGGTGGGAAGCTCGGTAGGAGCCTAGCGGGGGGCAATCTATGTCGCTGTACTGGTGGCTCATTTGTCCCCCCCCCTAGTTCTGCACTCCTCTTTTCTTCCTAACTGTCAGGTGAAAATAAGTGGCTGGCAACTTCATGTGTATCGGAGGAGACAGGTGGTTGCATACACTCCCACGTGACTAACTGTAGTGGTTGCAGTGACAGACACTACACGTGTAGATGAATGTGAGGGAAAAAGTCGACTAAATTAGGGAACATTTTCCCTGTCAGTACTTCAGTAAAGTTTCTCAGTCTAACAGCTTTGTTGTGGAAAAGTGTCCATTTATTTTTTGCTTTTTACCCCTTTTTCTCTCCACTTTAGTCGTTATGCCAATTGATTCCTCACCACACATGTATGTGTTGTCACTGCTGTTGTATCTTACTGACTCGCCTACCAGTGAGGAGTCTCCACCAGGAGGATGCAAAGCCTTCGTCCTACTCCTCCCGTCCAACACTCCCTGCCGACAGGTGCCGCCCATCAGAATATGTACAGTGAAAGCTGGCACCCTCCCTGCCTTCATCTTCCCTAGCTAGCCCTACCTAGTATAAAGTACCTTCATCTTCCCTAGCTAGCCCTACCTAGTATAAAGTACCTTCATCTTCCCTAGCTAGCCCTACCTAGTATAAAGTACCTTCATCCTCCCTAGCTAGCCCTACCTAGTATAAAGTACCTTCATCTTCCCTAGCTAGCCCTACCTAGTATAAAGTACCTTAATCTTCCCTAGCTAGCCCTACCTAGTATAAAGTACCTTCATCTTCCCTAGCTAGCCCTACCTAGTATAAAGTACCTTCATATTCCCTAGCTAGCCCTACCTAGTATAAAGTACCTTCATCTTCCCTAGCTAGCCCTACCTAGTATAAAGTACCTTCATCTTCCCTAGCTAGCCCTACCTAGTATAAAGTACCTTCATCTTCCCTAGCTAGCCCTACCTAGTATAAAGTACCTTCATCTTCCCTAGCTAGCCCTACCTAGTATAAAGTACCTTCATCTTCATCCGCCAGTCTATTCACAAGCTCCTTGGGAATTTCTCTCGCACTCTCTCACTTAAAATGATTTAAAGTTGGCTCAAATTAAGTTCTGTAAGAGATTTGTGATTACACAACAGTGTGTAATCAACGTGGCCTCTCATCACCATCAAGAGATACTGTAACTTACCACGTCCCTGTTTTAACTATAGAAAGAGACAGCAAAAGTGTTACCCAATGCACTCATGCATGCAAACTCAGCAAATAAAAGTAGATCTTGCTGATCTTTTGCAAACAAATTGATTATGCTATTAAATTATCCAATTTTAAATGATTTATTACTTGAATTATTCTCAAGTTCTCTGAAAACCTTAATTAAGATAGGTTGAATGAATGAATTCATTAATTCATTACTATACTTATAAACTTGATTTCATGGTTAAAAAAAAACAGTGTAGTTGTTATTGAGTCAGTTCCCATGCACTAATTTCACCTTTTAGGGGTACTTTGTCAAACGATGAATAGTGAAAATAGCAAGCTCACAACATGTGATGTGAAGTTCCAGGTAAAAACGTATTTACAATACAGAACAATGTTTGCAAAGCAGTGGCTGGTTTTCTCTGCGTCCCAGCCCAGATGTGTCAGCCGGAGATGTCTGTCTCGCAAGACTAGCTGAGAGCAAATGGCGGAACAAACTCACCATGAAATCAACAGTACAAAGAAGAAAGACACATTTGCAACTTGGAATCAGGAAACTCTAGGCTATTTCTTTCTCAACACAATTAACAAAGAACTATTAATGAAAGCAAATAGTTTATTTCAAAGCACAAGACAAGTCATCAGTACTTCCAGATCCAACTAAAATGTTATGTCACCACTACAATTATACGAAGGTAACTTGGCAAACACTGACTACAAAAGCTCTTGAGGAGACTATAACAGCTCAAGGTGCTGACCAGCAGCCTTGATATAGCACTACAAAAAAAGCGGTAGATTTTGTAACAAATTTTGTTCTTATATCATCCAATTTTCCACATGCCGGAAAGGGACTTGGGTTGGATTCTAACCTGTGTCCACTGCACAAGGACAAAGCCTCATTAGTATGTGCTACCACCAGGTGAGCCACTGGGCCCCCTGAAAACACCTGTTGTGAACTGTGAAGCCTGCATTAAAAATAGGTTCTGCAACTACAGAGATTGTATTGCATTTCAAATATTGAAAAATTGTCTTCCAACAACTTTGTAACTTTCTCCCCCTTCTTCATTAAATTATTATTACTTTGATATATTCCAATCTGGATTCCCCCTTTTATCATTATCATGTCCATGTGACTATTCTTAGTGCTGCCTTCAACACTGTAGAGTGAATACATTAATGCTAACCAGACTGGAAAACAGGATTTAACTTTCTGGCATAATTTCTTCTCAATTGGAATAAATCTGAGGGAGTATTTTGTCTCCATTGGCAACTAAACATCTGGGCAAAATACCATGACATGTGGAACTCCCCAAGGTTCAATACTTGGAGCTCTTCTATTCAACCCAGTCCCTTAGCTTACATGCTCCCATTAGGGAAGAAATTGCATAGCATAATTATGCTATCAAATTTACATATAGCTCTCTCAGTGAACTATTGGTTCTCGTCAATTGGTTGTGAATCGTCTTGACGGTGGTGTTAAATTGTTTGGACTGTTTATTGTAATTCCTTCAATTGCTGTAACCACGTGAGGATTTTTTATTTTGATGTTCGTAGGATAGGCATTTATAAGCTTTCAGCTTCAGCCTATTCCTTTTGATCACCTCCAGTTCCTTTTGGTTATGTAACCGTGTGTTAACAAATAAGCTGTTTTGTTACTGTGAAGATGATCAAATAAACTAAACTAAACTAAAACTAAACTAAACTATTATGGTCCCCTTCATTTGCTTGTTTCAGTGCACTGCTTAACAAATCCATGCCTACCACCATGTCCTTCAAATTGAGATATTTGTCTTTATTGCAAAGGAAAACAGTTGCTCACCTTGACTCCCTGACATTCTCTGCTGTGGTGAAAGAATCCCCTATCACGTTAAAAGGATGTGTAAATGCTCTGCTACCCATGCAGCTTTTGGCCTGCCACCTTTTCCTCATGCAAATACTGATTAATCTAAACTTACACACGTGTTCAGCAAACAAGTTTAACTTGAAACTTGAAACTTTGAGCAAACACGGTAATGTTTCTCTTTTATATATATATATATATATATATATATATATATATATATACTAGAATTTCGCGGGCCTTTGGCCCGCTCATCCTAGCGCCATGCGATACGCAAATGGGAAGAAGGCAATGGCAAGCCATGATGCATTTGCTTGGAAAGCGCAAAGTTGCCAAGCTGGCTGAGTGGCCTTGTTTGTTTTTGTGTATTTGCGTATGAAAGCGAGCATGGCAAGGCGCAGGACAGTGTTGTGTTCTTATTTTTTATTATTATTATTACATGGATTAATATTCTGATGTACTGTACTGTTGATATTATAGTTATTAGTGTTGTGTTCTTATTTTTTATTATTATTATGATTACATGGATTAATATTCTGATGTAGCCTACTGTACTGTACTCTGTACTGTTGATATTATAGTTGTTATTAGTGTTGTGTTCTTATTTATTATTATTATTATTATTATTACATGGATTAATATTCTGATGTACTGTACTGTACTGTTGATATTATAGTTGTTATTAGTGTTGTGTTCTTATTTTGTATTATTAGCGTTGTGTGGCGTGTGTGTGTGTGTGCGTGCCATTTCAGCTGCATCGTGAGGCGATCCAAAATTCCCCCACAGCGCACGCACACACACACCCACACACACACACACACACACACACGTGCGTTGTACGCAGCTGTTTTGTGTTGCAGCGCGTTGTTATGCGCCTCGGTTTGTCCCGTTTGTACCACGCCAGGTGTCATCGCGGTCGTTCGCGCAATTGTCGTGTTTGCATTATTGTAACTGTGTATGTAATCGCGGCGCTCTCCATCCAAGTTAGAATCAGTGTGTGCGGTGTGTTGTTGTTCTTCTTCTTCTACTTTTGGTTTGCGGCAGGCTGTACACTGTGTGTGTGTGTGTGTGTGTGTGTGTGTGTGTGCGTGTGTGCGTGTGGCTGTGTGCGTGTGGCTGGCAAGCGTTCGTCTTGTTCATATTGTAATGTGTGTGTGTGTGTAGTGTGTAACGTCCGGTGGTGCAATCGGAAGTAAGAAAGGTATCATAAAAACTCTCACGTGGTGGGCTTTGAGCAAATGGGAGAGGGAATGTAGTGTTGCCAGGTCCTTTGCCAGGTCCGCGTATTGTAAGCGAGTGGTAGTGTGTGTAAGTAGCGTGTTGAATGGCATTTTTTCTGTGCTTGTTTTCATAGACGTGGCAACAAATTAGCAACAGTAGCCAATGGGAAAAAAGGATGCAGTGTTGCCAGGTCCGCGAGTTTTAAGCGTGTTGTAGTGTGTGTGAGGAGCGTGTTGTTTTCTGGGCTTGTTTGCATAGACCTGGCAACAGTGTTCCGTGGCCCGTGTGTGAGTGTGTGCGTGCGGGGGTGTCGGTGCTTGTGGCGTGTTTGTGTTTATTATTGATATTGATATTGTTTGTGAGTCTGGACGGGAGCCGGCTTTAGTGGCAGTGCAATGACAATTTTTACGTGGGTGGTGTTGAGTGTGGGCGTGCGGCGCGACATGAGGAGATAGCCGTGGATCGACGCGGAGGGTAAGTCTGTGACGTCTTAGTGTGTTGTTGCAGTGTGTGTTGCAGCGTGTCAGTGACGTAGTAGCTGGTGACTTTGGTTCCCTTTTCCTGGGTTGGGTACACCTTTTCAAATGTATAATAGATATATATAATAAAATAGTTTTTTTTTTTTTTTTTTTTCCCAATGCTTTATAGTTTTGTAGTTTATATTATATATTATGGTCATAATGAATGAATTATTTCTTCACAGAACAATCAAATGTTCAACACAAGACCCTAGCGACCTCCGTTGGCATCACTCCACGGCCAGGCAGAGCTGTGCGATGCGATCAGCCGCTAGTAGCCCCCAATTTGTTCTCACCTCCTCTCCTCTTACGGGACTAATGGCGGTCAATGGGAAAAAACCATGCTTTGTGACTTGGGGACATGAGTCAGTGGGAAGGTGTTAAAGTGGGTCAGAGAGATGTAGAGATGTTGGAACATGGATCCGAGTCTGATTATACACGTTGTGTCCCTCCCTGCGTTAATGACAGATTAGAGAGTTCATTTCAGATGCTGATGCTGTAATGTACTACATACACGACCAGACCATCTCCCTTTATCTCCGTTGCGGTGTGGATGCACTGTATGCTTTAGTGTGCGAGTGTGTATCATCGTGTATGTGCATGTGGCAGCGGCGCGACTGTTTGTCTGAGGGTTCTAATCTATAGGGTGGACAGACGTGGGCTGTGGGTATACCAGAACAGTAATTCAAACCTGCAGTGTTTGAGGCCCTTCATTCATCAGTGTCCAGCCACGCGACTGGGAGGGGGTCAGGGGGATGTGTGTATGTGCGCGCGCGCGCGTGCGCGTGTGTGTGTGTGTGTGTGTGTGTGTGTGTGTGTGTGTGTGTGTGTGGGGTTGATTCGGGTGGAAACAGACCAGATGACCGATAGTGAGGCACAAAGCTGACCAAAGATGCTTAAGGTCTGAATCACTGCTCAGTTGAGACAGACTCACAGACTGAGACACCTGGCCTGGGACCGCCTCCTCCCTAAACGGAGTAATGGAGATTAAAACCCAATTAGGTTGACCGCATGTCTCACACAGCGAATGTGACCCAAATATGGCCCTCTATCAATGCACAAGATGCACAGTTCAGATCCACCATCATTAATATACATATAATAATTATACATACATTTTCTCAGAGACGTACAGTAAAGTTAGATCATACTGCTTGTGTCCTCGCTGACCCCACAAACTCCCCACAGTCACTGACAGCAACTAAAAAGGCAGCGTTATGCAAATAGCCAGCGAAGACGCTATCTAATCTGAAGTGAACTACGCCTGAGTGCTCAGATCAAAGGAGTGTGTGTATCCAAGCCTTAGGTCCAGCAGCCCCCCCCCCCCCCCCCCCGTCGGGCACTGATACCACAGGTCATAGAGACCTCTGATAGCCATTGCCCCAGGGGCGGTGGAGCAGGGAGGAGAAAGAACGATAGACAGAAGAGAAGAGATAGATGGAGGAAGGAAGGAGAACGCGGAAGAAGCACAGTCGCACGTTGTTGACGTGATGTGAAATCAGCGGCACGTACTGCAGTACACAGGGAATACCGACGCACCAACAAACAATACACAGTGGAGAGGTTTATCGGGAAAAGCAGAGGAGGGAATGGGTGGTGAGGAGAGTTCTGGCTAATCAAAAGAGCTGTTGATTCCCTTTGGTTATTGCAGGAATTGGGTTACGATCCCCATTCTTCATCTAGCCCACCAGCACTAAATCAACCTGTAAAAGTAGTCTAGTCAATAAATCATCCATATGCCATGTCTCTCTCTCTCTCTCTCTCTCTCTCGCTCTCTCTCTCTCTCTCTCGTCTGCCTGGGAATTCTGTGGATATCATAAGAAAATGTGGGGATTGGAGCGCAGTGAATTGCTGCGTTGGGAATAATCCTGGGATAAAATGCAACATTCTGAGACAAGGCTCTGATATATTGATTTATTAGAGTTGTGGAAACTATTACAAACGGGGCTACGCTCTGACACAGGGGAAGAATTAACATCAGTCAAGCCAGCAGACACTTCTGTGAGACATTCTGTATCCAGGTAGATGGATTGTATTCCGTGGGTATAGATGCTTCCAACACCCAGCAATCATAATACGTTAGAAAAGAGTGCCGGACTGCCGGCGCTCTGACAACACAAACAGATTGTTGAGTTGTGTGTGAAACCATGGGAATATGTGTGGCTGAATGTAATGGCAAATGTTGGGGGGTCTGTCTCCTAAGATACAAGTGTCAAACACAAAACATAAGGGAAAGTGCAACACAGCATTCAGTAACACTTGACGAAAAAACACATTCCTTGAGGATTTCATCATGTACTGTTATTTCTTTGGTAATACATCCAAAGTCTAATAAAAAAAAAAGCTTTATATGTAGGTCAGGATTTTTGTTTAAGAGGAGGGAGGGAGAAAACCATATGTTGTACTATTTTATATAGTGAGGTCTGCTGAGACAAACAGTGGCACGTGACCGCCACCTGTTGGATAGTCAGTGAAAGGTTATTTTTTTAAGTTGATCTTGTTTTGAGTGTCAGAAACAAAATAGTCTACGCCAGGGCTCCAGTATTGACAACACATATTGGATTCATTTCTCCAGTGTTAATAAGAAACAGAGGACCAACCTGACTTGATTTAACATCATTTGTTTATCTTCATATTTACATGCAAATGTCACTTCTGATGGTGAATCGCAGACAAGCAGGTTTATTTGCAGTGGTGTAAAGAAGTATACATTTACTCAGTATTTCCAATTTACCAGTACTTTTACTTCTACTCCACTACATCTCAGAGCCAAAATGTTTACTTTTACTCTTACTAGCTACTTTGGAGATTTACATTTTGATTACAAAACATACATTAACCACTTCAACCCTAAATGCATTTTATTTTCGGCCATTTGAAAATAGCAGATCTCCAAGCTCACAATGCGTCGCGATCGCGATGCATTGTGAGCTTGTAGATCACCTATTATCAAACATTTTGTACAGATTTTGAACTTGTGAAATGGGACATTCTGCATAATGAGAAACTTTGGAATTTTACTTGAGTACATTTTTAATCCGGGACTTTGTAACAGAGCACATCTACATTGCAGTATTTATACTTTTACTTAAGTAAAACATTTGAGTACTTTTTCCACCACTGGATATTTGAACATAGCAAATCTCTGGTTAACTAGGCTACTTTTTGGCCGAAATCATGCATAATATTTTTCTTCTTCTTGACTTCATGAGTCAACACATGTGAATGAACTGGCTCTGTGAAAAACTGCTAGGGACTGTAAAACGGAAACCTCATTATGTCCAAAACCGTTACTGTTCATGATTCAAATTCAAAAACAGCACAAGTAGCCGATCTACAAGCTCAAAACACGCGGCTGTAATGCACGTAACTCCAGAACCGTTCGCCCCACCGACTTCAAATTCGAGAGTGTTCCACACTCCCATAGGGAGCGCAGTGCCCCGTGTCGAGTCGGTCGGACCCACAGTTGTCCAGAACCGGCCCAGGCTCTGGACAGGGGCCCTGCCCAGGGTCTACATATGGAGCTGGCCTGTTCTGACATCACAACCATATTTGGGCATGCCTGACACAGAACTCCATATATAGGAATAAAGAGACAAAGAGAGACGGATACATAAATCTCCATAAATGGGCATAAAAGGGACACAGACAGATGGGTGGAACGGGTACTCTGACACGGGTTACGGGTACAACGGGTATTGCATAGCCAGGTGGGGCATGGATGTATACAACTTCCATTGTTACCGACTCGGTGCTCTACAGCCGGGCACCGGTCTAGTTTAAGGAAAACACAAAAAGTTAAAATATGGAGATACGATGTTTCTCTTTCTGCCCGACAGCAATGACACATAGGCCTACTATATACTGTCCCACACAAACACTCCTTTTACAGTTCAGTTTTGACTTTTTGGTATCGTTTCTTTTCTTTTTCAGAGTGACAAGTGTGCACACTGTGACAGGACCCAAATAACTGTGCCACTGTGTGTGTGTGTGTGTGTGTGTGTGTGTGTGTGTGTGTGTGTGTGTGTGTGTGTGTGTGTGTGTATGCGCGTGCTCATGCGTGTGTGTGTGTGCGCACTGTGACAGGCCCCACAGAGCTGTGACACGGCTGAGGAAGCAAGGACCCAGACACGCTGTCTGGAGAAGGACCCATCACTCAGCACCCCAAGGTTTCTGCTGCCATGCCAGAGGGGGGGGGGGGGGGTGGAGGAAGAGTGTGTGTATGCAGTGGTGGGAAAAGTACTCAAATGTTTTACTTAAGTAAAAGTATAAATACTGTAATATAGCTTGACTCTGTTAGGCCTCACTCAGACCTTTACAACATTGATGCATGCTTGTTGTATGAATGTTGTGAGTGTCATGGCCGCCCCAATGCATTTCCAATGGAAGTCACATGGTTTGTAGTTGGACTACAAGCTGTTGTATGGCTTTCGGCTGTGTTTCGACTGCCCCCCTCCCCCTCATACAACACAAATGTTGTGTCAAACCATGTGACTCCCATTGGAAATGCATTGGGGCAAGATGTGTCACACCATTTGTATACAACAAGCATACATCAATCTGTTGCGACCGTGTGAGTGAGGCCTTACAAGTAAAAGTCTGGAATTCAAAATGTAGGCCTACTTGAGTAAAAAGTACAAAAGTATTAGCCTAAAAAAAAGTCGAGAGTTACTGGTTGGGATGGTTGCGGAAACAAACATTTATGGAGCTCTTAGTGATCCACGGGTGGTGGGAAAGTCTGTGGAAAGAAAAGTAGATAGAATGAAATCGGTTAAGGATAACTAGGAGTGGGATGGTGGTCATAGAAAGTAAGAACGAGGAACAGGTGGAGAAGGCCCTGGACATTATGGTTGTTTGCAAATGCGTAGTGAATACATTTACTGTAGGCTGGGACGGAAATGAAGGACGAGGGCTGTGATAAGTGTTATTGTTAATTAATTCAGAGTTATTCTGTGAAGTTAAAGGAGTTTGTGGGGCTAGTAGGATGACACGATTTAGGGAGGGGAAACAGGATGAAAGTATACGTCCATATGCTTTAAGTTTGAAGGAGACATGCCGGAAAGAGTATATGTTGATTACATGTGGTATAGTATCGTGTCAGGCCGCAAGGACTGTTTACATTTCTGACTAATAAAGGATTCAATCAATCAATCAATCAATCAATCAATTAATCAAGGCCTTATGAACAAGCACCGCTAAGATACTACTGTTGTCAGGAGTACGGGCATGTTGCAGCCAAAAGATGTGGGAGGTGTGGGAAGGATGCATGTAAGGAACATTACAGGGTCAGCAAAGTGTCTAAGGAACATCAAGGAGGTGCAGGTGAACAGGATGAGAGCAGAACGGAGGGGAATTTCATATGCAGATGCTGTAAAGAGAGTGGAGGAGCAGAATGAGGTGGTAGAACACCAACATTAGGAGGAAAAAAAGGAATGTACATTCATTGTAACAATATATGTATGGACAAGACAAGATTCTTAGCATTTATTGCTATGGTAATTAACTGTTCTGTGGAAATAATTAGGAAATCGGAGAGAATTAAGATACTGGAAGCAGCTAGAAGGAATTTAAATGTTGTGGACGTCACTGGGTGGGAAGGATCTGGATAATGTACTGAGGCGCACGCACGCACGTGCATCCACCCACGCACGCACACGTGGCACACGCACAATACTTTTACTTCTTCCGTCAGTCCGTCACGAGGCTCGTGACCCGCTCCATATATGGCCGTCAGTCCGTCACACCTCGTGCGCTCCATATATTGCCGTCAGTCCGTCACACCTCGTGACACGCTCCATATATGGCCGTCTCCATATATGAAGATGACGATACACATGACTTCATAAAACCCTGGATAGCCATTCATGGAGAAGACTGGATCATCACCTAGATCTGCATATATGGAGCAGTCCAACTCCACATCCATTAGATCTCCATATGGAGCTGACCTGTTCTGATATTCCATATGTTGATCCTCCCCACCCGCCCTTCCTCTTCGATGTCTCCCTTTTGACTGATACCATTCAAACTCTAGACGGGCCCGCCCCCAAAGTTATTAGTGCGCAAAAACTAGAGTTGTTTCAGCGCGACCTCGCTTCTCGCCCCTAAAAGTGTTTTTAGTGGTGCAAACCACTCCAACAACCAGCTTTGTTTGTATCCGTGTTTGTGTGTACCTGTACGTGGGGCCCAAAAGAATGAGCATGGTTACTATGGTCACTGACATTACGTCAGACCACAGCTGATCAGGCTATATAAGACCTTGCACCACTCAGTTCACACGGGTGTGATTTTTTTTTTAAAAAGACACTAAATATTTACCCACTTCAGCCATACGATGCGACACATTGTGAGCTTGTATCGGCTAATTTCAAAAGATGTTTAAACATTTGAAAACTTGAAATGGGATATTCTGCACATTGCACAATCAGTACTATACTTTTGGTATACTTTACTTTAAACGTTGGTACATGTTGATACAATTTTGGGTGTGAGGGGATTAGGCTGTCGATGTGGGCTCCCATGGTGATTTATTTGCAAGGGGACTTAGCAGGCGCGCACAATACACACACACACACACACACACACACACACACACACACACACACACACACACACACACACACACACACACACACACACACACACACACACACACACACACACACACACACAGTCCTGTGCCTGCCCAGAATTAAAGGGAACTAGCTGTCACTTCCCTCTCCAGAGAGAGGATGGTCTGCTCTGTGGTCTCTGGTGTGTCAGTGATCCTGAGGGGATGAACTAAGGTGCTGCTGTCTGCAATATATTATGTGTACTGTCTGGACATCTGTAAGCACAATAGCTGAGGCCACTCCTCCGATTTCGATATAGGCAAAGAAGTTGGACATAAGCCAGGCCAAAAAAGTGGGTAAATGAGAGGCCAATGCATTGTGTGTGTGTGCATGAAGGTATGTTTGCAATAAATGCTAAAACACTACTATATTGCACCACTAGATGGCCCCAAAGTATGCAATATTAAGTCTCACACACAGCAACATAACTAAATACACACACACACACACACACACACACACACACACACACACACACACACACACACACACACACACACACACACACACACACACACACACACACACACACACACACACACACACACACACACACACACACACACAGCGAAAAAACACAACATTTTATTATTTATGTTTAGGTTGCATATAAAATGGGATTCATTTTGGGTTGTGTATCTATCAAATGAGGATAAGGATGCAACAAAATGCAAAATAGCAAAGGTCTCTGCATATTTAAAGCTTTTAGCGTGTGATGTTTCCCAGGGGCATTTGGTGTGTGGGTGAAAGGACTACAACTACATCTTTCTGGGCAGTGATGCTTGGCGGCGAGTTGCCTTAAAGCAGAATGTTCTATGTCTGTAATACTGTTATGTCTCACAATATGGTGAGATGATAAATCTAATGCACGCACCCCCAGCTCTGTGATTGTGACTAATGCCTCATTTACACGGCTGCGTCAGAAGTTTCTGTTGAAAATTATTATTTTTGGCAAGCAACGTGCTTGTACAACAAAAGTACAAATTAGGCTCATGCCACATATCTCTGGGAGGAGGGAAATGCGCAATGGCCTGCAGCTCTGCACAATAGTGTAACGTTTCACAGTCTTATGAGCATAGGCACAGAGACCTTGGGCTTGTGTTGTCATCATAACTCCATGGTTGCCATGTGTTCCCCTAAGTGAGAGACCTTTTAATTTGATACCGGCATGGGTGAGTGAATACATAATTGCCTGTACACAGCTTGACATCAAATCAAAGAACTGCATACAGACAGTAGGCCTACTGGCGTAATCATTGGTCCAGTGCGGAACAGTGCATAGCTTACTGTGCAACATTATCTCCTACATGCCTTGTTTCACATCACAGCATACACTTGCATTAGGCTATTGTCCACACATGCTCTCAAGCTGGAGTACTTAATTTAATTCATATTTTTGAGTGGTGCAACCACTCCAAGGAACAGCAATGTCCGTCCTTACATATGTGACTATGTGACTATGAGTACCAGTAGGGGCTAAAGTGGCGCTGTTGTGCCAGAAACAGAGAGAGATAGAGATAGTGTTGCACTGTTGCCTGCTAATTACAGAGAGAGAGAGAGAGAGAGAGAGAGAGAGAGGCAGGGGGAGAGGGGAGTTGCACCACTTAGTTCACACAGGTGTGATTTTTACTTATACATTTAGTCTTTGTATTTTATACATATCCTATGCTCTTATCATTTTTTTACGTGTCTGTCTGAGCAATAGGCTACACTACAGCGAGTCAAATTCCTTGTATGTTAACTTGGCCAATAAACTGATTGAGCGATGGACAGCACCACATCAGTGGTTCTCAAAGAGGGGTCTGGGGAACCTGAGGGGATTCCACACACAGCTAAATGATTGATAGTTAGAAATAGGAACCAAAATGGACTCTTACGTGTCTGTAACCATTTGACAAAATGGTTACAAATGGAAACCAATACTTGATGATTTCACAGCGCATATTGGCTTTGAGGGTTTGTGTGAACCAGAGCCATAGAGTAAGACAGAGTTACGACAACTCTGTTCACTTCATGGGGCCAGTCCAGTCTTCTACATATACTTCTATTGGCGAGGAGCTTTGCGAAGAGTGAAAATGTCCTAGACCGGAAGTTGGCAGAATGCACTGGACTCTGGCAACAGCCCAGCTTTAATGATCTTAAATCCCTTTATTTTAGATCAACAGTACAACATAAACATTACAGAGACTTTAGTTGTCACTGTACAATACTTTAAAACAGTTGCCATGTTGCACACATGCCTAAAATTGCTGATATTTATATATATTTACTACAATAGGCCTGAAACGTGACGTGAAACGGAACACAGAAGAAAACACATCAATCCACAACATCATTTGAGGTCGCCATGGTTACAGCACCACAGGATGCTGGGTTGACTGACAGATTCAATATGCTGAGAATGATGGTGACGGGAACTCACGGCAGCCCCTGGAAAGATGCTTGTTGTCATAACCGTGCACCTGCCAAGCACACACTCGCTGCAATATAAACTCTGTGGCGAGGGGTCCAGTAGATTTATGCACATACCTCCCAGAACTCCACCTTTCATCATAACTTATACACAATAAAATCCTCAGTGTTAATATCTCTGTTTATAACTACGAGAGAGTAGAAACGGAACCAAATGGCCCGAAATCCATTTGGTTCTGTTTCTACACTGTCAGAATCAAAGCTGTTAGGGGATGTTTAGACTAGGGGGGAGGGGGGGGGGGGACTGAAGAGATGTGTGTAAACAAACACAGCGTTCTGCACATTCCCTGAATTCAACCACCGACCCCGCCCCGCCACTCTCCACCCCCCGCCCGGCCTCCTTTCTCCTTCTTCTGTTCTGGAGGCAGAGCCCTATGAGTCCGTGCCAGTGGCAGCCAGGGCAGGCTGAGCGCTCCGCAAATATTTGCGCTCGCTCGGACACGGCCAAGTTGACTTAACGGAGAGCACAGTGTTCCCAGAGCTCCTGATAGGGTGCCTGAAACTGAGCCTCAAGCGGTTTCAATCAGGCAGCACTGAGCGTCTCTTGTCCCAACACTCGCCTCCTCCATGCTCCCCGACGCTACCTCGCGCCTGGGGAGCAATTCAACACGGGCTTCAAAACACACGGGCCGGGTTGACTGACAGACAGACAGACGGCCCACATCAGACAGACGAGGCCGTGGTTTCCCCCCACCTTTAGACACAGACATTGACACAAGACCTGTGCTAAGATGGGCCTTGGATGTTGCTTGTTGACTGTGGGACATCAAACACCACAGGCTGCAATGGTAGAGAAGGTGGTGTAGAACTCTATATCAATAAACAGTGGCCTCAGTTGATCCAGTTCACGTTTTCTCGTCACAGGACTGCAGCAATGAGTAACCATGCTGGCCTAATCATACTACACTAGTCTGGTGGCATCACTGAAGTGGCAATAATCACGTTAAACCACACCCTCGAGTGTAATATTGCAATTATACAACAGTTACCCTAAAAAACTAAGAAAATCGCTGAAAAAACATTTTTTTAATGACAGATGTAGTCACTACGACCACAAATGTCCCAAGAAACTAGCTAGGCTAGCCACCGAGTTTGCTGCGCTCTGGGAAAACAGAGCAGCTGAATCCTTTGATTAGGTGTGGAGTGGTGCTCGTTTGAACCACGGCTAGAAGGCTGTTTCAACCAATCAGATTGCTTCCTCGAAACGACCTGTTGTATAATAGGTGTTTATTCAGTTCTGTTCTATCCTGTCATGCTACGTATGTGACGCAACTGAAGACAGTTTTACGCGATCGCTACATTTACATTGAAAACGTGTACATAAACATTCAGATTTCAAATATAAAGTACTCACCACGTGTGCCATGGGTGTTAGAAATTTGCTGGTACAGCGATTAGCATTGCTGCATTCCGCGTTGTTTTAAAAAAGGCATTTGTATCCGAGCACCCCAGCTATTTTTCTCAAACGGGGTGCGTTCAGTTGCACACCGGGAGCGCACTCGCCTATTAGTTTGTATTGGCAGTGCGGTCAGCGTGCGAACATCGTACACACTCCTCCCGACCGATAAGGGCGCGTAGTTGAAAGCCTACGGCAAAAAAACAGCTCGGAAAAACGCGGAATGTAGCAGTGCTAATCGCTGGTGAGTACTTTATATTTGAAATCTGAATGTTTATGTACGCGTTTTCAATGTAAATGCAGCGATCGCGTAAAACAGGCGGAAGTTAAGACATGACGTTCGTATTTCACGAGCCATGGCTAGTTGTTCTGAGGTTGTGCTGCTGTTCTGTGCACAATATGGTGCAGTGTACAGCAGGGGTTCTCAACCCGTGGGTCGCGACCCCTCGGGGGGTCGCCAAATTATTTTAGGGGGTCCCCAAATTATTTTCAAATAATAATAATAATAATAATTAATTAATTTTCACGTTTTTTCTAAAATAGCAGACCTACAAGCTCGTAGCGCGCCACTCGGTGGCGCGCTATGAGCTTGTAGATCTGCTATTTTTCAATAGCTAAATTATAACATAATGCTTAAAACACCAAAAGGGGTTCCCGCCCAAAATGGTTTAAGGTTATTGTAGCAGTCAATTTATTTTGGGGGTCGGGAGGGGGCGGGCGGGGGTCCCGAGACATTGCCAAAGCATTTCCGGGGGTCCCCGGCCAAAAACGTTGAGAACCCCTGGTGTACAGCACAGTCAGAACACATCAATATCTCAATATAGTTCAGCTCAGGATAGAGATGAAGTATTCAGTGAAGTGCGGTGCAGTTCTATTCATCATATTTTCTGCTTTGCATTCCAACTCGGTAGCTACAGTACAATCCTCGCTTTGGTACAGCACAGTTCAGTCAAGTTCAGCTGAGTTCTGTTCAAATCTAATTTGTGTACTGTCTACTAAACAACAGTTTTGTTTGAATTTGTTCAACTTGGTTCAAACTCTCTCTGGCATGTAGTTGTCCCTAAGCACTCAATGTAATGTTGGTGTTCCCTTAAGGATACTTTACTACAGTCTTATACTTGAAAGTTTTCAGGTTCCATTATTGTGTGAAGATGTGAGATGAGGTGACAGAACCACGACTTCTGAGAAGATGGCGATTAAAATCGTTTCTGTGTTCAAGATACGAGGCACATCAGTGACTATTTGAAATGTACACGTACTGTAGAAAATGCTTCATGCCTGTTGAGTGGAAACTGAAATACAGGAAACAACAGCTTGACATACAGTAATGGATTTGAAAGGTAGACAGACAGATCAAGCAGTATTTCAGATCATAAAAATTAAGTTGAAGATGTTGGCCGTACAGGGAATTTCCCATGGTAGACTAGAAGCCAGTTTGCCATGAGAAAAATGAAACCGGGTCTACATGCAGTGAGTACTGTATAGTTTGATTTCTTTGAAGCACTAAATTGTATTGTATTGTATCTGTATGTATTTCGTGTACTGTACATATACTTCTGTACTCACGCAACCATTTACGCTGTCGTCTGTCGACTTAGATTCACGGCATTTTATCTGATATCACACTTTTAGGTTGCCCTTGATAAGAATGTCTGCTAAATGCCTAGATATTGTACAGAGAGCAAGGCACTGCCACCAATGGACCTGTGTGGGACGGAGGTCATCCAGATGTGATCCAGACAGAGGTCAGAAAACTGTCACACGCTGAAAATAGTACATCTACAAGCTCACAACGCGTTGTGGATTGTGAGCTTGTAGCTTTTTTCAGCATGAGAAACCGCCATGTCGGAGTATAAATCAAGTCAGTCAAGTTTACTTCATTGCCATCTGGACACCCATTTGGTCAGTCAGCTCTCTTTCTCCCTCACTCCCTCCCCCTAGTCGCTCTATCTGGACACCCAGTTGGTCAGTCAGCTCTCTTTCTCTCTCACTCCCTCCCTATCTGGACACCCAGTTGGTCAGTCAGCTCTCTTTCTCTCTCACTCCCTCCCCTAGTCGCTCTTTTCCTCACAACATTCTTCATATGAAAATAATAATAAACTAATGTACAAAATTCCCGGTCACCTCAAATTGTGTTTAATCTTATTTCGACTCTACAGCTTGTGACCCCTTTCCAGGGACACGGTTGTTTTACCTGTCATTTCCGATTTGAGGGAGAGGTGGTGATGTCTGGCTCTGTGCTGAGTCGAGGCTTCCACTTTGCCCATACCCAATTCAATTTTACCCTTACCATGAATGAACCTGTCTCTTCCTGTAACATCTTCCCATGTTTTATGCAACAGGCTGTATTTTAATCATCTCCTCTATTCCTCTCCTCCGCCTCACCACCTTGTGGTCTTTCTCACCTCTCCTCTCTTCTTTTGCCCTCTCCTGTCCCCATCTACCCTCTCCTCTCTCCTCCCCTTTCTCCCATGCATCTGCCCTCTCAACTCCTCCTCTCTTCAGAATCAGACATGAAGAAGCAAGGTGGTGAGGTCAGTTTATCCATGGAGAAAGCTCAGAATATCATTGGCTGGGGCAGGTTTGATGAGTTTCCAAACGCCCCAGTTTCTTCATTTTCCATATTTAAGATGAGATAGACACTTGGAAATGTAGACCTCTCTTATGTGGTCATTGGGTGCTTTAAGCAAAGTAATGACCTGGTGGTGTAGGCAGAAATGCATTATGGTGTTCTTGCATAGATAATATATATATATTTTTTATCCCACAGTTTTACTTAAGTCACCTTTTATAATCGTATAATAACACTAGAATGCATTATAACAGTGATTACAGTGCATTTACTATGAAAACCTGCATTTCCGTGCGTCATGTCACACCTCCATTATGGTCACGCCTCATGACATCACACCTCCATATATGGTCACGCCTTGTGACATCACCTGTTCTGACATCCCATGTGTTGATTCTTCCCCACCCATCCTTCCTCTTCGATGTCTCCCTTTTGACTGATACCTGTCCATTCAAACTCTAGACTCTATATCTCCATATATGGAGCTGACCTGTTCTGACATAACTTATGTTGATGTGACCTCATCAAACTCTGCATGTACACTCAAGACACACTCCATATATGGCCAGTACAGAATTCATTCCATATGTTGATCTGACCCCCCCCCCCCCCCCCCCCCCCCCCCCATGCCAAAGCTCCAGTGCTCACCCAGCAGTCTGCCGTCACCCAGGCGGATGCGTGCACACAACCTCGAGGTCGCTTCTCGCCCTCAAGGCATCTTACTGGTTATACTGAGAAAAAGGAGTGACCAACAAGTATGAAGTACTTGACCTCACGGACACCAGATGAATTAATAGTTTAACTCCTGCTTCTTAACTGTGCCGTATTAAGAAGCTCTGTTGTTTCAGCACGACCTCGCCCATTAGGGCGTCTTACTGGTTAGTAGGCTGCTGGTGCTCGAAGTGTTACCAAATATTCATATAAAACTAAGACAAACGGATTTATGACTCATACTTAAACCACTTCCCAAGGTTTTACTAGTTTAGCAGAAGCACATGTTAACAACGACCTGCCAACAAACTCCACGCAGTTTAATTTCATCCAACAAAGTTTGACTAATGTTTCATTAACTGTCCTCCACACTCATTTCATTCAACTCACTCAAACCATTAGGCTTATTACATCTTCCAAACCATCGCGCACGCACGCACGAGACACACACACACACACACACACACACACACACACACACACACACACACACACACACACACACACACACACACACACACACACACACACACACACACACACACACACACACACACACACACACACACACACACACACACACACACACACAGTGTCCAGGCCCACGCTAGTCGTGGCATAATTAGATGGAACTCCATTTACATTTTTAATTAAACAGCGCATAATGTGCATAAAAGGCCCAGATATTGGTGTGTGTGGTATTTCATGGTCTGCAGGCAGTTGGAGAGATGGCTGTTAATTACTTGTACACACACAGGCTCTGATTGCTTTCTGCTATCTAATTAATTGTCTGCCAGGATAAATGGCTTAGGCCAAATGGAACAGGTACTATGAACTTCAGCTTTAAGTGGTGGGAAAGGTAAAAATGTTTTACTTAGGTAAAAGTATCAAAGCTGCAATGTAGAAGTACTCTGTTACAAGTCAAAGTCCAGAATAAAAAAATTACTTCAGTATCAAAATGTACTTAAAGTACCAAAAGTAGAAAGTACTCATTGTGCAGAATGTCCCATACACAAGTTATCATTTGAAAATAGCCGATCTATACTGAAGTCAGCCCTTACAGTGGAGCCAAGTAAATCCATCTCTGAGTTATATAGTGCCATTTCAGATGCTAAAAATGAAAGCACGTTGTACATCAAAGAGAGATGGGAGAGGGATGCAGGAATTGTACTCTCAGAGGAAGTATGGGGAGGGATCTGGGAGTTCCAGTCTACCTCAACCTGTTCTATGGACTGGAGAGAGCATTGTTGGAAAAATATTATTAGATATTTTAAGACCCCGTATCAGGAAAAATACAAAGGTGATGATAGGCTGT
Source organism: Electrona antarctica (assembly GCF_951216825.1). Classification (NCBI taxonomy): domain Eukaryota; kingdom Metazoa; phylum Chordata; class Actinopteri; order Myctophiformes; family Myctophidae; genus Electrona; species Electrona antarctica. Next base: position 14,207,536 of record NC_136796.1, on the reverse strand, counting down.
GCTGGAGGCAGTGTGGGGCAAAGAAAGCCAACCACTTTCACATTTTCTGGGGGTGCCCCAAGTTGAGGGTGTTTTGGAACAATATTCACAAATCACTGTGTTCAGTATTTAATACTCCAATACCTTTTAACTTCACAACCTTGTACCTGGGCCACATTGAATGTCTTAACCAGTCGAGATACACAAAGCTACTGCAGGTGCTCTTGGCAGCCAGCAAAAAGTCAATAACGAGAAGATGGCTAACCCCAATCACACCCACAATGGACGATTGGCACGGAATAGTCCTGGACATTTTCAAAATGGAAAAATTAACATACATGCTAAGAACTAGACTAGACAATTTCTACCAAATTTGGAACAACTGGATAGTACACATTGCCCCTCTGAGAGCTGACTTTGTGTGATCTCACTGGCCCTAATAGCCTGCTTTATGATCGTTGTAGAAAATGTTTAAGACACCCTTCCTCCTCTCATGGTCGAAATCCAAAGTTGTTTTGTTTTTGTCCCCCTCAGCAATGTTGTAAATACTTTCGTTTCTTGATTGTTGTTTTTTTTGTCTTTTTCTTTTGTCTGTCTTACTCTTTTTGTCTGCCCGCTCTTTCTTCTTTTTCGCCTTCTGAAATGTACACTCTGAAGCAATATTGCCCTTTGCCCCTGTCAAGTGTTGACCTGACGCCATATGTAGTCCTGAAGAAAGCAAGGACACAGAGACACTGGAGATGGAGTCACTTGGAGGGGAGAGGGAGGGAAGAGGGGTGAAAAAAAAATCCTGGAAACTGCACTTGTGTCCTATGTATGCATATAAATGATGTTTTTGTACTGCCTTTTCCAAATAAAATAAATATTGTAAAAAAAAAAAGAAAATAGCCGATCTAAAAGATCTGCAGATCGGCTATTTTCAAATGTCCAAAATGTATATAGGGCTTAAATGGTTAATGTAGTATTATTTTGTAATAATAATAAGGCAAATCTACAAAGTAACTAGTAACTATAATTTTGAAATAATCGTAGCAGAGTAAAAGTACAATATTTGTCTCTGAGATGTCGTGGAAGTAAAAGTATAGAACATTGGAAATACTCCAGTAAAGAGTGCTGTGCTGTGCTTGGGTAAATGCACTTAGTCACTTTCCACCTCTGGCCTAATTTAAACACCATAGTGCAATGGGTTGTAAATTAAGTTTACTCCTTCCTTACTACTTCCCATTAGTGGAAGTGCATCTGGATCTTTACCAGGGGTACATTTACATGCTGATTAGGGGAAGATTCACTTAGTGTTTGGTCACAGGTTGTTGATTACTTATACTATCAAACAAAACATTAACTAAAACATTTTCCGTGAATCACAAGAAAATGGAGACAGATGGAACCTCCAACACAGGGACAATGGGAGGATTTGATTCAGGAGATACATCTCATGGAGAAACTGACAACACCGTCTGAGGCTACAGGAAGAGCAAATGGAGGACAAAATTTGTCCTCCATTTGCTCTTCCTGTAGCCTCATTCATTCTGTTCAGTCTTAAATGTTGTCCATTTGGACCATTTAATGGTCCAAATGGACAACATTTAAGACTGAACAGAATGAATAACAACAGTAAATGCCTACGCAATGTCGATTTTAGTTCTTTTTATTTTTTCACGTTTGTTTGTACTTTTGTTTGTTTGCCCTTTTGGAACATAATAAAATTGAACCTTGAACCTTGTATGTTTTCTTTTTCTGTATGTGTTTTTCTTTCTTTTGCCTTTGTTCAAAAATCAATACAAATTTAAGTGATACAAAAAAAAACATTTTCCGTGAACACGCTACCGAGGAATAATAAAGTGAAAACAGCTATATTGATTTGATTTCTCATTTCCTTTTTTCCCCCCTTTTATTTTACGAGCAATCATTTATATAAGGGTCATCACTTCATTTAGAAATAATCACTCCATAAATAGGCCTATCCATAACTAGTATTCTGCATTTCCATGTCTCCCATGAGGCGGTCTTGGGTGAAAATGACATTGAAAGCCACAAAATACTCATCAGTCACCTGTGGGTTGCTATGGACGACTAACTTTTTTGAAATTCTAAGAAGCTAGTTCCCAGATATAATCATATTGTCTCTGTCGGGCATAAACCTTGTATCTACATTTGTCAGCTTTTTATTGCGACTGCAGGTCGCATTTACTATGGAATCGTGCATTTCCCGTCCTTGTGTTGGTTGGTTGGTCACCCCAGGCAAGCCCCCATGCCCTGATGTCATAGTAAATGCAACCTGCTGTTGCAGTCAAGCCCATATATGGAGATCCCTGATGTCATCCATATTGGCCAGCAACTCTACATCTGACCTCAAACCCTTAGATCTCCATATATGAATATATGTTGGAACCTGTTCTGACATTCCATATATTGATCCTTCCCCATCGATCCTTCCTCTTCGATGTCCCCCGTTTTGTCTTATACCTGTCCATTCAAATTTCAAACTGTAGACGGGCCTGCCCCAAAGTTATTAGTGCAGCCTGTTCTCAACAGGCCTGAAAATTAAGGCCTGGCCCTACAGTTTCTGGGCCATCATCAAACCCTGTACACTCAAGAGAATGTCCCTGCTAGAAGATCCCTAGAAGATCCCTTAGAAGATCTCCATATACTGTATGGAGCTGACCTGTTCTGATATTCCATAATGTTGATCTGACCTCATCAAACCCTGTACACTCAAGACATGCTCCTTATATGGCCAGTACATAATTCATTCAAAAGTGGTTAAGTGTGTGTGTCTGATTTATAAAAAGTATTAACAAGAGCTTGTGACTGTAATAACGACATTGGATCCATTCAGAACACAGGTTATTTTTTCCATTTCCTGAAAAAAGTAACAGGGACGATATGCTAAAGACAATTTTGTTTTGTGTGATGCATTCAAGTCAAGTAGATCATGATTAAAAGCAGCTTGACAAGTGAGTACACTCGTGTTTGCGTGCACGCACACATACACGCACACACACAAACACAGAACATAGACATCAAACGTATCAAACCAAGCACAGCTTGTACTGTATGTCAGCATGATCTGACATGCAGGTTGTTGTGACACACACACACACACACACACACACACACACACACACACACACACACACACACACACACACACACACACACACACACACACACACACACACACACACACACACACACACACACACACACACACACACACACACACACACACACACACACACACACACACACACACACACACACACACAGCTCAGTAGCTGTGTCCCGGCTCTCCCTTAGCCTCTTTTCGCCAGACTCAAATGATTCAAAAACACTCACTCACTCACGCACGCGTGCACACAAATAATCCATGTGCATGCATACTGGCATCCTATTTGGATACAGAGGATATACCAGATGAAGGACAGAAGCAGACACACATGGGGTGCAGTAACATCGTCGACTGAAGCAAAAACATGCCAAGATGAAAAGCCACTTCACAAACTGAGCAGTTGCCATATTCACTGTAGTGGTGATGATAAAAGACAGACGTGGTTAGGTTACTCTTAGGTTAATCAAAGGAGAAAAGTATAAGAGACATAATTAATGGCAATTGAGGAGTGTGACAGGTAGAGAACGCCCTCATCACAGTGATTCTGTTAGGGACTAGAGATCCCAGAGTGGCATGCAGTCAATCAAGATGATGTTGATTGCTGGGATTGAGAAGAAGCCATATAATAGTAATATATAATAGTGGATCAAAGTATTAATGGCGTTGCAGCAGGCTTCATGCTGGGCACTTAAATGCAGTGGTGAAAGTAACCAAGCACTGTACGTTACTTTTACTTTGGTTCTTCTATTTTTCAATACTTTATATTGAATACACTCCACTACATCTCAGAGAAAAAGACCTATACTTTTTACTCCCCTAGGATTATTTGACAGCTTAGTTTCTAGTTACTTTGAAGATTTCGGTTATTACTACAAAGCATACATTGAGCAATTAAGCCCTATTTTATACATCGGCTGTACAAAAATGGCCGATCGACAAGATCAAAATGCGTTGCGTTGTGAGCTCGTAGATCTGCTATTTTTGAAAGATTCTGACAACTTTAAAAATAACGAGTTACTTTTATTTCTGCACTTTAAGTATATTTTGATGCCATATATATATATATATATATTTACTCACGTATAATCTTTAATACAGGCCCCTTACTTGTGTTTCTGTGAAGTAAAAGATCAGCACTGGTTAAATGTCTGGCATAAAAGACCACTGAGAGTTTGAATTTGTGACGCAGTATTGCTATTAAACCAAGAGTCTGACTTTATGACATGATATAAGGTTAACGTGCCGTTACCACAAAAGTCCACAAGGCTGTATTTTCACCTCCATTTGCCCTGGATTTATTTTGTGTTTTGCAATGTGTGTAATCGCTTATACACACAGCATGTTAATAAGTACACAATGAAAAGGTTTAAAAACACATACGCTGACTGAACACACAGACATAAATCTACTAATCTCCTCAACACAAATTATTTGATATGAGGCTATATGCCAAAAGGTAATATATATCAATCCACAGGAAGAATAACAGACTATCTTAGCAAGGTTTTTTCTGCAAACATCACTCAGATAAGAAGGCCAAACATAAATGATTTAATATTTATGTTCATTCCTTGTGAAGTTCCAGTTGAAATTCAATAACTTTAGCCTCTTTTAACCCTAGTTGTGATATACATTTTCTTATCATACAAACTGAGCTGTATAGATCGGCTATTTTCAGCATGCGCTGCCGCCGTGTGACAAAGTATAAACGGGGCTTAAGGTCACTGCTTAGAAATCCCTGACACAGACAGTGCAGCCAGCCAGGAAAGAAGCACTGGCTCTGGAACCCAAATGTCTGCTCTGATGTGCGACTGACTGGCTCAGAGACGTATGGTTTGTGAACCTTGTGACAGACATGGCTCGGCCCACGCCCTCAGTTTGCACGGCCTCCGAGCTGGTTTCCCACTACTGAGCTGCCACGGTAACAAGAAAAACATCCCACGTAGAGTGTACACAGCTGGGGAGAGAGAGGGAGAGACGCGTGCACGCACACACGCGCACAAACACACACACACGCGCACAAACACACACAAACGTGCACAAACACACACGCAGACAGACAGACAGACAGACAGACAGACAGACAGACAGACAGACAGACAGACAGACAGACAGACAGACAGACAGACAGACAGACAGACAGACAGACAGACAGACAGACAGACAGACAGACAGTGATGTGCATTTCTGTTTATTTCCAGTCCAGCTGTGCAGTGTTTTTTTATTGTCCTTCTTCCAGTGATGTAAAACATAGTCTCATAAACCACTTAGGTTTGTGCTCCTCTGGTATACAAGATGCACCTGTAGGGCGATGTGCGAATGTGTTCTTTCTTAACATTCCAAAACCACACACAGCGACAGCGGTCTCACGGTGTACGCTGTGATACTAACAGGTTTTGACGTATTTGTTGGCCCCCAGGTCCAATTCCACTTGAATGAAAAGCGGCGCACAGACTATGTAGGTCAAACTGAAGCATCGAGTTTTCATACGCAGAGACACGCCATTTAGTGTCCGATCCTGATCACAGGCACAAGTACAGTAAACACACGAGTAGTACAGTACAGTACAGTATAGTACAGTACAGTATGAGTAGTACAGTACAGTACGATTAGTACAGTACGATTAGTACAGTACAGTACAGTACAGTACAGTACAGTACAGTACCGTACCGTACCGTACCGTACCGTACCGTACCGTACAGTACAGTACAGTACAGTACAAGTGTAGTACAGTACAGTACGAGTACAATAAAGTTGCCTATAGTCGACTGCCAGTCGACTATAGACAACATTTAGCCAATCAGATTCGACTATAAAAATCCTTAGTCGGGGATAGCCCTAGTAGATAGACAGGAAACAGGGAGAGAGAGACGGGGAGTGACACTCCAGCAGCAAAGGTCGTCAGGATTGGGATTGGAACCTGAGCCTATGCGGTATGTGCCTGGACTCTTAGGCCAGCGGGTGGCGCTAATCCTCCTTTTCTGGTGAAAAGTCATAATCATTAGTCACAAAAAAAAGACATTGCGACCCAGCTTCCTGTTCTTTACAAAACAACAAACAAGCTGAAAGCCACCAACAAAGACAAAGAACTAATCCCACAGCAAAACAGAAATGCGGAATAACCTACATTTATGTATTCACATATAAAACAGCCGAGAGGGATTAGGAAGCCGCCTGGTATGAGTTAACATTTTCTATGAATTCTAAATGAGGGGGTTGGCTCATGTGATCTGTTGCCTCTTCTCACTTCTCGCCACTTTGATTTATTGGAATTCAAATTACCACCAGCATTCTGGACGGGAGGGACCAGAATCAATGAATATCCAATTTATTTCAGAATGCTACAGCACAGGAATCAGATAGGCTTCATTTCCACAGAGAATAAAAGGGGGATAGAATGAAGGGGAATGACAGGAGCTGAGACCTAAGTGTGATGTTGCTGTCCTGTCATGCTGCTGCTCTCCATGTCAATGTCTTGGTGGCCTTTCCAGACAGACTGTTGACTGTTCCTTCTTTTTTTTTGATGATGGGTTCTCAGATTGCTGTCTTGGTGGCCCTGGCACTACAAATGGAGAACAAACAGCCATTCACTCAATAACAAACTGAACAAACGTGCACGCTGTGATTTGGAAGGCACATGACATTTGTTATTGGTGGAAAAGTAAGTACATTTACTTAAAGGAGCATTCAGTGATTTGGGTGATTTGGAAAACCCCCCGGTCTGCCCCAGTAACAAGATGTGCACATGCACACGCTCTACAGTGGAAGGGGAAGTGCAACAGGCCAACAGCACTCACACCAAGGCCCGCCTCTGCTCGATCATGATTGGCGGAAGGCCCCTCTCATCCTGATTGGATGAAGACTTGGCCACCTAGCCAAAAACGAAACCTAAGGTTTTTTGACCGCAGGGGCTCACTGGGGACAGGGAGGAACTCCTTATATGGTCAGCACACTCTATAGTTGGGAGGTGAAATCACTGAATATACCTTTAAGTATTGTACTTGAGGTACTTTTACTTTACTGGAGTATTTCAAAGGATCAGTACTTTTAATTCTGCTCCACTACATTAGACATTCTGCATAATGAGTACTTTTACTTTTGGTACGTTCATTACATTTTTTATAATACTTTTGTACTTTTACTCAAGTAAATTTTGAATTCCAGAATTTTACTTGTAACAGAGTATTTCTATATTGCAGTATTGATAGCTAATTTTACATAAGTAAAGCATTTGAGTACTTTTTCCACTACTGGTTATTAACTTATTATTTGATGAGTTCAAGTCCTAAAAGATTTTAAAAGCAGTGTAACGAAACAGGTCACAGGTGCAACTGAAACTTCCACCATAAAGGAGTTTATGTCGTAACTAAGGTTTTGTAAAAACACAATTTATTCAAAGTTTCCAAAACAGGAAGATTGGAATTAGATGAAAGAAGAATATTCCATCTTATCTGCATGCCAATGCATCACTTTGATGTGCTGTAATTACCGACTGAGGAAAACAGCTGTTCATCCTTGAGTTCTTGCCTATACAGAGTTTAATTTGTCGTCGTCATCCCCCACCAGGTTTGAAGATGAATTTCTTTCAATTTACAGATTGTTGTCTTCCTGACAGCTTGGCAGCGAGTAAAAGAAGCAACATAAAACCATGCGATTCACACTTTTTAACACTTCACCAAACACGTGGCGTTTTGTGTCAGAAATGATGCATCATTATTTCCGGTAATGTGCCTCGACAAAATGTTTGTGACAAAAATAGATTATAATTTATATGCCAGCAGTGATAGCGATATGACACTACAGGCCGTTATCTGAGTATAGGAACCATCTTGGAAGTTTCATGATGCATAAAAGTCATTCTTTATGACTGCAGCATTCACATTTCATGGTCCTCTCATAGTTCATTATCTACGGTAGGTTCAAGTGCACTGTTCTGTTTCCCATTCTCCAAATATCTTCTATACATTCCAGTACTTAACATTCAATAACCTTAAAGAATTATAGTCTTTAATTAAACAGCCAATGTTCAGTCCGGCTGGTACAAAAAAAAAGTGGTTTCAGTCACATTCTAAGGGCAGTCGTCCTCTTCAAACACTGGTGTGTCGTGATGCCATAAATAAACCCATAACTCCTGAGAATAATCAATTTCAGAGACGTGTCAGGCTGCTTGGATTAATTTCCTCCAGAACTGAGACTTCTGGACGGATGACAGTCGGCAAATGCCACAGATGCCATGGCAGACCACATCTGCCCAGAGACAGATGGGGCAGGCCAGCAGGTCCTCTGCCTAACCCAATGTCTGGAGGGTTTTCTTCTTTTTTTTTTCTTTTTCTTTCACAAAGGCAGCTTCAATTTGATGCACTGCCATTCTTTATAGTCGCTTCTAAGCATGCGGAAAACTCTGCCATCTATATATTTTTGAGTGGTGTAAACCACTCCTACAACTGGCTTTGTTAGTCTGTCTGTCTGTCTGTCTGTCTGTCTGTCTGTCTGTCTGTCTGTCTGTGCAGAAAAAATGAGCATGGTTGCTACGGTCACCCAGTTCACCCGGGTGTGATTTCATTACGTCAGACATTACATCAGACCACAGCTGATCAGGCTATATAAGACCTTACACCACTCAGTTCACACGGGTGTGATTTTTTTTAAATACCTGAACTCTAGCGTGCCTATTCTTGACATGTACAGCCAGCAAAAATAGGCAAACATTCAGAAAAAATAGGTGGCAATTCTGAGAAAATAGCAGTTTGTAGCTTCAGCTGAGAGATTTGGTATAAAGGGAGAACAAGCGGGCCAAATATAGACCTCTGGCTCTGGGGGACTCTGGGGGACTCCAGTCAACAAAGTATTTAGGTTTGAAGAAGTGGTTAAACAACATTCTTTAAAGAAATGCCATTATGCTGGAAAGAGACATGCAGGAAGGCATCAGTTTAAACTAATGGGGATCCTTTTAATAAACAATAAATCACTCAGTGCTCAGTGCACTGCTGTAACTTATTCAGTCACCAATAAATCACTCAGTGCACTGCTGTAACGTATTCAGTCACCAAGGCACTGCTAAGGATATACGTTCTAACCCACATAGCCTATAGAGCGTCGCAGTCCCGCCCCTTACCATGGACCAGGAAATTATTCTCCGTTAATTTTCCTCATAGACATTTCAGAAAGTATTTATTTAAAGACGTTTACGCCGCGGACAAAGCCAACTCGAGTCGTGACAAATCATGACAACAAACACAATTTTTTGGGCCGAACAAATAATTAGAAAGAAGAAAAAAACGGCAGGTTACAACACTTTCTTTGTTGTTTTTCTTCTTTGTAATTATTTGTTTGGTCCAAAATATTGTTTGTGTTGTCATGAGTTGTCACGACTCGAGTTGGCTTTGTCCGCGGCGTAACAGTCTTTAAATAAATACTTTCTGAAATGTCTATGGGAAAAATGCATTGGGATTCATTTCCTGGTCCATGGTAGGGGGTGGGACTGCGACGCTCTATACTGTAGATGAAAGGGGAAAAAAGACATTGACAGTGTAGCCTTCCTAATAAATGTTTAGCTATCAATTATTTACTATGTGTGCAGTTTTTGAACAAAGCCACAAACATCACAATGCAGTGTTCAGTGGCAAAGCCACATTTTCTGCCTGTGTGTGTGTGTGTATGTCTTGGTCATCACATACAGAGACTTGGTCAGACTTTTGAATGCACTGCAAAGCGCTTTAGCTTCATTCTTTCACCAAAGACACTGTCAGGTGAGGTGACTGGCGATGAGAGGTTGTCACGTGACTGATGACATGTGATTGAGAAAACATTTACAACAATCAAAGGTAGACCGAGCTAGGCGTTACCAGAGTGGCTTCACAATAGCAGTGTGAAGATTTTCATACAGACAGGGTGCTAATCAGTTATGCTCCATCGTCATCAACATGGCACACAAAAAGGGTTGTGTCAGCATTGGACATGAAAGATACCTCACAGTGAGTGAGAATGCATTGAGGTGATTGTCTGCACCTCGTTACTGATACCTCACAGTGAGTGAGAATGCATTGAGGTGATGGTCTGCACCTCGTTTGGCCAAATGGATATAGCGTTCTTTAGAAATTCTTCATCGATATGAACAAAAGTGCTTCATAAGAACAATTCTGCTAACTACTGTAACTAAAACATTCGCCATGTTTATTTTGCATTGCACTTTCAACTATGACCCAAGTTCGTTTATTTGAGGAAGCATTTCAGGCTTCTGTGGCCAAAGGTGATTCTGTTTTTTGAGGTCATGCACGTAGCGACATGAGCTGTGATTGGTGTACTTCGAAGGGGACAGACATCCGTAGATACACACTTACAAACACGTACTGTGCAGATGGCTAGATGGCTGCACGGTCACAAGGAATAGGTACTGAATTGTTTTACTTAAGTTAAAGTATCAATACTGCAATGTAGAACTACTCTGTTACAAGTAAAAGTCAGAAATAAAAAATGAACTTGAGTAAATGTACAAAAGTATTGGCATCTAAATGTAAAGTACCAAAAGTAGAAAGTACTGCGCAGAATGCCCCATTTCAAGTTTTCAAATGTATATAAACATCTTTTCAAATGGCCGAAATGTATATAGGGCTGAAGTGGTTAATGTATGTTTTGTAATAATAATCAAAATCTACAAACTATAGTAACCACGCCTCAAGACTTACCTTTATTCCTTGGCATTTCCAAGCACAGTATGAGATGTTTTGATGTTTAATATGACACTGTGCATGTTGTTTGTGGTTTTTCAATGAAGTTGTGTTTTTTAATGTTTTACTGTAAAGCACTTTGGTACAACATTGTTGTTTTTAAATGTGCTATATAAATAAAGGTGGTATGGTATGGTATAGTAACTAAAGTTTTCAAATAAATTGGCGTATTGGCGTAAAAGTACAATATTTGGATCCGAGATGCAATGGAGTAGAAGTAAAAGTATTTGAAGTTGGAAATATTCAAGTAAAGTACAAATACTTAAAAAATATTGTACTTAGTACTTAAGTAAATGTAGTTAGTTACTTTACACCACTGCAAGCTTACTTATGGCACATTGCTCTCCAAAAACATGAACGATAACCATTGGGAGGGCATCAATATTGGATTTAGATGGAAAAGTTACTTTTGAGTGTTGTTGTACCTCTGAGTTATGTTCCCATTCATGTGGAACTGCATCAGTATAACCACAGTCAGTGGACAGAAACAACCTTCCACTCTGTCCTTCCACCAATACTGAGCAGATGTGTACTGGCAAAATGGTTGTTGTTTCAGTAATTCATTAATTTTTCCATTCTTTTTCCATTTTCCCCGCTCCAATTAACATTACCACAGACACGCGTGCATGCATGCACGCACGTACATGCTCCGCTCAGTATTTCACATATAGTTCTTTCCACTAATGAGAACACTAGTGGCCAATATGACAAAGCTATATCTGGTTAAACAGTTTCGGACAAGCTGAACCAAAAAAGATGCTTTGAGTCCTTTTGGTTGTGTGATTCAGTGGCTTAATTGATTGATTGATTTATTGAAGTATGTATTAACAGTTTGCAGAATTACAGTACATTTCAAGCACAACTCAATACAAAAACTGTTAACTGTGAGTGGACGACCCAATAAAGCATTACACTTGTTTACAAGAGGGTCCACCTTGTTCAATTCATCAAAACATTTAGAGACGTACAAATATACACTTCTATATAGCCAAAGAACAGAACAGGAATTCATCATAAAGAGGTAAAAAGGGAAAAGAAACTTATACAGTGAGGGTAAAAAGGGGTGGGTGGATGGTTGGGGGTTTCAGATTTTACGGGGGCCAGTTTCGAATTGCAGCCGTCCGTAGGTGCCCTTTGAGAGCGGTTTTGAAGGAGTCAAGGGATTCACATGTCTTAATGACTGTTGGTAGGGCGTTCCATATTTTGGTGGCATATGAGCGAAATTAATTTAGTCCCTTGTATGTGCCGAATCTGGGTTGCACATGGTTTGTTGAACTTCCTCTGGTGTTGTGGGTGTGGACTTTGTTGACATTAAGGAAGTATTTAGACAGGTACATGGGTATCTTGGTGGTGTAGCGAATCTTGTGGACCAGATCCATTGCAAGATGCTGTACTCTGTCGTCAACCCTAAGCCATTCCAGTCTGTCAAAGTGGGCAGGGGTGAGGTGGGTTCGGGGAGTGAGGCCAAGTAGTAGCCTGACCAGTTTGTTTTGGCAAGTCTGGAGCCTTGTTTTAAGGGCCTTAGAGGTGCTGTGGTACCAGGAGGTGCATACATAGTCGAATACATAGCCCTTGTACGAGGGCTCCTGTTAGGGTCTTCAAGGTGTTTTTGTTGACCAGTGAGGAGATCCTGTATAGGAATCTTGTTCTTTGGTTTACTTTTTTGATTACGTTGGTGGCCATTTTATCACCGGAAAGATTGGCCTCCAGGATGGAACCTAGGTAGGTAATTTCGTCTTTTCGTGTGATAATATTGTCACCCACTCTAACCAAGAAGCCATCTGTCTTGCTGAGATTACTATTTGATCCAAAAATAATGGATTCAGTTTTTCCCAGGTGTAAAGATAGTTTGTTATCAGCGAGGGCTGTTTCAACCTGCAGTTTGTTCCTGTCCGAGACCAGTGCCGAGTCATCTGCGAACAGGAACAAGTTGCAGTTACAAGCTGATGTCATGTTGTTTACATATATTAGGAACAGTAAACAGCTTCAACATCACATGCTGTACGCCAACAGTCACAAAGGCCCAAAGGAAGACATTAAGTACTTCCAACAAGGGGAGTTCTCTATGTTGACACTTCCTATGACTTCCCCTCTGAGGACAGAAGAAAAAGGGGCTTGTGAAAAGCCTGACTTCCTGAATTGTGCTCTTCCTGCCCCACCCCGTAGCTGTCCAAGCAAGCCCCGGACACAGAGAGGAAGCATTGAAGCTAAATGGACATGCTGGCCGATCGTAGGTGCTGCAGCTCGAGCTGTTGAGTATTGGCTCGAACGTGCGAGCCAATACCTCACACGCACGCGCGCACGGTGCTCGTTCATGCTTTCGGCCCGGGGCGTTCATGTAAGGCCCAAAATGGGCGGAACCCACCACTTTTCCAACCAGGAAGAAGGGGTGAAAATTGAGTATGCGCTGAGTGAACAACTCCGTGCAAGTGGATGGGAGGGTAAATCCGGTGCCGTCTCTATTATTTATAACTCTGTGTGTCCAGCACACATTCATATTTATTACATACACAGTCACAGCAATGATTTAATAGGCTACAGTAGCTCCCAAAGCAGACTTTCTGTGTCGCTATACAATCTCAAAGGCAAAAAAACCCCATCCTGCCTGGCCCTGGGCCATGGCTCAATGGTCCAGGCACCTTGGCTGGCAATCCAGTCTGGCAGTGTGCCGCGGGTTCGACTCCCGATCCCGACGGCCTTTACTGCATGTCTTCCCCCCCATCTATCTCCCCATTTCCTGTCAGCCTACTGTCTGTCCCTCCATAAAAAAATATAAAATAAAGGCTTAAGCCACAAAAAAACATAAAAAAAAAACCCCATCCTAAATCTGCTGTTCTTCCCAGTTTGCCACCATGTCATGGAAGGAATCCCAGTGAATGAGTGCTTCCAGTGTGTTTGGTTCCAGCCCTTTGGGGTCACCACCAGAGAAGGAACGATATAACAACCTTGTCAGCAGCAAAGGGAGACTACATCAACATGCGGTTACACACCTGTAATAACACCATGTCCACCACATATATACACACTGTCATACACCTGCGAAACAACCATGTTCGGGGCCAAGTCAGCTTTTTTATTTGCTTGCATGGCCTTCTTTTTTTGTATAGCTGGATGTTTGCCTGCACACGTGCTTCTCTCTGTGGCCAGCGGACAGTATGTTGCTGTAAGTCAGTCCTTAGACACATCTTTTCTCGCAGGATTTTATGTATATATATATATATATATATATATATATATATATATATAATTATCGACTGTAGGTGAAATTATGTTTCATTAAAATAAAAACCAAGTTCAGCCTCTATTTCGATAGACGCAGCTGGAGACGGAATCCTCACTACAATAATGAACACACAGTTCACTTCATCATGACTCACTGTCTGTGGTACAAAGTAAGTATGTACTCAAGTATAGGCTACTAGTACAGAAATGTCGAGGTCACTTTCTTAAGCATTTCCACTCTTTATACTTTATTCCGGTACTCCATTACATCTCAGGGGCAAATATTTCACTTTTTACTCCACTAAGAATATTTGGCAGTTTTGGTAAATCTACCCAGCAGTCAAATAACGTAATTCAAATCAGCCCCACCTTTACCTAACCTGACTCCGCCAGATGGGGCAGCAGAGAGTACACTGGGTTCCCCCCTCCTGCTCCCATCTGGGAACTCTCAGGCAGACTTGATGCCCGGCCACAAAACGGCCTGGCCAATCAGCAGCAGCTAGAGGCGGGATAGCTGCTGCCAGCCGCAACATTAAAGTGACTTTTTCACGTTTGGTATCCTGTAAATAAAAGGAGCGTACCTAGTATAGAGCCCTGGGGGATGCCGGTCAATGATGTATGGGCTTGAGTGCTTAAGTAAAAAAAATCAGAGTACTACTTCCATCACTGCTCACTGTCAAAAAGGCCCTCTTATTACAATCAGGATTATTCTCCAAGGAGGGTGCATGTGTAAGCTCTGTTAATGCTGGCGTGTCCTCAAGACATTATTCCGGTGGAGGAAAATTGACCAGTGCCTGATGTAGCGCACACATTCAGAGCAATAGTGCATGAGGTGACTGAGGAATCGTGCGCAGGCCAGACACAATTACCTTGCACTCGCTCATTCTGGGTGGGGGCAATGCATGATCATCGTAAATCCATCAGCACCTCTGACATTCCATTCCTATGATCAAAAGGCTCCAGGGGTTGAAGCTAAACATTTTGGGGATGAGATAAGAGTAGGGAAAAGAGAGGGGGTGCAGTGGTTCCCAAGACTTGAAGCGAAACAGATGCCTTCTTAGACCCTCTCTCTTCCTGACCTGTACTCTGCCGCTCCCTCTCTCATAATCGTCATGTTATCATTGATTCATTTTAAGATGTGGGACAGTCTGTAATAAAAGCAGACACTGCATCACCTTTGAGTCTTATACACTGTAAATTCAATTAATGCTAATTTAAGTGAGTGTACAAGTGTAAACATTTGTTTGCCTTTCTGAGATACAAATGGATAAATGAACAGTGGGGATTTGACTGTATACTAATGTGCACAATCATTATTATTCAGTTGCTTTCTTCATTCTCTCTTTCATCTCACGTTCTCTTTCCGCCTCTCATTCTTGCTCTTTAACACCCCACAAGCAGCACTAAATCCCTTGAATAAATGAATGTTAAACCATTTGGACAAGTCTTGTACTTTCTGGCAAGGCTCGAGGAACTATACGTCAGCTTGAATGAACATTATATCCTCAGAAAGAAGGCAAATAAAAGACTTGCATTTAGGTAAGACCTATTTTCACTTTCTTGGAAGTATCTGGGCTGATTCACTCAGGCCCCAGTCATGAGGTGGATGAAAGTCAATACGCCTTCTCTGAATCTGTGTGTGTGTGTGTGTGTGTGTGTCTGTGTGTGTGTGTGTGTGTGTGTGTTAGGACTATAATTAGCTCATAAAACACTCTTTAACTTTTGTAGCGGTTTTGGTGGCTCAAAGCACACAATCCGTGGCTTAAAAACAATAAAGAAATGCCCACATTTAAAAAAAGAAAAAGGAGTTTAAAAACCGAAGCAGCTAAATATTTCTACTGAATGCTCATTATTTTGCCAAGTAATTTATCTCCCTCTTGTCTTTGCCCACTAAAAGCGCCTTGGTGGTTGTGAGTGGTTATAATTGCACATCTGGTAGCAGTTAGGACTGCGTACTTGGCACCGGCGACCAATCTTACTGGTCGGCGAGACCGACAGCACGTTCCAAGCACAGCAATGGTCTGGCTCCCCTCGTCTCGTTTGCCGCGTCTCCTGGACAGAAACAAAAAGACCCGTTCGGCTCCTATGAGCCTGACCCCTGATCTGCACAAGAGACAAGAGAGATGCAGGGATTGGGAGAGAGTGAGGGAGTAACCCCTGGCTATCGATTAGAGTCCTTTGCATTCCTCTACACTGGGAAGTACAAAAGCGTGTAAGAGGGAGAGGGAGAATTTGAGTGGGAAGAGCGGGAGAGAGATGAATGATGGCAATAATGTTAGTGCTTTAAAATTAATTCTACACAAACTCTCCTCCTCCATACCTGTCATGTTGCACACACGGTCGCACGCGGCACACACACACACACACACACACACACACACACACACACACACACACACACACACACACACACACACACACACTAAGGCTGTCCCCAAACATTCAAGGTTTGAATGTTCGCTCGTTAGGGTTGGCACTCGAATATTAATTAATGGGATTGAACCATTCGTTTATTTTATTTTCATTTTTTTTTTTCTCCCTTTTTTTTATTAACTCGAAAATATATCTCGGCGAGAATGCGATATGAGCATGTAAAAAAAAGTAAGTTTCTAGTGCATTCCTGTCAGAAGTTATGAAGAAATATCTCGTTCTGCTGTCCCATCTCCCATGCACATTAATTGGTGATTGGACTGCAGCTGAGGTGATTGACCTTTCTCACCTTGTTCTGTGAGAACAAAAGAGTTCCATTGAATGGAATGTCTGATGCGTCTCTCTCTCTCACACACACACACACACCAGCACACCAGCATGATCGCTAGACAGGGGAAACCGTTCTTAGCAGCCATGATATATTAGCATATGCTCTCTTCAATGCGCTTCTGAGAATAATACACAGGTGGAACAAATAACGAGCAATATACGCTGTCTTAGCTGCCTTGCAGATCAGCTGTTTTCGCGGAGCCACTTGACGGTGTGTGTGTGTGTGTGTGACTGTGTGTGTGTGTCGGGAGAGACGAGAGAGATTGATAAAGAGCAGGGGAGACGCGCTGCGCTCTGATTAATTAGGAACAAATGGTCCGGATGTTCGCTCGAAAAATCCTGCCGAAGTTCGAGTCCTAAAAAAAGGGCTAAGGTACAGCCTTAACACACACACACACACACACACACACACACACACACACACACACACACACACACACACACACACACACACACACACACACACACACACACACACACACACACACACACACACACACACACACACACACACACACACACACACACACACAGGGAAAGAGCTCTTAACAATATGACATGTTTGGGTGGTGGATACAACGGAAATTGAGCAGCAGATTTTGGGATCAATCACAGGCTTTAACAGGCTTGTGTTCCCTTGGAGCCTGCCCTGCATTGTTACAAGCCAATATGAAAAGAACCCCACCCACCACGAATAAATAAAAATAAGAAGTACATTTCAATGGATGAGAGAGGTCGGCCTCCTGATGTTGCGCAAATGCTATCGGCCATGATTGAGACATTGCAGATTGTTGTGTGTGCCAGTTTTCATCCCCTAGATGGAGGAGTCAGTATGGGACTATGGGCCGTCAACTGGAGGAGTCAGTATGGGACTATGGGCTGTCAACTGGAGGAGTCAGTATGGGACTATGGGCCGTCAACTGGAGGAGTCAGTATGGGACTATGGGCCGGATCAACTGGAGGAGTCAGTATGGGACTATGGGCCGGATCAACTGGAGGAGTCAGTATGAGACTATGGGCCGTCAACTGGAGGAGTCAGTATGGGACTATGGGCCGGATCAACTGGAGGAGTCAGTATGGGACTATGGGCCGTCAACTGGAGGAGTCAGTATGGGACTATGGGCCGGATCAACTGGAGGAGTCAGTATGGGACTATGGGCCGGATCAACTGGAGGAGTCAGTATGGGACTATGGGCCGGATCAACTGGAGGAGTCAGTATGGGACTATGGGCCGGATCAACTGGAGGAGTCAGTATGGGACTATGGGCCAACTGGAGGAGTCAGTATGGGACTATGGGCCGGATCAACTGGAGGAGTCAGTATGGGACTATGGGCCGGATCAACTGGAGGAGTCAGTATGGGACTATGGGCCGGATCAACTGGAGGAGTCAGTATGGGACTATGGGCCGGATCAACTGGAGGAGTCAGTATGGGACTATGGGCCGTCAACTGGAGGAGTCAGTATGGGACTATGGGCCGGATCAACTGGAGGAGTCAGTATGGGACTATGGGCCGGATCAACTGGAGGAGTCAGTATGGGACTATGGGCCGGATCAACTGGAGGAGTCAGTATGGGACTATGGGCCGGATCAACTGGAGGAGTCAGTATGGGACTATGGGCCGTCAACTGGAGGAGTCAGTATGGGACTATGGGCCGGATCAACTGGAGGAGTCAGTATGGGACTATGGGCCGGATCAACTGGAGGAGTCAGTATGGGACTATGGGCCGTCAACTGGAGGAGTCAGTATGGGACTATGGGCCGGATCAACTGGAGGAGTCAGTATGGGACTATGGGCCGGATCAACTGGAGGAGTCAGTATGGGACTATGGGCCGGATCAACTGGAGGAGTCAGTATGGGACTATGGGCCGGATCAACTGGAGGAGTCAGTATGGGACTATGGGCCGGATCAACTGGAGGAGTCAGTATGGGACTATGGGCCGGATCAACATGAGCTCTTGGATTCAGGCAGCTATGACACTGCTCAGACCACATGGCTGCCATACCAGGAAAATCTAGCCTAGAAACATAGAAACACTCCACACCAGACACACAACAGCTTTTTAGCTTGAATCCAGACAGGTACACAGTGAAAGGAATGCAACCTACCCCGCCACCCCCCCACACACACACGGAAACACAAACACATGAATATACTGTACTGTGTGTACACTACAGTAGGCACTGTAGCCGATTTATTACGTAACAGGACTGCAGTACTCATAATAAAGCGGGGCTTTCACAAGACAACGGTTTTCAACCTTCACAGTGACTATAATCTCCATAAATACATAAGTGCATATAATCACAATAATCACCTACTTGTGTGTGGGTAGCCTAATATTACAGACTTCCCACTTGCCGCAGAGGGTAAATACTGGGTTAGCCTGCCTATGATTGCTACACAGGTTTATAGTGGATGTACTGTATGCATGGTGATAGAGAAAGAGAAAGGAAAAAATTGCTGTGATCAACTAATTGCGTTTCAGCCGGGCAGGAATGTCATTATAAAAGCATTACGAGGTGCTGAGAGCAGCAAGAATAGGACATGCCAGGGAGGACAGCCACATACTCCTCCTCGCCACTTTACATATCTGCAATCCAAGCAACCCCACACTCACTCGCAGTCTCGCACCCGCTCCCCATTTCATCTCCTCTCTGTGGGAATGGGCAATATAATACTAGTTGCAGTCTCCTTGGCACAGGCCATCTGTTGTTTTTGTCATGGGATCTACTGAATGTGACAAATGATATAGGGAGGAGTTTCGCTCAGAATGGGTTATTCTGGTTGCCATTTTCCTGCCTACCAGTAGGCTAGTATGCTATAGTAGTAGGCTGCTAGGCTACATTTTCCAGCCTCAGTTTGATTGATTGATTTGATTGAAATATTTATTAACAGTTTGCAGAATTATAGTACATTTCAAGCACAAACTCAATACAAAGACTGTTAACTGTGAGTGGACGACCCAATTAAGCATTACACTTGTGGAGACATATACCATTGTAGATATAAAATAATTAAATAAACACTGTATGGTTTGGGTGTCAGATGACAAAATAACATAAACTTGATACCCTAACTTGTCCATTCCACCGTGGGCCGTCAGAATTATGCTTCCATTGTACCCTTGCAGTACGAGCATGACAGTGTAATGGTCAGATCGCATACAGACAGTTTATTTATTTACTGAGGAAAGAACACGTTTGACTGAGTGATGACAGTGATCACTCGTCACTCTCGTGGTCCCCCCCCCCCCCTCCCTGGTTCCATAAGGATATGTCCACATGTCCTCTCGTCAAGTAAGATGTAAACATTGAGAACTGTTTTGACATGAGGGGAGGCGGCTATCAGATCAGAACACCCGAACATTTTCTAGCTGTGAATAATAATAATACCGCCGTCGATCCAGAGCCATAGAGTAGAAGAGTTGTGACAAGTCAAAGATAGGAGAGATGGGAGATGGTGTACTGCAGTGACAGTGTACACACCAGCGTCACTGACAAGCAAATTTACGAACTACAGACTGGCAGCCAAGTAGCCTAACATCCTACTAGGCAGGAAGATGGCTCCCAAATAAGCCAAAATCCTACCGAACACGTCACTACGCCCTCCCCCTATTGAGCCTATGACACTGTGGATTCCCCCCCAGTAAGCTACCCTCACATTCAGTAGATCCTGTGATCTTTTGTGGCCAGATGTAATTTCTTAGGGGTATAGTAGTACTATCATAATTCGTAAATAATAAAAAAGAAAATCCGACAAAAATCTGTAAAAAAAAAAGACGTATTTAACCCATTTCAACCTGAGGACAATTATACAAATGTCTTCTAAATCCTGACAGTTTTCTATATCAGTGGTTTTCAAGGTTTTTCATGTTAAGCACCCCAAACATTATATGAATTTGGCCACCGACCCCCATCTGAAAATATGTTGTTCCAGTGACCCCCAACCCCCCAGAAGCAAAGATTTGAGTTGAAAACGTTCGCTCTGAAAGAATATAAATTCAAAGATTTGCTACACATTTTCACGATTTTTCAAAAATAGCAGACCTACAAGCTCGTAGCGTGGCACTCGGTGCTGCTATGAGCTATGAGGACTGAGTTGTTGGTGGCCTGGGTGAGTAATGAGAAAATGCTAGGGCGCTCTGTCCAAATTGTTGCTGGCATATTATTATTATACGGTAGGTCAGCCGCACAGCCCGTGCACAGACTATAACATGAAAGCCATTCCGAAATAAAACCTACTACAGTAGAGACACTTCTAGTGGATGGATGGTACTGTAGGGACTGCATTTGTAATATGGCTGTATACCCAACCACAGTCCGGCCTGAAGCAGACTGTAAGTACTAAGATTCATACATTTGTGCACTTTTGGCCTAATCCTAAATTGCATAATGACCATATTACTGCTTATGCACCTCCTGCCTCTCTAGTAGTGACACTAATCTCCTCTAGCCTCATGGCAATGGGGTGTCTGTCATAGTCGGATTATAAGTAGGGGTGCATGATTATGAAATTATGAACGATATCCGATCTCCGCTTATCTGCCGATACCGATTCTGACCGATTCCGATATTATACAGAGGACCACAATGGAAACAAGCCTAGGCCCTCCTAGGGGCTTGGCCCAAAGCCTGTTAATAATGTATTCAATCAATACTCGTTTTCACTACTGAATGACTACTGAGTGAGATGAGTACACAAATTAAATGGAGAATTTTGACGGTCACATTATTTTTGCTTCATCAATAGCAGTGAAAGACCGATCAGATACCGATATGGTATTTTTATGGCTGATATGGCCAATTCCGATACGCTACAGATTATATTGTGCATCTCAAATTCTAAGGACATTTGATTCAGGCGAAAGATAAGTTTTTGTTGTTCCTCAATATTCACAACGGTATTGGATGTGGTTGTTAGTGTAGATACCCCCCTTCCCCCCCCCCCCTTCACACACACGCACGCGCGTACACTCTGATTAAACAACGTACTGTTAATGGACAAGACCATTCCGTAGGTATATCATGCTTCCATGCGAGTTACAGTAGGATTGGTGCCAGCTGTTTATACAGTCATATATATTGTGGACCCATCTGATTAGATCACAAGGTAATTATTACACCAGACCTCATCTTACACGAATTACTAAGCCATAATACTATACTTATACCCCAGCTAGTGTGGCTTTCGATACAGACCTCAGAGAACAATTTTAGACTCCTTCCACTATCCCTTAATGTGTACAGAGTTAACAGAGACATCCAAAACAGGTCGTCATAATTACCGTCCAGACTTTTAGACTTTTAGGCAACTTGGAAAGTTTAACATAGGATTCACCACACAGCGTAATCAGCATCCTAATCACGCCTTTTCCATAGAGAGGTGGAATGTTCTCCATTGCGGCCTATGACTGCCAGACCACCTTCTGAGACCTTCTGTGGTGTGTATAACATCTGGCTTCAATGCCGGTGAGAGTCGACCATTCCCTCGCTGGAGGAGTGTGCAAGAGTTGGAATGCAGCACCGTCAAATTCCCTCCTTGCTTGGACAGAGACATGCTGTAGGACAAGTTACAGTGCCTTACATACTTGTTTATAATACTCGGTTTTACTATTGCCTGTTGAATCTTTCACATTGGTAACAGTGACGATTCTGACGAAATACAGTAGCTGTTGACTGTCTTTAACTCATGCAGTATGTGTGTATATGTGTGCGTGTTTTTAATGTGTTGTGTGTGTGACGCAGTGAGGAAACAGATGGCAAGGACTCCCTGACCCTTCTCTCCTGTCTGATTTATACACACTGGTGTCATGCACCATAAATATCTATTGTACAGGCTCACAACATGTCGCTCTGTGAGCTAGTATATTGGCTATTGTCAGTGCACGACACAACACCACCCAACCAAGTATATATCAGGTGTCAGATGTTCAGGCATAGACAACAATACTGCCAGGTCAAAGTAGAAAGAGGTCACATTCTCTCAAGAGACCAGCGCAAGGTAGATGGAAGGAACAAGTACATGCTGCTCAGAACTGGGCGGAAGAAGAAAAGGTTGAATAGGCTGCTAGTTTATATTCTGCACCTGACATGCCCCATGCTGTGTATATCATATTCTATTTCTAATCCACTGTTTCCCAAAACAGTCGGGTCACGGGCCCATTTATATGGGTTATGACTAGAGTAAAAAATCCATTTGCTTTCCCTACATTAAAAATCACACCCGTGTGAAGTAAGTGGTGCAACTCCGTGTGGGGGTCCCCGGGGGGGGGGGGGGGGGGGGGGAACACACCCAGGGTGCCGGCCTGATTCCGGCGAGCCGCCCCGCGTCCGAAACGGTTCAGAAATGACAGAGTTACCGTGTGGGGGTCCCTCTACTGTACCCTCTACTGTACTGTACTGTCACTGTACTATACTGGCACACCCAAAATCACCATATATACAGTTAATATATGCGTGTGTGTTTGTGTGTGTGTTAGGTTGCGCACAGGTGGTGAAAAACAACCATGCTGTTTTCGTGCTCAGACGCACCCACCCAGCCAGCCAGCCAGCCACCCACCCACCCACACACACACACTTAAGTGACTGTGTGTGTGTGGGTGGGTTGCACCACTTAAAAAAAAAATATATATATATATATATATATATATATATATATATATATATATTTCAAAATATATTTTTTTAAATACATTAAAATAATAGTATACATTTTAAAACATGGCCTAGGGCCTAGGCTATACAACCAAGCATTACCGTTTCATGATTGCATATTGTTAGCATGTCATCAAAGCTCTTCATCATGGAAGGTACATTTTTGTTTCTATTACCCTATTTTTTTAATTTATTTTGTTGTGCTTTTTTATACTATAGTGACATACATATTTCCATTTGGAAACAAATGAATGAATGAATCATTTTCTATAGCAATTTGCCTGCAGCCAGTTGCTTCTCAAGGCACCATCTCAATAACAATATTAGGCAGGTATAGTTCCAGGAGCAAAGCATTGGATTCTTTGATTCTGTGCCAGTGTGTTTTCAGAGAAAGGCAGGAGAGGCTTGACAAATCAAGTAGATACCGAATAAATTCAACATTCAAGAAAATGTGGTCCACCTCCACCGCAACAGGAAGAGGGACATTCCTATTTGATGATTTTGGGTTCGATAACCAACTCGACCCACTGATTAAACACAGCAATCAGACACTTAAAACTTTATAGATGGCAATGAAAGAGAGATGTAACCAGGATCCAGGAGGGAGGGGGATAACAATTACAGTTTTACCAATTCGTTAATGCCTCTCCTACAGCCCAGTATTGCAGTTTAGTATGACGAACCTACGGAAACTAGGGCTGCAACAGTTAAACTTGCTTGTCACTTCAGCTTTGCATGCAAGGGGGATAGTCCAATCAGTCCATAATTAGATTTGTGGACTTGTGTGTGTCCAAAGTATTAGTAATTATTATAATCGATACAAAAAAAAAAAGAAAAAAAAAACTAAGCAATAGAATAATTCATAGTAAAATAAATAATTGATAGTTGCAGGTCCAAAACTTTAAAACAAACCAAAGCGCTACCATCTGCCTCCACAACATTCAAGTACCAGCCTCGCCTGGAATGTCATTTTGATTATTATCCGCAGTTACCTACAGTAGATAGAAATCAGCAGAGATGACGTGCGAATGCAAGAGCGAGAATGAATGAATGAGACATACTGTATCCCAGTGACAGCTTTACAGTGATGTGGAGTAGAGTAGGGAGCAGTGATTCATTGAGAAATTTACTACAGGACTGTTGCCTTTGAGACAGGGACACCCCCAGAGTCTTCCCAGTTCCCAATAAGATTAATAACACTAGAATTTACGAGGCCGATCTCTCCCTTAGGCAGCCATGCACCAAACCACCGGGAGACAGACGGGACTAGAGCAGTGTTGATTTTGACAGCAAGTTTAGTTTTTCATATTTTAATAATCTGAAATGTTTTACTTTTAGTCTAGTTGCGGTCGACTAAGTATAAGATTTTAGGTGACTACATTTACAGTTGATTGTCGACAATAATGTATTTTGGCGGGCCTTGATAGCGTTGTAATGTACCCTTGGTTGCAATCTGAAAACAGCTGATTTACATTGTTGTGAGTTTCTAGATCTGCCATTTACAGCATGCAAAGCAGTATAAAAATTACTTTTAGTTCTACTGGATCTCATCTCCACTAGTCCCTCCCTAACATTTTAGTCTAGTTTTTATTTGTTGACAAATTGGCAGAATATTTAGTCATAGTTTTAGTCACCATAGCTTAGTTTTCAGTGTAAAAAGGTAGTCGACGAACATTTTTCGTCAGTTTTAGTCGCCGAAATCAACACGGGTATGTGTGTGTGTGACAGTGCGTGTGTGTGCATGGGAGGCAGCCAGAGGCGAGCGCGTAGGTGAGAGAAAGGTACAGCCGGTGTTTCTGTGCATGTCAATGCCATCTGTGCCTCATTATGTGATACTACAGCTGTGGTTGGAACGTTTCCCTTAAGCACGTTCTGTATAGTATGCAACACATAAAACATGACTTCTGCTATGTTTTATGTACCATTATTGGCTGTGTCATATTGTTAATTATCTGTGTTCAAATTCTTTCCTATCGTCACCTGCGACTGCGGGAAAACCATTGTTAAGCTAGCTAGGGAATTGAAATGAACATTTCACAGATACATTTAAAATGGATACCAAATGTGCAGCGGTGGAAAACGTATTGAATTGTTTTACATAAGTAAGTAAAGTGAAAGTCCGGAATTCAAAAAGTACTTTATAAAAGTACTGGCATCAAAAAAGTACCAAAAGTAGAAAGGACTCACTATGCAGAATGTCCCATTTCAAGTTTTGTGATGCATCGCAATAGACATCATATTAGCATTAAAGTATAAAGCATAAAAAATGCAAAAGTAAATCATGAATCTCTTCAGTATAAAAGGCTTTTATTTATGATGTGAAACCACTACATCATATTCTCTGTAGCCTGTCCTGCCATTATTTATAAACATAATGATTATTTTCTTCACTATAAAAAAAGTAAATGTGTTAACACCTTAGTAGCCCGGAACTATTTAATCCATTTCATCCATGTGCCCATCATTTATAGCGCACGGACCACTTTTACCGGTGCACCGGCAGTTGCTGTGCATGTCTCATGATCGACAACAACGGGAGACAAGAATAAATCTATCGCGACTAGCGACTGGACCGCGGAAGGCCGTCAAACACAGGATCTTTTTTTCAGAATTAGACGGGATGATTTAGATCGGGAGTTATGATCGTTTTAAGATTTTCGTTTTCGTCCGCTAAACAGGGAACATTTTCGATGACGTGTCACTTTTTGACACGTCATCGGATCGGGCAACAATCGCTCCTAGGCTCTAGAGCGATGCGAACGGTTTTGTTATCATTAATCTCCGTCCTATTTATCAATCTCCGGCTTGGGCACTTGACCATGACCTTGAACTTGACGGAGAACTCCGCCCCGGGCCTCCATGGTGTTAACTACTGAGACGTGACATCTTGCTAGTCTACGCTGATTCTCTGTAGACCTTCAATCTGATTATAAAGCATACTGTACTATGTCATGTTTTACTGAGGACAATACTAATGTTACAATCCGCAGTGAGCAATGTGTTAAAGAAAAGCAGAACAACATTGCTTCCTCATCTTTTGTAGGAAATCTGGTCTCATGTTTGATACTGATCCTCATTTCTGAGACTGATGTGAATATGATGTGTCGTTATCTGACATCAGTCTTTGTGTCAACGTTCATCAACTCTCCAGGCATCTGTGGAGCAGCAATAATGTTTTCCACACATACGGTCACAACCCATTTTCGCTCTCGGTCTCTCAGGCTCATTCTTTTGGCGTTTGAGTAAATATAATTTGTTTGTTTTTCCTTGTATATTTCCTAAAACAATTTTTTAAAAGGCATTTTCAAATAAAAACTTTTTTACAAAACATTTCAAATATTGAAAAGTGAAAAACAAGCACCACGTGTCGCAAAGCGAAATGACGTGAACTTGTAGATCCGTTATTTTCACAAATTTTAAATGGGGATTATGTGATTAATTAAAAATACATTTGTATGTGGGGGCCGGGGGGGACCAGACAGTGGCCTTGTGGTTAGAGTGTCCGCTCTGAAACTGGTTCGATCCCCGGCCGGGTCATACCAAAGACTGAAAAAATGACCCAATGCCACCCTGCTTGGCACTCAGCATCAAAGGGTTGGATTGGGGGGTCAAATCAACTAATCAAATGATTCCCGAGGGCGGCACGGCTGCAGCTCACCGCTCCAAGAGATGGGTCAAATGCGGAGAACAAATTTCACTGCGGTAACGTGTGTGACAAAACTGTACGACTTTGACTTTGAGATATTAACATATGTTTTGTGTGTCTTGAGCCGAAAAGGTTTGGGAACCCCTGAATTTGAAGTGCCGGTGTATTTGAGAAGATCCACATAGCCGGCTGGCCATCCATCCATCCAGCAACTATCATTGAGTCCCAGATTCAAAGGAACCTTTCACATCCACGCCCTTCACGTCCTCCTCCGTGTCCATGGGAGGCGTAAAATCACAGTCGCTCGGCTCCAAGACCTTGAGGTTGGCCTGGAGGGCCGTCAGCCTCTGCGCCCGGTCGGCCGAGAGGCCGGTCCGCGTCTTTATGCTGTCCAGGCGGTGCCAGAGGCGTTCGCAGGCCCCCGTCGTCGGCGGGATCTGCAGGATGGCGGAGGCCACGGCGGACAGGGGCTCCGAGGAGCACAGCCCCTTCCACCAGGTGGAGGGCGACACGTGCTGGCAGGAGCTCCATATCCCCGCGCCCTTCCACAGGCCCTGCTTGGCTGAGAACCGGGCGAAACTGGCCAGCACCTTGCCCTCGTCCAGGTTCAGGTGGTGCGACAGGTTGGAGATCACGTAGTAGGCGCTGTTGATCTGCTCTCCGGATAGCGTCTGCTGTCCGACGTGCTTCGGGTCGAGCATGTACGCCGCCGCGTGCACGGGCCGCACGCAGAACTCCTGGCACCGGTCCAGGGACGCCATGATGGCCTTCTGTTCGGCGCCGTGGAGCACAGAGCCCGACAGGGACGCTCCGATGTGGTACCTCAGCTGGCTGAACATCTCGACAACGCTGGACAGCACGGCGTCCTCCCGCTTCATGTAGTCGATGTAGTTCCCCACCAGGTACAACAGGTTTCGGCTGCTGCTCACCTGTGGCGGAGGAAAAAGTAAAAAGTAATTCTCCTCCGGGCTTCTCCTCCTTATTCTTTTCCTGAACAAATTATAAAAAATAAATGAAAATGGTAAATGATAAAACACGGCCCCCTCACGTATTAGAAGGACAATATCGGTCACCAGAAAAAAGGTTGGGTGTTTTCGATGAATCTAATATGGTTAAAATGGAGTTACAATGGGTTTGTATAGGAAAATGAATATCAAATATCTAAATACTGAACCGAGCCTGAGTAGATAATAAAATGACCAAAACTTTTTGAAATACTGCAAGTAAATGTACTTCCACCTCACCCCTTTCCAAAACGCAGCGTCCTGCAGGGTGGACCGGACGGACGCCTCGATGTCCAGTGTGGGTGAGACGGCCATCTCTTGGAGCGTGCTCTGGCCCTTGAGAAGACTGTTGAACATGTTGACCACACCCGTCCAGTCAGAGCCACTGTTCATTACCAACGTGGTGCCGCTGGCCGCTGCGTTGTTGTTAGTCCTCATCTTTGAATCAAAATCAGAAATAGATTAATCTGTATTGTCACATCACAGTTTTAACACGTAAAAAATGGGTGAAATTAGTTGTGTTCCCATTAAAGGGAAGAAGAGAGAGGGGGGGGGGGGTTAGGAGATCAAGGCAAGAAAGAACATTTCACAAGCACACTCATAGGGTCTTTCCAAACGGCACAGACAGCCATAGGGTCTCTTGTCTTATTTACAATACAAGTAAGGGGTTTCCAAGATATTTACAAGCTTGTTTCACAAACGGCACAACCGTAGGGTCTCTCTTATGTTATTTACAGGCTGTACAGCCGTAGCCTTGCGTAGCCAGACTTCATCTGCCTTTGCAATGCATATCGCCCCAGGCAGATTAAGACTGGCCCATCTCAATTGTGGGAGGACTTCACGGCCGAAATGGTGACGGCCAACCAGATTCGTCTGGAACCAGGCTATAACCAACCAACCAGGGCCCAGTATTCAAATATGGGGCGGGACATTCATTGCGGAAAGAAATCTAACACTGAGAGGGACGAGACTAATATCCACGCAGTGATCGCTACGCGAGGATAGTACAGCCGTACAACCAAGGGTTCTCTTTTCTAAAAGACATACATAAATAAATAAATAAATAAATAAATAAATAAATAAACAAACAAACAAACATCAGTACCTTTGTGGTTTGCCAGTGACTTAAGGTCTCCGCTAGGGTCTTCCTCTCCCTGACGTAGCTCACCACCTGCTCGGCCCTCCTGCAGAGGCCTTTCATGGACGGCTGTGAGACCATCTCCTCGAAGAGGCCTTTCACGCCGGTGGCCGTGCATCCTATAGCCGAGATGTGCGGGAACGCTTCCTCCACTATCGCCCAAGCTGCTTTCATGTCCGGGGCGTCGTCGGTAACTATAGCGAAAACCTTCTGCGGTCCCACTTCGCTGATAATGTCTTTGAGCTCCTTGGCGATTACCGTGCTCGTGTTTGCGTGCTCCTTTATCTGCGTGCATTTGTAAAACAGCGGCAGAGGAGTGGAGACAATGTAATTGATGGTCCCGGTCTCTTGCGCGTGAGACCAGCCGCTGCAAACAATGGAGACACAGTCGGCCTTCCCTATGGTCTCTGTGACCTGGCTTTGTACTCTGTCGAACTCGCAGTCCAGCAGGTGAGAGGACAACGCCTGCTTGGTGGGCGGACAGTACGCCGGGCGAAGAACACCGAAGAACCGCCTCCAGTAAACGTTGTCCGTGAGACTGAGGGGCGAGGACGTCGCATAGACGGCTCTCGCCAGGCACTCGTCGGCGTACGTCTGGCTGCCCTGATCCACCGAGTCGATGAGGAACTGGCCCCCGGGGGTCGCCGAGGGCAGGTACGAGGACGAAGGCACGGGGATGGAGGCGGACGAGCTCCGGTCCGAGCCCGGTGACTGCTGCGAGGCGAGGCAGTACTCCTTGCACTTGTCCAGGTGCATCTGCATCTTGGTGGCGTTCTTGGCGTGAGTCTTGAAGCAGTAGTTGCACATAAACGTGTCCCTCCCATCCTTAACGGCCGGGGTGAAATGCTTCCAAACGCCCGAGTGACGCGGCATTGTCCTCTGTGTGAACGGTAAATTGAAATAATAATTATCCAGAAATGAGTAGGGATATCAAAAACCTTTCTGACAGAGATACAATTTCAGCTATCGATCTACGAATACTACAAAATCTTTAAAACTACTACAGAGGCTACTACTAAATACATATATATATATATATTTCTTTACTTGAATTATTTTTGCACGGATGTTATTGCATTATTTGCAGTGAGACTGAGATTTACTATGAGTACACAATACAATTCTGTGCTACTGACTGTACTGTATTCATTAACATTTGTACACTATGCATTCAATTATTTAGCCTACTGTGTAAAGCACACAAGCAGTGACAACTGTGACATACATAGCTCTGAAAGGGCATTTGATGAATTGAACAAGGTGGACCCTCTTGTAAACAAGTGTAATGCTTTATTGGGTCGTCCACACACAGTTAACAGTCTTTGTATTAAGTTAAGTCTTTGTATTAAGTTGTGCTTGAAATGTACTGTAATTCTGCAAACTGTTAATAAATAATTTCAATCAATCAATCAATCAATCAATCAATCAAAAGGGCTATGGACCAGAGCTATGACATACAGTACAACTGTGTAAACACACAGGCAATATAATTGAACAGTGGTCTTAGTACAATAACTTTATTCATTTTAAATCACTTTATCATGTAATAAATATATTATACTTAATGTATTGTACTAAAACCTTAACGTGAGTCTGTTTAGCAAATTATAGAAGCTGTACTCTACATTCTGAGCACCAGCATGCACTCGTTGACCTACCTATGTTGACAGACACCAACACGATCCCTCCACGACACGTCCACAACGGAATGACAGCTCCCAGTCAAGGACACCAGAATGTTGTTGTGTTGAAACTTGAACTCACTTAGTTTCCTAAAGTTACCATCGCGGTAGCTGCCCAAAGCTAACTTGGCTACAAAAAGCCAAAGAATCACGAACCGATGAAAATGCAAGGACAAAACGGCCGTGACGTCACGTCATTCTCATGGACTTCTCTGCACTTCAATACAGATCTTGATAACTTCAGTGATTTCAACTCGGGTGTAAAGTAAAAAAAACGAGCAGTTTTATAATCGTAAAGAACAAAGCTATCATCAGCCTTTTTCACACAACACTTCCTGAAACTAAAATGCATGTTCTGACAAGTACGGTGGCCCCCGTGGGTCAATATTCATCACAGCTCGTACTAGCGCAATTCTTTCAGCAGGTTCACTGATTTCTCCAGGCTCCGATTAAATAAAACAGTGTGGTGGGAAAAGTACTCACATTCTTTACTTAGGTAAAAGTATCAATACTGCAATATAGAAATATTATACTCTGTTACAACAAACAAAAGTCTGAAATTCAAAATGTACTTACTTGGGTAAAAGTACAAAAGTATGGCGGGCATAAAAATGTATTTAAAGCACCAAAAGTAAAATGCCCAGAATGTCCCTTTTCAACATTTCAAATGTACACAAATCTTTTGAAAATATCAGATCTACAAGCTCTTGTGAGCTTGTAGATCTGCTATTTTCAAATTGTCGAAATGTATAGGGCTGAAGAAGTGGTAATAATCAAAATCTACAAAGTAACAAACTGTAGTAACTAAAGTTTTCAAATAATTGTAGTGGAGTAAAAGTACAATATTTGCCTCTGAAATGTAATGGAGTAGGCCTAGAAGTAAAAGTACTGAAAATTTGAAATACTCCAGTAAAGTGGGCTAAAATCGTACTCAAAACTGTACTTACGTAAATGTACTTAGTTACTTTCCAGCACTGGGAGTAAACAAAATAAAACAAAATAGCAGACCTACAAGCTCACAACAACGCATTGTTACAGTAGCTTGTCTGCTTTCACTACTATGCCATGATCGAAGGGGTGTAAAATAGACAGACAGAGAGAGAGAGAGAGAGACAGAGAGAGAGAGAGAGAGAGAGAGAGAGAGAGTGAGAGAGAGAGAGAGAATGGAGAATGATGAAAAGGGTAGTGCATGCATGCATATGCTATATAAATAAAATAAAATATAAAATAGAATAGAATAATAAAGTCCCACAAGTCATGTTCATCAATCGCCAAAATAAATACAAATAATTTAGGTTTACAATCGATGGCCTATTTTGAATCGGCCAGAGCAACATTACTAGAGAATGCTTTTCAGCATAGAACTTATAACTCCTGTCTTTGGTTACAAACATTGTAGTCACATATACCAGGCTTGGATTCACACCAGGACATTTTGTCCAATTTTTGTTTAACACAGGGCCATATCCTTATTTATTGATAAAGACAACGAGAAAATACTATTTCAAGTGAATACATTGACATTACTATCAATAAGAAAGGAGTGAAATAGGGGGGACAGTGTGTGTATATGGGGAGTTGACTCAGAACACTGAGAACACTGAGTTGCTGCTGGCAATGACTTGACTTTGTTGGTACACAGCCATTCTGTGAACCGTTGGAAGGTCACACTTTTCCATTTCTGTGTTTTGGTTCCTTATTTGCATCTGGATAAACTCCAGCCAGTGTCTCTCCTCGGCTGTGTGAATTCTGCCAAACCATCTGCAGCAACAACCATGTTTGGTGGCCGACTCCCGAGTGTTGTCTATGTTTCATGGTGAACGGCCACTCGCTGTGCCAGTACAGTGTGCAGTGGTACTCTATGTGCTGACTGTGATCAGATGCCATAATTATAATCCTATAGGGAATAAATTACAGCTGCCCAATCAGTATGTACCACTTTCATATTACTTGTATCACTCCCTTCCCTTTACCCATGGCCAATTTAGGTGTAGTGTTTTGTCCTCTGAAATAAAGAAAAACAATTGTATACAGGACAACTGTATGTCACCATTATTTTGAGGGATCAAAATGATATGTACGATGGACATGTAATTGCAGTGTACTAAGTGAGCAATAAGTGGACCCATTAACGTTGTCCACCAACATAATGTAGGTGGTAAGGAGTAGCTGAGCTCACTTTGGTGTTAATGACTCTTGTAGGTTAGCTGCACCAAATGACAGTGATTATCTTGAGCTTGGGTCATGTTTCTGGACGTACCTTCTTATACGTCTGTCATTAGGGAATTGCCGTGGGCATTTCTGGACTTCTTTTATAGTATCCAGGTTGGTGTGTAGCAGCAGCGTGTGCAGCCAAAGCAAACTACCTCTATCTATAATTTTGGGGCAATCCGAGCTGCTAATGTCAGGTTACATTATAACGCTCCTTAGGAGGGGAACATTCACTTTGACGTACTGCCTGAGAGAAAAATAGACAGTCCGAAATGGAGAGAAAAAAACGTGGGGGCTACGGGATTTCACATTGAAAGCTTATAGGCCATTTCTTTCCAGTGTTGGACTTAAGTGGTGAAGGCTGAAGGCCAGGCTGGCTTGCGAACACCAGGTTCCAAACCAGATAACTGCGACGAGTCCAGACCACAATGACACAAGCAGAAAGGAAGAAAGATGAGGTCATGGTATGGGAGGGATGCATGGTTGATGTTAGTTAAGTCTTTGGCTTTGGCAGGAGGATTCAAGTCTTCTCTGCATGGCCTCATGGGAACTCTCCTAGGAATTTAGACAAAGGTTATATTTCCTGTGTGCTTTAAAAAGGAAATTCCAGTGTAGAAGAGGCAAGGACAAATTATGGATGTTAAGGAAAAAAATAAATGGCGTTCTTGTGGTGCGCCAGCAACAGGGTAACACAAGAATAATGTTAATGTGAGAATTGTCTGCGCGTGAGAAATGTATGCAGTTGAGATGCTATTCTTACTGTGTTATTAGATTCTCCCCTAGTCTCAGTCCACTTGCTTTCTAATCTTCTTAAAATGTGAAACATTAGCAGGACGCCACAGTTCCCTCCAAATGCCATTTCATGCTGGCATCCACTTATCTGTCAGTCCTGCAGAACCGCCTTTATTTTGTTGTGCTGTGACACAGTCACCAGTAACTGCAGTTATGGCACACATTCCCCATCTCTCTGTGGGTTGTTGGAAAATTGGGTTCAAAGATTAAAGTTATAATTTATGTTCCGAAAAGTGTTTTAATGTCTTTTCATGTACAATGTGAAAGGAGGGACACCCGCACACTGCCACTTGCTGGGTTCAGAGATTTTTATTAAAGCAAAGCAACGTTTCGGTCTTGCGACCTTCCTCAGGCTTTGCTTTAATAAAAATCTCTGAACCCAGCAAGTGGCAGTGTGCGGGTGTCCCTCCTTTCACATTGTATATGCCTCGTCATCATTGCACCTGCTCCAAACCTACCGGGTGTGCGGAAGTCATCTCTCTATTAATGTCTTTTCATGTGAAATGTCCATAATAGTACAGAGTGAGGATTACTCCCTAAGTGCAAGCTTTTTTGGACTCAGAAATCCTCTAACAATGTAGTACACGGTACACCACATACTCTTGGCTGCAAGAAGGCATTAGACAGCTCAATAGAGATTAATTAAATTCTGTGTTGTGTTATTATGCTTACTGTGAAAGGAGGGCCAAAGCAGTTGACCCCATCCCTGAAGTTTGCAGCCCAAAAATGGCATTGACGGGAATCGTGCACTAACACAATAGTTCACCGTTTTCATTTATCCATGTCACTTTCATGCACATAAAATTTATACCTGGTGCTCTGTTTCCATATATTGATCCGTGTCACTTTCACCATGCACATGACTTTGTATCCCAGCTGCTATTTTTATATGTTGCAGCAGAGCCACCTATCAATTGTTTCTTCTTTTTATCATGAGTTTTATGTATCCATTGGACTTCCTTCCTCTTATTTGACTTGTTCTGCGTTCCTTTCCTCTCTATTCCCTAATCTAACACTTCCTGCAATGTTGAGAGCCCACACAAAACATCATTTCACTCCTTTATACCTGTAATTGTGTGATGTGACAATAAACTTGATTTTGATTCTTTCAAGTGAACATTGCGAGTTTGTGTTTAGTTTGTGCTTATTCTACAAACTATCAATAAAGTTTTCAATCAATCAATCAATCAATCAATCTCACTGAGAGGTCTGCAGAGAGAATAAAGCGTGGGGCCACCTTCACCTAATGCGGCCCTCAGGTTAATATCGGAATACTGATATATTATTGATTTCAGCTGTTACAATTCCAAACATGCAAACATGACCCGCTTTAATTACTTCAGTCTAAATTAGTAGCTTAAAGGAACACTTCACCCTTTTTGTAAAAAAAAATCATGTTAATGACGTTTAGAAGATTTAGAACACTTTCCTGGTGGTCTTTGTGTGTAGTAATATGTGGTTTTAGATATTTTAGAGATTAGCAGTGAGCCCAGTGTCTCTGATGTCATGGACACTGGGCTCACTTCCTTCCTGGACTACATGTTGTCTCAGTAAAACAGCCCTCCCCCTATCCACAAGGAGGAGCAGTGCACCAAAGCATTATGGGAATTGTAGTCCAGGAAGGAAGTGAGCCCAATGTCCATGACATCAGAGACACTGGGCTCACTGCTAAAATCTAAAACCACATATTACACACATAAAGACCCCCAGGAAAGTGTTCTAAATCTTTTTAACGTCATTAACATATTGTTTTTGCAAAAAGAGTGAAGTGTCCCTTTAATGAGTAGTATTAAAATGTTATTGTCTTTTCTTTTATGTCCAATGACTTTTTCAGTTCATAAAGTTAACATAACTATAATTAAAGGCATTTGAAATTTAAAAAAAAAAGAAAACTTTTCAGGATTCCAATTCAAAAATAGCAAAAATACCTGATCTATAAGCTCAAAACGCAGCGCACAATTTTTGCTACGACAGTAATATGCAATGTGGCCCTCTGGAGTGAGTGTGGAACTATAGTGGCCCTCTCCATTTTCAAAGTTGCCCACCCCTGTCCTACTGTGCTTAAAAGAGAACATTGCCAACCTTCAGAAAATGCTCGACTCAGCTCGAGGTTGTGGTTGTGTTTCAACAATTATGTCTACAACATCTATTGATGCAAAGAGTCTTTTCATATAAAACACTGGGTCATGAAGAAATGCTTTCAAACAGCGAATCTAAAGCTGCAGCATTAAATACTTGTCAAGTACAACTGGTAGTGTTGTCAACTGTTTGTATCTTCTGATAATGTTTTGTTCGGGATCAAGAGCTCACTCAGCTCCCAACATGCTTGGCATGCTCACTTCAAATCTTCTGAAATAAAAGAAACAGATTCATCAACAAACGTTTTATCCAGAGCAGCTTACGTGTAGTTGTTTTCATTCTTACTCCTGACCTGACCCAATAGAATGAATTGCATTTAATGATGAATTGCATTTTTTTATAGCGCTTTTACAAGTGCTCAAAGCGCTTTACAATGGTTCATTCATTCATACATTGGGAGGTGATGCAGCGAACAGTCGACGCCAGCGTCCTCACTTCCCACATTCACACACCAATGGTGGCAAGCTTACACCGACCGACTCATTGGAGGCAATGTAGGGTTCAGTGTCTTGCCCAAGGACACTTCGACATGTGGACAGGAGGAGCCGAGATTCGAACCGCCGACCCAGGGATCATTGGACGACCTGCTCTACCTCCTGAGCCACAGCCGCCCCGACATAGAGTTGACATTGCACTTGATATCATAGGATTCCATCTGTAATTTATATTGGAATGGAGTTATATGAATATAATTTTCTCCAGGCTGAAGGCATGGGGAGAGAGTATGTTTTGCACTCCGTCCGTCCGTCTGTCTGTCTGTTACCACAATTTACCAGCTAATCTCCGGCACCGTTAACCCGGTCGATGCCAAACTTTGCACACACACTCCCTAGATGCCAACGATGAACCTCTGCCCTAAATTTGCCAGAACGGCCTGTTATAGTACCACCAGGAGGCCGACTTTTGTAAAACACATTTTTTTATATTACTCCTCCATATTTTGTCAAAAAATCCCACAAATCGTTACACAGTATCTCTATAGTCATGTGCTCAAGACAGATTTGTCCGATATTTCATATTCCATCCTGATTGGCTAACATTGGCTTTCAAAATTTGCAGGATTGGCCCGTTTTGAACAAAAGGCCTGACAAATCATGAACACAGCGTGCAATTTACGTGAAATCTTTCACGGACTTTCCTACTAGGCTGAGGAATATATCCCAGCCTTTTCACATTGGCCTGTTATAGCACCACCAACAGGTGGATTTTTGCAAAACACATTTTTGGAACAAAATGCCTCAAATCATCCAATTGCCATCCAAGGCATAAGAAGAAATGGCACCCTTTTCACATTGGCTTATTATAGCGCCACCAGGAGGCCACAACCTGACCTGCCCTGGTGGAGACATGTGGCCCGAGGGGCACTTTTTCTAGTTTCATATGCAATTGTGCGGGGTATTTTTATTTATTTTAATGTTATTTTATGTTTTGGGGGGAGGGGGGGCATAATATCTAATATGAATATTTATATATCCAAATCAAGGAAATTAAAACAATGATACTGGATATGGATATTATCGCTTTCCACAGAAATACTTTTAAATAAATGTTAACAACTGATTTGATGTCCTTCTCATTTCAATGATAAATATCAGAGACATTAATACTGCAGACATACTCATTTCCGAGCTGTATCCCTGTGTTGATTAAATAACGACTATCTTTATCACAGCTCAATTAATAATCCAAACATTGTTATCATCAGTCACAAACAGCTGTGCAAAAGAAGGAGTGATGTGTACTGCAATCTTCCTCCTAATAATAACTTGGGATTCTTCTGCATCAATTAAATTCTACCACAAGTACTTGCTGATTGGGATTTATAATTATAAGGTAATCAGGAAATTCCATTTTTATTTAATCTGACACTAATTAAAGTGGATGTTCCTTCCCCCAATGTTGAATAGTAATAGTGCTGTTCTCAATCTTTCTAAGCCTCCATCCTTTTCATACCCCTGTGTGCAGTACCTTTACCACCCAGCAGAGGCCACTGTAGCCAAGCGCCTTCCAAAGACCTTTGACATCAGCACAAACCACCACACAAAGCATTTAAATATGTGCTAGAAACACATATTTAAATGCAATAAACAAAACAAAACAGACCCTCTAGTCTAGTGTAGTGTTTCTCACTGACAATTTAAATAAGAAAAGGATTTTTTTTGTATCTCATGCTTCTTCAGGTAGACCTACCCGTTCTCGACTGCAGTGTTTCTCAAACGTTTTAATTTCAAGGACCCCCAAAACTCTCAAAGTTACAGGGGTTCATTTGAGCCTCCTCAAGAAAGCCTGGAGCTGAATTCCGGACTTCTACTTGTAACAGAGTATGTCTACTTTGCAGTACCACTGTCAAAATCTACTGATTTGCCTTGCCCTTGCTTATACACAAGTGCAGTGCACTTTGACAGGGTAGAGCACTCACACTCGTCCATTATTGCTTCAGCACCTTCCAGTGCCAGTTATTGTTCACTGTTTAACAGAAGGCACTGTGTGTGCTTAGACTTACACAATAATAAATACCACCCTGCTGCTCCACTCAAGTTTATAATAACACCATTGCTAGCCTTGTATACTCCCTTCTCAATCTCAGTCTCACCCACTGCTTGTTCAGTCTCTCTCTCACACGCACGCACACGCACACACACACGCACACACCCCTGCAATGACATCCAGTACTTTACGTTAGGAAGCCTTAAAAAAAAACACCTCAATGAGCAAACACAATAAGGACTCTCATGTGCTCATAAACAATGATTCACAAAGGTACAGTAATTCACAATTCAGTTGGCATGCAGACACCAGCCAGAGACGCAAGATAGATGCGTTGAACAGGAGAGGCTTGGTGATGGCGTGTGCCATATCTCCCCGCTGAACACAGCTAATGTCCCGTAAAAGAGCAGGTGTGTGTGAAGGGAACTGGAGGTTGGAGCAATAGAGAAAAGGATGCGTAAAACTTAATGGAACAGAGAAGGTGGAAAGCAAATCCATCTCCTCTCTTCCTTCCTTTGTTTCCAGGCCTCATTTCTTGGGGGATTCTGTGTGAAAATGACAAGCTGAGACGCCTGACTGAGTCATGGCTCTGGGCTACGATCAGCCAATAAAACAGCCTTGAATATATCACCAGCATTTGTCTTTGAAATTATCATTCATCACAAACCTTTTTTTATGTCTGTTTGGTTTATCGTCCCCACTGTGTGAGGGCAGGAAGAGTGAAAAGACATGGATACATATCCTAACAACCTGCTTATTCACTGAAACAGCCGCATTAATGATTAAAGCGAGCGGAGGGGGCATCCAGACTTTGTAGATAAACACCAAAAGCTATTGTTTACTCTGAGGGGAGGGGAAGGGGTTGGGTTTTGAAAACCCAAAACATTTGTCTCATCCAGGACTGTAAAAAGAAATGAGCACATTCTATCCAGTCTCTGATGTTTGCAAGACCACTCCCAACCATATTGTCTTTGTTAGTAATACGCTTTAAGCTCTGCTGCATTGTTTGGAA
This sequence comes from Electrona antarctica, assembly GCF_951216825.1. Classification (NCBI taxonomy): domain Eukaryota; kingdom Metazoa; phylum Chordata; class Actinopteri; order Myctophiformes; family Myctophidae; genus Electrona; species Electrona antarctica. Next base: position 14,167,968 of record NC_136796.1, on the reverse strand, counting down.
CATTGGCCATGCACAGAGCGAAGATTTGTCTTCCGAGTAGGATAAAAGTAAAACAACAATGGAGTTCAAAGGGCCATGGAGCATGGAATGTTCAAAAAGAGCATTTTAGAGGCCTTTACTGCATGTCTTCCCCCCATCTCTCTCCCCATTTCCTGTCAGCCTACTGTCTGTCCCTCCATAAAAAATATAAAATAAAGGCAAAAGCCACAAAAAAAACATTTAAAAAAAGCATACAGTACTTGCCTTTCCTAATAATCAGATAATCATTGCCTCGCAGCAATACAGCGTTTGTATGGCTGACTCCGAGCTGTGTGACTGTGGTGCTATAAGACATATACTGTACTTACTGTACAGTAACAACTCAAGGGACAAATGCAGGGCATTTCATGTGTGAAGATGCTGCCTGAGGAAAATATACAGCTCAAGGGGACACCCTATGCTCAGTGCTTTTGTACCCTAAGTGCTCATGCAGTGTCCATACATTATAATGGGGTCTGCTGTTCGCTGCCTATGGGGCATACAGCGGCAGCACTGTCTTAGTTAACATGTGTACCTATGAATCATTAAACACAGATTCCCTTTGAAATGCGAGCATGTTTCATCTTCACACACAGTTGTGAGATCTCAGAATGGCCTGGAAAATATTATGCACGCAGAGGGGATACCGGGAGCATAACATTAAAGTAAAACAACCATGTCAATGGAAAATTAATATTTGTCTCTTTCACGATGTTGCTGAAGAGATATTAGGCGTTTAACCACTTAAGCCCGGCCTATATACTTAATACATGACAAATAGTGAAAATAGCAACCTACACACTCACACACAATGCGTCACACTCGCTTGTAAGCTTGAGGATGGGCTCTTTTCACCATTTCCTTCCGCTTTCATTTTCCTTCCACCATTTCAGCATTCTTTTATTTTATTTTTTGTGCTTATAATGACATTCCCCAAATAGGAACGCCAGTTTTAAAAGTGGTTAACAGCAATCTTTCACAGGCAGTCAGTGAAGATAGATTAGTTCCATTGCTAACTTTTCTCAGTCCTTTTGTAGCGAGGAGTCGCCAACTCATCGCACTGTCCCTGTCCTGAACCATCTTATCTTTCTGAGATGTCCTGACCTGATGTGACTCTCTAAATTGAAGTGAGGCACGGGACTGGCCATGAGGCTAAGCAATTAAGTGTTGCCATAGAAATCCCTTGTGGAACCACATCAATACATCGGTAACTAGTGCAACGGTATGATGCTCAACCCGTCCCAAAAGCCATCCTATTCACTCCACTGCACCCACACATCAGTGGCGTGCACAGATAGACACTAGGGGGTGCTAGAGCACCCCCTGCCCTTTTGGCAATGTGCCCTTTTGATTTTTCAAAAATAGCAGACCTACAAGTTCATAGCGCGCCACTCGGTGGCGCGCTATGAGCTTGTAGATCTGCTATTTTTCAATAGCTAAAGCATAACATAATGCTAACACCAAGTTTCGCACAAGGTGCCCTTTTTTAACTTGAGCACCTGCCCCTCTAAATGTCTGTGCACGCCACTGCCACACATGACTGGCATAAGCGGGCGCCCCCCTGATTGCCTTACAAGAGGAAAATGGCAAAGTTATGGAGTAGCAAATGCTGTCGAGTTGAGAGAATAAAGAAAGGAAAACAACTTGTTAAAACCAATGACCTCGTCGGACACAGAACATTCTTAAAGTGTCAGGGGTTAAAAGGCGCCCGTGGGCTCCACTGCACATGTTTCCAATTAGGCCTCAAATAGGCAAGAGGAAACAGTTGATTTAGGAATATTACTGCAGAATGACTTTAATTATCTAGACTAGAGACTAAGGGGCGAAGGAACGCGAGCATCTCTGACAATGCCAAACAGAAGTATACAGAGCCAAACATAAACAACATTAAATAGAAGGCTTGTTTGTGGCCAATCAAAATTTGTAACTAAAATCTTTATTTTGCTTATCAAAGCCTTGCAGATGCATCATGTCTAATAACAAATACAGAAGAATGACAGAAAACCTTGTCATGGGTGAAAAGACTTTGTTTTTGTCTTTTTTGCTATAGAAATCACCAACTGGAACAGCTGTAGAGACTTTCAAACCAGCGATAGCCTCATTTGAAAGGCAAATACAGCAGAAATGAATGTCAATATGTCACTCACACATGCACAGCCTCATCTTATTAGAGAAGGCGCTGACTCACTCTCACTGAATACCTCATCAGGCGATGCTGTTGAGTTGATAGTGTAGGCTAAATTAGGCTCGACTTTTATATTTTGGCTTTTTGGAATCAAACAGTAAGTGGTCTGTTTGAAACGAATCCATTGAGACGCTGAAGCTATACTTCAATTGAAGACTGTAGGCTTTGATATGCAACGCTGTGCCATGGCAGAGGAAATGTCAGAGCTCGGGGAGGGGGGAAAACAATATGTTATAGTCTTACGAAGTTCTGCACTTGATCATAAGAATTACTTTGCAACTGACACTAAAAAATACTGAAAAGCATTCTTCTCAGGTATAGCAGCCATAGCCACAAACTTTCCATGCATTTGTATTCATGTATTGACATTACCTAGTTGAAGTGCTACCTACGCTGACCCAGAATAATTAGGCAGCAATTACGAAGCCAATTTGGTGCGCCAGTGGAAGAAGTGGTGTGTTAAAACCACAGGGCTCTGACAGCTCCTCTTAATTGATCGATGTTCTGAGAGCGCCTGATGATTACCAGGCTGTTGGTATACATGAATCATCTTCTGGTGGGAAACAAAACTATAATGGATTCAGCCCTTGTGTCAGTCTTTGACAAGTGCCGAGTGGAAATGCAAGATTACAAGACTTCCCCTGATATCATTGAAAATTCACGTGGCTAAGAAGAATTCCACAAGGAGCGAAGTACAAATACCTCAAAATTGTTAACGTACTTAGTTACTTTCCACCACTGATAAAAGGACGGGCGCTGGAATGAAGTTGACAGTGTGACGGTAGTCGTGTGTGTGTGTGTGTGTGTGTGTGTGTGTGTGTGTGTGTGTGTGTGTGTGTGTGTGTGTGTGTGTGTGTGTGTGTGTGTGTATGTATATGCGTTCTCACACAGGTGTACGTGCACACACGTCCCCTGTGCACGTACCCTGTCTACACCATCATTATTGCCAATGAGGACATCTGAGTGGAACATTCTGTCTTCTCACTTCATGGCTTCACAAGCTGACGAATTTATAATAACCTGCATTTTCCATAGAATTTATTTTTTAATCATCTTGGCGGAGATTGTCTTAGCAGATTATGTTCTCATAAGTCTTAGGACGGAATGAGCAGAGGGAGGATTGTTGAGACTCTCAAAGCATTGTAAAATTATACAGAAGCACCAGGTAATGAGGCAACGCGAGTACAAAACAAATGGATTCTGCTACAATATACTGTAAGACCCTGTCTACCAGCCTTGAGCAAGGCACATCAGTTCCCAAACCTTTCTGCATCACGGCCCACTTGCACGGCAACCAAATAATTAATCTCACCTTTATTATTCATATCACATTATTGATTGATCCATTGGTTTTATTATTATTATTAGTATTATTATTGTCTCCACCAGGCCGAAGGCATGGGGAGAGAGTATGTTTTGCACTCCGTCCGTGTGTGTGTCCTTCCTTCCTTCCTTCCTTCCGTCCTTCCGTCCGTCCGTTATCAGCTAATCTCCGGTACCGTTGGCCCGACCCATGCCAAACTTTGCACACACACTCCATGGATGCCAACGACGAACCTCTGCCCCAAATATTCCTCAACGGCCTGTTATAGCGCCACCATGAGGCCGATTTAGGCAAAACACATTTCTGTAGATTACTCGTACACATTTTATCCATACATCACACAATTCGGTATACACTATCTCCGTAGTCATGTGATCAACACAGATCTGCACAATTTCCCATCTTCCATCCTGATTGGCTAATATTGGCTTCCAAAGCTCACATGATTGGTCCGTTTCGAACAAAATGCCACAAATCACAAACACAGTGTGCAATTTCCGTGAAATTATACACGCACGTTTCCACTAGGCCAAGGACGACATGCCACTCATTCTTTTCCAAATCAGCCTCATGGTGGCGCTATAACAGGCCAATTCCTGTTTTTAGCTATAACTTCATCAATCTGTATACAACTTATGTATGCGCACTCCCTAGAGGCCATGGAAAAACATTGTCCCTGCATCCCTCCACATCTGCCGGTTATAGCGCCACCATGAGGCCGATTTCTGCTAAACACATTGCTTATGTTAGTCGCACAGATTTCATCCAAATCTCACGCAAATCGGTACACATGATCTCGGTAGTCATGAGATCAAGACGAGTCTGTTGGATTTATCAGATTCTACACTGATTGGCCAACATTGCCTTCTAAAGTTTTCAGGAGTGGCCCGTTTCGTTCAAAATGCTGCACATGTCCTGCTCATCCAGAATTCTATCCCCAGAGATTCGATGAGTGATCTGGCTCTGCATTTCCTCAACAAAATGAAGAAAATTGAAACAAACAAACAAACATGTTTATATTACTCCTAAACATTTTGCCAAACATCTCACACACTCCTATCCTCCTGGTGGAGACCTGTGCCCAGAAGGGCACTTTTTCTAGTTAGTGTTATTATTATTATTATTCAAGGTGCAAAAAGTACCCTGGGCCTTAACCGGAAGTTAGCTCACGGATAAGCAATCCAATCGCGGGAGGATCGCGGACCACCCGACCAGCGACGCAGCCATAATCGTCCATAAATAAAGCTTGTTTTGATTAGAATCGGAATCTGGGATTAGAAATAGAATATTGGACAAAGAGATAAAAGGGGTTTAAGGTTTCAGCCATCGTTGAAGTCAAGAACCGTTTTACTGACGGACAGACCACTTCCGTTTTTTCTCTAGCAACGGAGAGGCTGATAGATGCTAGCATAGAGCAATCTAAAACTGAATCTATATAAAACATTAAAAGACGGTGATCTCCGTCCATGGCAGTGAACCAATTGATTTGAAAAGACGGAGATCTCCAGTCTAGTCAATAGGCCTATCTCACAGCATTTCCCAGCCCCCTTTTTTCTGCAGTCCATAGGCTTCCATGTTAAAAGAGGTATTTTCACAAGCCACAAACTACTGTTTTGTAAAGTTAAGGTTTATTCTACTTATTTGAGTTGTTATACCATTGTGTTTTCTTCATATTATTATCGGTCTTTGACATTTTAACATTAGGAAATGTACTTAGATTCTCCAGAGAAAAAATGTGTAAATGCTAATGGTTAAATGACACCACTAGCTCCGGAAGGGGGCGTGGAAAGGGGGCTGTGAGATAGGCCTATGTGTTAACCACTTAGGCCTTATGTACTGTACTACTGTACATGTAGGACAAATAGCGATACGACCTGTTATAATCCTTGGACACTTTTGACACATTTAGAACATTTTGGAAAGATTTCGCCAACAACATGCTCAAATTAGGGACGCCAGGTTGAAAGTGGTTACATCATTGATTTATTCTATGCTTGTACTGTTCTAATTAGCAGCGTATAATTAAAAAGCAATGGTGTTTTCATCGCCTGGCACTGGGTGATCACACCAGCTATGGAAAATGGCCAAGTTTTGCCAACCAACCCCTTGCCCTGATTTACTCACTCAGTTACCCGTTGTTGCATGGTCTGTGTCGCTCTCTCTCCGTCTCTCTGCCTGCCTGTCTCTCTCTCGCTGTCTCCCTGCCTGCCTGTCTCTCTCTCGCCGTCTCTCTGCTTGCCTGTCTCTCTCTCGCCGTCTCTCTGCTTGCCTGTCTCTCTCTCGCCGTCTCTCTGCTTGCCTGTCTCTCTCTCGCCGTCTCTCTGACTGCCTGTCTCTCTCTCGCCGTCTCTCTGACTGCCTGTCGCTCTCTCCGTCTCTCTGCTTGCCTGTCTCTCTCTCGCCGTCTCTCTGCCTGCCTGTCTCTCTCTCGCCGTCTCTCTGCTTGCCTGTCTCTCTCTCTCCGTCTCTCTGCCTGCCTGTCTCTCTCTCGCCGTCTCTCTGCTTGCCTGTCTCTCTCTCTCCGTCTCTCTGCTTGCCTGTCTCTCTCTCGCCGTCTCTCTGCTTGCCTGTCTCTCTCTCGCCGTCTCTCTGCCTGCCTGTCTCTCTCTCGCCGTCTCTCTGCTTGCCTGTCTCTCTCTCGCCGTCTCTCTGCTTGCCTGTCTCTCTCTCGCCGTCTCTCTGCCTGCCTGTCTCTGTGGCGATGATGCCTTCCTCGTCCCTGCATGGGGTTGACAACAATTTAATCAGAGAACACCCCAAAACACTGTCATTTCACAACCAACGCATACCATCCCTGAACTCAAGCTGTGTGTGTGTGTGTGTGTGTGTGTGTGTGTGTGTGTGTGTGTGTGTGTGTGTGTGTGTGTGTGTGTGTGTGTGTGTGTGTGTGTGTGTGTGTGTGCGTGCGTGTTAGCTCTACATAACAGATCTCTACAATCTCGAAAAATCATTCAAATCATAATGCTAATAGTACACACACACACACACACACACACACACACACACACACACACACACACACACACACACACACACACACACACACACACACACACACACACACACACACACACACACACACACACACACACACACACACACAACCACCAAATGTCTTTCAAAATCTTTTGAGTCTTTTAATAAAATTGTACAAAAAGGCTAATCTAAATACATATGCATAATCCATCTCCTCTTCCTCCTCCTAACGTGTAATCCCAGGGTGCCGCGCCACGCACGGCACGCATTCACCAACAATTAAGCCACACAGTGGGTTAGTGCGAGGCAGGCGAGCTGAATCCGTTCAAGTCGCATGCACTTTGTCCTACATATTTGTATATTTCTTAGAAGAAGCCGCTGCTCAGCCCCTCAACTACTTCCAGATGCGGAATGCTGGAGATAATCTGCACTATATGGATCTCAATGGGAAGCACAGGGTGTTTTGCAGAAGCTGAACCACCACATCCAGTTCCAAGATTCTACAGATAATACTAATAATAATAATACGCACAGCACACGCATCCATAGTAGGTCGTGCAACGGTGTCGTCGTGTCCTGAAATGAGCAGATCTAGCTTGTAGATAAGCTGCATATCTCTGCGTCGTCGTGCGAGACATTGGTAGAACAAAGTTTATACATTGCAGGCATTCTCTTCACATACAGTACACATGCTTGTGCATGCAAATGCAAAACACACAAAACCACATAAGTGTATACACATAGAATAAGTATACACGGAGATATAAGACAGACATTCACATTAGTTCATGAAAATATGCACACACACGCACGCACGCACGCACGCACGCACGCACGCACGCACGCACGCACGCACGCACGCACGCACGCACGCACGCACGCACACACGCACACACGCACACACACACACACACACACACACACACACACACACACACACACACACACACACACACACACACACACACACACACACACACACACACACACACACACACACACACACACACACACACACACAGGCATCTGTGGGTTTGCCTGCCACCAATTTCGCTATCCAGCGTCAGCACGATTCTGTTTAGTAGTCAATGTTTCCGCATTGGAGCCTAGATTGGAGCTCATTTGTTTCCCCCCTGAGCGGTCCAATATGTTAGTAGCCTACAGTAACCCTCGTGACACATACTTAGGCCATCGGCCGGATAGTTGTCTGAGCAATTAGTCCATATAAGGCTGCAGCGCGCCCCGACCGAACAAGGCATTTCTTTGGTGTCTGCTGCAGGCCAATAACTCAACTAAAATATTATTCATATAGCACATTTAACGTGACCAGGTCAACCCAAGTGCTGTACAGGTTAAAAGAAGACAAAGGGCAAACAATACATCACATAAGGTCAAAATGACATCACACAAACTTTGGCCGTGCCTTGCCGATCAGTTTCTCGCAGCTCCAAGACCTTTTGAACACAACATTGTGTGTGATATTGGTCAGACCCTCAATGCACTTTTATTTTCCGTAGTTTGTCAGCAACATACCATGGACAGCTTTGAAGAAAGGGTTGTTTGAGGTGCTGAGGCAGCAACATACCATGGACAGCTTTGAAGAAAGGGTTGTTTGAGGTGCTGAGGCAGCAACATACCATGGACAGCTTTGAAGAAAGGGTTGTTTGAGGTGCTGAGGCAGCAACATACCATGGACAGCTTTGAAGAAAGGGTTGTTTGAGGTGCTGAGGCAGCAACATACCATGGACAGCTTTGAAGAAAGGGTTGTTTGAGGTGCTGAGGAGGTGGTAACCTCCCTCTCTTGAGTGACTACCAACACAACCACGTGGCAATTAACGAATAGAGAGAAACATAATCACCACACTTTGTCCGCAGTGTCTGTCTGCGAAATTTCAAAACATGTCATAGCAGTCGGAGGTTTATGTAAACAAACAGTGAAGATCAGAAAAAAATAATCGTTGTTCCAGCATTCTCAAGCGTAGAACCGAACTTTGTTTATGGGTAGACAACATCACAGACTATTTGACAAACTACTGTCCAGTTTTCCTGTCAGACAAACTCCATGCTGTACTTTGTCTGCATGACATAGCGTACAGCATGTAACTTTGCGGTACATGCTGTGGCGATGTGGCAATATTTGGCTGATCTACAGATTAGAATGTACTGTAGCAGTAGTGGAAGTTAACTAAGTACATGTACTCAAGAATTGTACTTAAGTACAATTTAGAGGTGTCTGTACTTTACTGGAGTATTTCCAGTTTTCAGTACTTTTACTTCTACTCCACTATACATCTCAGAGGAAAATAAATAATTGTACTTTTAATCCACTACAATTATATGAAAACTATGGAGTATCTCAGATAATAAATTCTCTCTTCCAATCGGGTTAACTCGATTGGATAATTTAGTTTTCTTACCATGGACACTCAGGGGCTCCGTAGAAAACTTGTCTGAGTATTGGTTGTCTGAGTATTTGTTGTCTGACTATTGGTTGTCTGAGTATTTGTTGTCTGAGTATTTGTTGTCTGACTATTTGTTGTCTGACTATTGGTTGTCTGACTATTGGTTGTCTGACTATTGGTTGTCTGACTATTGGTTGTCTGAGTATTTGTTGTCTGAGTATTTGTTGTCTGACTATTGGTTGTCTGACTATTGGTTGTCTGACTATTGGTTGTCTGAGTATTGGTTGTCTGACTATTGGTTGTCTGACTATTGGTTGTCTGAGTATTGGTTGTCTGACTATTGGTTGTCTGACTATTGGTTGTCTGACTATTGGTTGTCTGAGTATTGGTTGTCTGACTATTGGTTGTCTGACTATTGGTTGTCTGACTATTGGTTGTCTGACTATTGGTTGTCTGACTATTGGTTGTCTGACTATTGGTTGTCTGACTATTGGTTGTCTGACTATTGGTTGTCTGAGTATTGGTTGTCTGAGTATTGGTTGTCTGACTATCACAACTTCCCCAGGGGGTGGGCGGAGTCACAGTTTGAGGCGCTGATTACGCGCCGTGGTGTCAGTGTATGTTGAAGCCGCCGTGAATCGTGACGTAGGACGTAGGGGTACCACAAGAACAATGCAAGGGGTACTATGATTCGTCATGGCTTCAAAACTCCACTGAGCAACTAACAAGTGAATAGCTATCGCTCCACGTTCTCTAGTTATACTTATAGCTCTATGGTTGGTACCCTAAACCTAAACAGACATAGGGAGCCTAAACAGACAGACATAGGGACACACATTGAAGTGGCTGCACAAAAAATATTTTAAAAAAAGGATTTTTTTAATATTTTGAAACAATGAGTACTTTTACTTTTGGTATTTTAAGTAAATTTTTATGCCAATATTTTTGGCTTTTACTTTTACTTGCGAGCACTTTACATTGCAGTATTGATACTTTTACTTAAGTATAGAAAATGTGAGTACTTTTTCCACCGCTGGAATGTAGTTAATCTAAGGGGTTCAGAAAAAGAACATCAACTACAAATACCACATGTACATCAAGTCACGTTTATACGCTATGTCTCCAGTCCATATTGGAGCCAGGCCTACGTGTTTACACAACAGTACTGCAGAGAGACAAAACAGGAACAAATACTAAAACCCAATAAAAGAAACCCCATAAAGACAAATGAGCTCATTCCGGTTTGTTAATAATGTTAATCAAGGAAGCAATATCCATCACATTTTCTACACAAACACATGCAATATTTCCCTATGAGATCAAGATGAGCAAAATCAATGCTGCTTTATATTATATGACCACCAAGCTGTGACATATCATGCTTTGATTACTGTTTATTTGTGTCCCGTTTATTCCAGAATTTGATTTCAGCTAAATTGCTTTTGAAGTGGTCTTTCACTGAATGGCTAACAGATGCTTAAATAGTGAACAAGCAGCTTTAAAAGCCCCCTCTCCAGTTAAAATGTGAGAACACTGCCTGTTAAATGTAAATATGCTCAATACATACTATAAATGTGCTCGACGGAGTGACGTGATTGTCTTTTATGGTCGCTAATGTAGCAATGTATCAAAGCATAGATTATAAGGCTGGGGTTTAGGACTTCTAAAAAGTGAAATGAATGCTATTGACTTTGGTTTTGTTTTGACTTTTTGGGTAACTATTCAGTGTAGCGTTGCATTATGGGCTGTCTCCAGGACCTTGGCCAGGCTTAGGGCCTTTCCTCAGCCAACATCAACAACCAATCCCATAAGCCGGGCACCAGGCGTCACAGCGATCTCAAACGTCCATGGCAACCGCACACGAAAGAAAGGACACCGAGCACCGCGAGGACCCGCCGTCCAATCGGAGCGGTGAAGTTTTCCAGACGGCATGGAAAAAGATGTCTGCCGCAATTAGCATAGTTTGGAGGAAAAGGGCACCTTAGCCCTAAACTGAACGAGAAAAAAAGGGGAATGAAAGAAAAAGCACACTTCATAAACACTGGGTACAGAATTAAATTCATTACCATTGAGCCATTTTACTGTCTACAAAAAACGAAGATTGGCCTTTTGTCTGAGAGATTACCAGCGTTCAAATTTGGCTGGCACCAGGGTGGTCATTAAAATGTTTGGCAGCTGCTTGCCTTTACGGGTGAACTTTGGGAGTGAGATTCAGATCTAAGAGAGGGGAATACCAGTCATCCACAATGAGAAGGGAGGGAATGGGCCAAAACCAGCCCTTTTAAATTGAACAACAGACTGGAGGGCTGAAAATATGTCTACTGCCTTGACAACCCCTTTGCCTTTTATGTAAGCATGGCTGAGGCCCTGAGATTTATGCCACTGAAGGTGGGAAATTCTGCACTGGCATTGTTGGATCTGCTCAAGCAGGTCTTTCTGGTGTGGGATGGGAATGGGGGGGGGGGGGGGGGGGGAGAGACGCACCAACAAGACATCAGATCACCGACGCAACGCATAACAAAGATCACATTTCCCAAAACAGTCTGTGCCTCGCTGCTCAAAGGAAAATGGAAGCACCCTTTGAGAGGGAAAAGGAGATGAAGGGAGGGAGGTTGAAAAACAAACACCTTGTGAGTTGGATTCCAATCCTCAATGCTCATTGTTGTACATGGAGAAAGCAAAGCAAGATGTGGGGCCCTATAACAGCGTATTTAAGCTTGACAAATGGAGTCCGATGCCAAGTTCTGGCCTTACACATTATCCAGAACAGTGCTCGTCTAGAGTTAGCCTGACTTATATGACAGGATTACCGTGCTGTAAGAGGCTTCTCAGGTTATACTATGCATGCTGTACACTGTATGCATACAGTATAGTTGTCTAAGACAGCTCGCAGAGAAATCAGAACAAGAACATCTTTATTTGTATTTATTTTTTGCTTATCCCCCCCCACCCTGATTTTCTCTTTGACCTCTTCCTCTCTCTTCACTTCCAGCTTTTTTACCCCCACCTCTTTTTTTCCCTCTTTATATCCTTTCCTCTCAATCACAATTTAGGCATTTAGCATTTAGCAGACACGTATCCAATTCCAGAGCAACTTACAAGTACGAGATGGGAATAGCAGAGTTAGCATGAACTCTAGTCATCCTCTCCTCTCGACCACTATGTGATATCTTCTGATCATGAACTCTAATCATCCTCTCCTCTCGACCACTATGTGATATCTTCTTAGCTGTCATCTTTTGCTCTTTACTTCCCTATTTATCTATATTCCCCTAGCTGTCATCCCTCATCTTTTTACCACCCTCCCTACTCTTGTCGCAACTCTCTTAGCTATGAACTCATCCCCTCCCATGCCCATGCTCTCCATTCCTCTCGTTATTGCACCCCCCCCCCCCTCCCCCCTCCCTTAACCCAACATGTTTTTCATACACTGTACAGTATCTCCTTTGGTCTCATATCGTCTCATACTATCTTTTTTCTCTCTCTCTCCTCCCTCCCTACGTCCTTCCTCTCACAAAGATGTGAGGAGCTCTGCCCTGGGTTCTGGACCTAGAACAAGCGCTCGCCTTGTGAGTCTCTATTTGCTCTCTGAGGTGTTTTCTCACATAGCAGCGTTTCACAGCCTATCCTGGCAGATCACACCTCTGTGTGTGTTTGCGTGTGCATGCGTGTATGTGTAAGAGAGAGAGGGAGTGTTTGTGTTTTTGTGTATTACTCAATATGCACTCACGCCAACCTTGTGAATTGGTTTATGTGGCTTTTGCGTATGCTAAATTGCAAAGGCGTAAGCACGTGTGCGGGCATGAGCCCCAGTCTGTTTTCGCTACCTGTGTGCGTATTTGTGAGTGTGCGTGTTCATGGTCTTGTGTATGCGCCCCTTGCCCTGCGGCAGTGTGTGTCTAAAGCCTTGCTCACAGGGCAACTAATGGACCAAGGCATGCACGGCTTTCCTGTTTTCTTCATCAACAAACTTTTACCGAAATCCAACAGGTCGACTGTACGCACAAGACTCCGTTGGAACTATGGAGAGAATGTTTTCTGAAGAAACTCAAAACAAAAAAAGACAAAAAGGACCACGCAGTTAGAAGCAATCTTTTATCTTCTCTGTTTTCAGAAAATGCTCCCTCCAAAAACATATTGTAGCAGTTCCTGATGGAACCCATAATTCTACTACAATATAATAATAATCAAAGTACGTTTCTTTCTATATGATGGAATGAGTGAGTACTGTACATGGCTTGTGAGTGCAAATAGAGACGGCAGCGTCTCTCCACACTTCATTTGATCATTCCAAGACTACTTTTGAGCCGTGCCTTTTATTCACCAACATGAATGATTCCACCCGTCTGCAGTTCACAAGGACGGATATATTTCAAAGCGGTTCGGGAAGTCGGTCTTGCGGAGATACATTACGACGTGCAATATTGATGATGAAATGACCATTTATAATGTCGAGTATAGCGAAAACACAAGGCATCTGGCATTAAAACCACATCTGAGTAATGTTAGCATGTGGCGTTCAGAAGCGAATTATTATACCTCTTTAAGCACTGATATATTGCTCTTTCCACAGGGTCGAATCACAGATCACCCCCCCCCCCCCCCCCCCCCCCAGCAGATGGCTGCCAGAAATGTTGCATACCTACTCTATACTCCTGGGTGCACGTAGTCATACAGTGTTCCATGTCACATATTTTTCCATTACATCACCTCCCATACATTGCCTACATATATGTGCACGGGCACTAGCTGTGTCCTCAGGTGTCATTCCATACGTTAATACACAACGTGGTCTATATATCCTATCATTTGAAACAGAGAGAATCCATCCATGTCAGGGCATATTATTGGATTCAAAGGGTACAAATGGATATAGCAAAAAGAAGAAAAAAAATCTACTGAATAATGGATGTGCTGCAGAGTGTAAGGTGTGAAACATTAAAAAAAAGAAAGAAAAAAAGATTTAATTGTACAGTGCAGGGAATGTTGACAGGTTGACCTTTCAATTCATGGCCGGTTTTGACCAACATCATTTTGCCCGTAGCCCACTATGTTACAGCCAGAGTGTGCAATTAGTCATCCACACTGAAAGGTACGTAACCAGGTGGAGGCTTCACCCGCCAACATTAAATGTCGAACACCGTGTTCATTAAAAGAGCAGCAATAGCATGGACCTTTCGTCTCTTCATGAGATTTATAAGATTTAATAGGCGATGGTGTCAGTTGGGAGCACATGCCCCATCCATTTATGCAAAACGCATTGTCAGAGTAGCTGTCTGTATACTACTGTATGAGGAAATATTGATTACATCAGGGGGATTCACAGATTCATCATCTATATTCTTTCGGACAACCACTGATCTAATATTCTATCAATGGTAAACATATCGCTGGTAAAGATTACCAGTGGTGTAAAGTAACTACGGTAAGTAGGCTACATTTACTCAAGTACTGTACTTTTGAGGTATTTGTACTTTACTAGAGTATTTCCAAATTCCATTACATTTACTTCTACATCTCAGGCAAATATTGTACTTTTTACTCCACTACATTTATTTGAAAACTTTACTTTTCAAATCCACTTTAGTTACTTTGTGGATTTGAAAAATACATGAAAATTGATGTCATGAAACCATTAATGGCAAGTATTTCCTACAGCTTTAAGTCCAAAAGTCGGAACTAACCCTTTTAAGTTCTAATTGGACTGTAACCGTGGCGAGCCTTGGTTTCAGACAACCAGTCGATTTCAGACAACCAGTCTATAGCCTGATTATATACTCTGCCGTGCACTGAAATGAGCTGATATACAAGGTCACAAGTTACAACGCACTGCATCTTGACGAGTATATCATTAAAAAATATGAGATACGTTTACGATGTGATTTTCACGGTTTACCACTCGTTATGCGCACATCTCACTGAGAACTACTCCTGTCCCATTGTGGCAGGACATATTATGCCCCATCTCCAATCTCTTATCTATCTATCTACTGTAAGACCTAATAATGGTTTAATCTCCATCTGTTTAACCCCTCTTGCAGCAACAGTCTTGCTACATTTCATGTCTCTCTCTCTCCACCTCCCCAAGACCCAGCAGCACGGTCCAGCTGGAGTTGTTCAGCACGTCGACCCGCGACCAGGAGACGACTCCTCCCCGAGCTGTTAGTTACATCAGGACGACAGGAGCTTTCATGACCTACGGTTCCCGCTGCTTTAACCATCTCATTATGCTCATTTTTCTTTCACAGTAACAGTAAGAACAGAAGATCTGCGTGAATTTGTGGGAATAATGAAATTGTGTGTGTGCGCGTGCGTACGTGTGTGTGTGTGTGTGTGTGTGTGTGTGTGTGTGTGCGCGCGCGTACGTACGTGTTTGTAAAATGCCTTCATAAGGGGCAGTCAAGGCCCCTGGGCTCCAACACGGCAAAGATGGAGATGGCAGTCTGCAGTAATCTTATCTTTTATCAGCATGTGCTGAACACACACCAGAGATTGAACTCTCTCTCTCTCTCTCTCTCTCTCCAGCTCTCAGGGCTGAGAAGGAATCTGTGATAACAAAAAAGAAAAGAATCTCAACGAGGGTCACATAGGGCAAAATAAATCGCGTGGATCCAAAAGTGTGATACGCAGCGTGCGAGGCTCCATCTGACAGAATAACATTCCTCCTATATTGTCTTGTGTTCCTCGTTTAGCCCCATCAGTCTGAGAAAGGGTTCAGTAGGGGCCCCCAGGGGCCCATCGCTACTACTGACACACGTCTACTGATGTCTGCCGCCGAGAGAGGTGATGCGTCTTCGAGGCGTTAACATCGGTGCTCGCTAAGGTGATCGCGAGTATAAGAACACTAACAGTTATTTTCGTTTCTGATTACAATCTGTGAACCGTCTCCTATAGATGTCACATTCCTACTGTACATCTAATAACCGTCAAGGCCCACCTGCTTCACACATCAGCGTCTTGCTATTATAATAATAGCAAAACGCTGATGTGTGAAGCAGAGATTAGTGTCAGTGATAGAATTTAGAATGCAGAGAGGAGCAGCAGAGCTTCCTTGCAGCAGTGCACTGGCCAATCACAGCGCATCCTTACTCAAACGCGAAGGCGATTCAGCACTCGCGTCTGTGAACAGCTAATATCGTATTGTTGTACCTTTGGATCCGGGGGAGAAACCAAATGTATCTTTCGGGGTCTTGAGCTGAAAAGGTCTGCCCTACAGTAGCTATATGAAGCATTTAATAACATTCCCTTGATCTTAATCTCACATATCATATTATCTGTATCCAGGGTTAGAGACTGCAGAGCGCTGTCAAAATATGTTCCCGTCTTCTCATTTCATCTCATTTCCCCCTTTTCCATACACATACGTTATCACCAGCCCATCTTATCAATGGACATCATATTGAATGGAAGGAACGTGCCACACATGCGCTCACAGATAGACACACACATACTGATAACCACTGAGTCACACCATTTTCATTTCAAGGAGCCAGTTTGATGCAGTAGGCCCAAGGGGCCAGTGAGGCTATCCAACGTTGAAGCACTGGGCCCTAGTGGTAAGAGGAGGGACTGCAGGTGGACCCGTGGAAGTATGATTGGGAAACCCCGTGCAGCTGGGCTTTAACATTGAGCGCGTTTGCACTTCCGCATTTTGGGCACCAAATTTTGGTGGCCAAATCGAAAAAAAGGCGGAAGTAGAAGGCTCTTCCGGGTGCTTCAAAACGCCACTGAGCAACTTCCACTGACATGAATAGCGGGGGGGGCGGAGCTTCGCGCCAGATCAGTCTCTATCCTTTTATATACTATATGAGTAGGCCACGGAGCCCCATTTGATATGATTTTTAACTCTGGGATCCCAACCTACACTGTCAAACCTCAGTGTTTACATAAAGAACCAATTGATATTGATCCACAAAGGTCCATTTGGTTCAATTTACAATTTTGTAATACTCAAGTGTTACAGAACTGTCTGTAAGGGTCCATTTTGTTCCTAACTATCAACCATTTAGCTGGGATTCCCCTTAAAACCACTCAAGGACTGCTGGGGGTCCCTGGACCACGCGTTGGGAACCAGTGCAGTGCAGTATTACTGTAACTCAACTCTCTCTCTGGAACCAGGCAAGCTGGGATTTCACAATTGCAACGCGCGCACGCACGCACGCGCACACGCACACACACACACACACACACACACACACACACACACACACACACACACACACACACACACAGATCCGATTGCGTGTAGATAAATGAAGATTTGTAGAATTTGGTGGAACTCGTCCCACAGAGAGGTTCCCAGATTTCCACAGATTTCACAAGGAAGGCCAACTCATGAGTGCATGGTTACACAACCTGGAGCACTCAAACTTGTCATCTCGCTTCCAAAGGGGGGAGAAACCAAATGGTGTGAACCATTATGTTCCACTGTGTTGTTTCTTGGGTTTTGTGTTCTCTCCATCACTCCTCGTTCCCTCTGTCACTCTCTCCAGGTCTGAGATCCACAATCATCTGTATACAGCCACCAATAATCACCCCCATCCACATGTGTTCGACCCCATCAGTTCATGCTCTCTGTCACCCACACCAGTTTGTGTTTAAAGCCAGAGACCCAGAAGAAACATTGCTGTATTGATGTTCTCCTATAGTGTATATATGCTCTGCCTTGGGACAGGTAAGACAGGGGCCCCTATATATATATAGACAACACGTAGGTAGAATCTATGGTACCACAGGTAAGGGATGGTTGCCACCTTTGTACTTATCCACACTGGACAGAGTAGCTACTTTATAGGCAACATCTGCGTCCTCTGGCAGTGGCTTATTTTTGTTTTGAACCTCTGTGAGTAATTTGTAAATATTGTAAATATTGTAAATATCTACGATACGATACGATACGATACAACTTTATTGTCAGCTTGAACTGAAACGTGTCGTATCGTATCTATACTTAAAGCAAGAGCACCTTTTTTCACTCTAGAACTGTGTTGAGTCTGATTATTTGCACCTCTCTAATGCTTGGTACCCCACTGGTACCCCACAATGCTTGGTACCCCGCCTCACACACGGGACACACATTTTGTCCTCCCCGCCCCGGGATGAAGAGGCCACGGAGTGCTCGTGACTCATGGTAGCCAGTAACTGAAGTGGAATGGCACCATGGAGACTTCCCCTGACATCTTGATTGAGCCACCTGCGACTGCCATCTGTGCTGAGTCAGCCTCCGCAAGCTGCACCATCACACTAATGTGACAGCCCACAGGTATAGCCTATACCTACAACACTAACGTCTCCAATCTGCGAGCACTCAGCCAGCCATTCTCCTGTTCTCTCCCGCACATTCTGTACCTTTATTTATCTCTGTCCATATTTTTCCACACCCCATACCCCTATTTCTCAAATTCTCCAGCTATACACGCAGGCCATTTGCTGAAAGAAGAAGGAGGAGGGGAAAAAAACAGAGTGCACTCTCTCCCATTTCCAGCAGAGTGATGCAGGCTTTGCTTTTATGAGATACCAGAGTGGGCCTTGCGGCAGGAAAGGCTGACCGACTTGTAGAGGACAGAGGAGCCATTTTGTGTGTCCCTACTCCTCCCCTCCTCCTCCGCCTCACTGAGTCCCTTTAAAATATTCATTCATAAACTTCTGGAGCCTTTTGCTTCACAAACATCAAACACTGGGCTCATAGGAAAAGCACTGAGCTGATGCATCCCGAAAGGAAAACAAAAATACCGGCCGGGCGCACAAGACCGCGGGCGCAGACAGAAATTTGTCTAAATATTTATGGGCTAAATATATTCCCGAAACGCTGTGTTCTTGTGCAACAAGTGTGTCAGAAAAAGGTGATTTAGATGCAAAGTGCTCAAAGGTTTTAAGTTACAAAGGCTTTTCAAAGTTGTACGGTATAGACACTGTGCTCTTCATCGAATGAGTCTGCACGGAGGAAATTACCATGAATTTAATGTCAATGTTTCTAGAGCATTGAAGTCTGACGTCAATATCGCTAGAGGGCGCTAAGTCCACGGGTTTGTGTACTTTATTTGTATTATAATCCCCATAGGGGGATTTTAGATTGCCAAACTATGTTTGAAAAATAAACAAATCACCCCGGCCTTATGAAGAATCAACTGACTGAGAAAAAATGCTAATGTTACTGCTGCCAAATTAGTTAAATTGCTAGAAACAGACTATCAAATATGTGAAATGACTGTCGTAAACGATACAGAGACACCTCCCCGATAATATCGCAGGGACAATTTGTTTATTTTTGGACCACAATGCTTATCTGAGACGATGTTAAGATGACTCCATGTTATTCTCCATAGAGGAAAAACGTCCGCGAACCCCTTGGAACCAGGGGATGAGCGAGTGACGTCAGGACTTCGGCGCTCTATAAAAGGAGAAATAATGTGAATAACATGTTGAGTAGAAAAATATAGGCATTTTCTCCACCTGGTGGCTGACTTCAGTGCAGTCAGGTGACACATGACACTGTGCAAATACCCTCTCATGCATTGAACTGATGTGTACAAGGTCCGTTTGAAAAAGACTCAATGAATTGGACCGGCTGAACTAGAGGGCGAACCCGCTAACAGCCTCAACACAAACAACCCCCCCCCCCTCTCCACACACACACACACACACACACACACACACACACACACACACACACACACACACACACACACACACACACACACACACACACACACACACACACACACACACACACACACACACACACACACACACACACACACACACACACACACACACACACACACGACTACCGTCACACTGTCAACTTGTCTTCATTCCAGCGCCCGTCCTTTTATCAGTGGTGGAAAGTAACTAAGTACGTTACCAATTTTGAGGTATTTGTACTTTACTTCATGAGTTATTCCAATTTCCTATACTTTTACTTCTACTCCACTACATCACAGAGACAAATATTGTACTTTTACTCAACTTTTTCAATTCAGAAATAAACGTTTATAAAAAGCTCACGGTCACGGAAAAAGTATTACATGTTTTACTTAAGTAAAAGTCAATCAATACTGCAATATAGAACTACTCTGTTACAAGTAAAATTCCAGAATTCAAAATTAAAAGTATTAAAAGTAAAAGTATTGGTATCAAAATGAATTAAAGTACACAAATAGAAAGTACTGTAAATGTTTAAAATATATAAAAGATCTTTTGAAAATAGCAACTCTACAAGCTTGTAGACCAACTATTTTCAAATGGCCGAAATGTATACGGCTGAAGTGGTTAATGTATGTTTAGTAATAATAACCAAAATGTAGTAACTAGTAACTAAAGCTTTCAAATAAATGTAGTGGAGTAAAATTTCAATATTTGGATCCGAGATGTATAGTGATGTAGAAGTAAGAGTATTGGAAATTGGAAATACTCAAGTAAAGTACAATTACCTCAGAATTGTACTTAAGTAGCCTAACAGTACTTGAATACATGTCATGCACTTACTTTCCAGCACTGCATGATGCGGTGCAATGTGCACTGCATGTAGAAGTAGATATCCTCATATGATAAAGTATAAAACAAGGGCTTATAAGTAGTTAATCAGAGGAATGCCAGACTAGCGGAGCAAGGCCCTGCTGCAGCCAGACAGCAGAAGAGGACATGCAGGGTGAATGGACTTAAAGTGAGGCCTGAGTGGACATACGTGTACATGAAAGGAAGAGACATGGTGTGAAAGTGCTGATGTGTGTAAAGAACTATACTGTCCGGTGTGTTTCACTGAAGCTAATTGGACGGCATGCACGCGCACGCACGCACACACTCACACACGCACACGGCACGCACGTACACACACACACACACACGATAATGAATTGATTTTGGATCATGTGATGAAACCATTTGGCTAAACTGGAAATGACGCCTCAAAGGTTCTCAAAGTGGGGTCTAGGGGCCCCCAGGGTTCCTGAAAGGGCTTCCAAATGGACCCCTACAGGTCTGTAACTCTCAGAGTAAAGATTGATATTAAAAGGTTAGGGTAGGCACCCTCACAAAAATGCAGAATGCTGTAATCCTGGTCTCTAATATACTGCCTCCCCCTCGTCAGCCTGATGGAGGGGAAAGGAACTTGTTGGGTATAAAGCGTTACTTCCACACCCTACGTCCTAACGGGGAAACTCCCCCCTGAGCTCAGTTTCGGGGCTTTCCCCAGGTTGGCAGAGGGAGAGTATAGCGCCCAGGATTATACAGCTCAGGCAATTGTCACTGGATGAAAACATGCATGGGCTACAAAATCATGGGATAAAAAAAAAAAACCCTGACTGATCAGGTGATGCTTGGTTTCGCATGGGGGTTATCAGAGGGGGACTGGGGGCATGGTGGAGCTAGGGGGGGGGGGGGGGGGGGTTGAATTCCAGATTCTTCAAAGCACCTTGCCCCCTTATTTTACCACACAGCTTTGCAACATGGCTCGTCACGGCATGGCCACCGAACATGCAGGCTGACAAAATACCCGACTCTGGAGTCGGGGTACGGCATGTCCCCCCCTTCGCCTCCTGTCCCCCTCTGCGACCCCCTGCCTGCTTCACCCCAACAAGCCTCTCTCTTCCTGCGCATCTCATAAATCACCCGGTGACTCTTCAGGCTTGACCTGCTGATGAACCGGCGCTTAGGGAAACCTGGAGCGTTCATTTAAGTCCCTCATGGAGAGACCCAGAAGGTTATTTTTTGCTCGTTGAGAGATAGTTATTTTTTACTGAGGAGTGGCTTTTGAGAAGGGATTTGAATAGTGAAAGCGAAGGACTCACTCACTCTCTCTCTCTCTCTCACACACACACACACACACACACACACACAACACACAACACACACACACACACACACACACACACACACACACACACACACACACACACACACACACACACACACACACACACACACACACACACACACACACACACACACACAACCTTGCAAAGCACCAACATTCTGGTTGGGAGCAGTTAGGGGTTGAATATCTTGCTCAAGGACACTTTGACATGGAGCCAGCTACTGTATAGGGCCTCAAACCGGGGGCTCGCACCGGGAACCTTAATTCCTTTCCTGAGCCACTGTCAAGTGAAGTGAGCAAAAAACTACGCTAAATTGTAGCCACAAGTATTTTTAATGGAAGCAATTTCAAGAGTAATCCACATTGGGTTCATAACATTGGTATGGTTCATCTGACTTTTGATGTCTATTATCCCCTGCTGGTTTGTGGTTTGGACATGTTGTCATTTAATATGGATGATTATCTATTTTGCCATTTAAAAAAATGCAAAGTGCAAAGTCAATAACAGTGTGTATGCACTTACAATACAGCTGGTCTAACATTGCAGGCAGTGAAATTCTTGTACTTCTAGCCTGAATCGTGTGGTCAAATGCGAATAAGAAGATTCAACATAGTCATAGTAGTGATTTGATAATGGTGTAGCCTCTTTATTGATGGTGGTTCAATACACTGCACGCACGCACGCACGCACGCACGCATGCTATTTTTGAACATTTTAACTCAAATCTTTGCTTCTGGGGGGTCCCTGGAACAACATATTTTCAGATGGGGGTCGGCGGCCAATTACATATCATTTTTGGGGTCCTTGACATGAAAATGTTTGAGAACGACTGACATGACTTTTTCAGAAAACTGTCAGGATTTAGAAGGCATTTGTAGAATCGAACTTAGGGTTAAATAGCTCTTTCTCTCTCTCTCTCTCTGGTCCATCACTTAAGGATACGATGTGTATGGGGTCCAGTGAGCAGGCTGAATGATGGTATTTTTGCCTGTTTTTCTACTTTCTCTGCTGAAGTCTGAAGTGGCACTCCTCTTGGGATATGTTTCTGCCTTTTCTGTCGTGGCCAAGGTAGATGAATCATTAATTAGGCCTCCCTCTCTGCCAGACCATCTGTGCGGGCTCATCTTCTGCTTAAAAACATCTTAGGCTGTCTCTGTAGACACTTAACAATGTGTGCTGCCAGTTTTAAACTTCCTTTCTTTTGATTGTCTGTCTGTTTCACAGAGCTTTTTGGTATGCAGAGATCAACGTTTTAAAATAAATCATCAGCACTGGAAGATATTTGGTTGTTCCAAAGATAAAAATGTATTTCATAACGCCATGCGGTCTTCCACAATTCACTGCACAATCCCTTTAGGACCTAATTACTCCACTCTAGGTGGAACAATTAAACATTTATAGGACTCCTCCTCATAAAGCCACAGTTATTGTCTGTCCAAGTGACTGGTGGTGGTGTTTAGTATTCCATAGTTTTCTAGGAGCAAAAAAAATGGCCACACTGTTCATTTTCATTTTCTCTTATTCCTTTGTCCTCCATCACAAGGTCGATGTTGCCCAAAGAAACCTTGGAATGAGAAAAAAAAGAAGTGAATTTTAGCAGGATCTGACCACGGTATTATGGAATTCCAGTATGTTTGGAATAAACCAGTGTTATATATAAAAGCTTAAAGTTAATATTTGGGGTGGAAACCTCCATTTTGCAGAAAACTATTAGAACGAAACGAAAATACATCGCCTGGATGCAACTGGGTGCATCCATTGGTGTATCAGTGATGTATCCCAAGGTCATCGGGGTCTCTCGAACATCATACCCCTCACTCGGGTGACCCAGCCGGGGTGATCAAATCCCGACTTACGTCCCAGTAGCTACCCTCAATCAGAACCACTAGGGGCCGCACAATCCGTTGGAACCACTCCGGAACTACTATGCCGGGACTGAGAGGTACAATTAAAATAGGATTCTCTATACAGTGTAATAATCAATCTACAAGCTCACAACACGTCCCACAGAAATCTATAGAAGCTTATAAACTTAGATTGGCCATTCTTGCCAAATCTTTTCCCAGAATAGTTATGCTAAGGTAGGGGCATGTGGTTAATTTGTGCAAGTCTCCATTTTCAAACGTATAAGAAATCATTGTGCATCTCTGTTTGCACAGTGTATATTTGTTCCAGGATTTATTTCACAACATCATGCATTTAGACCGGTGGTGCTCAAAGTGGGGTCTGGGGACCCCCTGGGGTCCTTGAGGGGGTTCTAGGGGGTCCCCCAAGCCTGCAGAATGGCTGGGCAACGTCAACCCATCATATCAACGCTCGACGGGTACTACCCGGAAGACTTCATCGTTTCGTCGTGGCTTCAAAACTCCTCTGAGCAACTTCCATTGAAGTGAATAGCGGGGGACGGGGCTATCTAGTTAAGAAAACTGTAACTGTAATGTCTTATACAGTACTTTTTAAAAGGTGTAATCTGGATTACAGTAACGGTTGCATAGTAACGGGGATTACAGGCTTGGTTACATTCTCCCTTTCCCCTCATCAATTTTAGGCCTACAAATAAGTTCAAACACCAAACAATACAATAATCAAGTCGAAATAGTATGCATGGTGATGGCGCATGACAGGTCCTGCGCTGTCTGCCGCTGCCCATAGCACTGTCTGTCGCTGCCGCTGCCCATAGCACTGTCTGTCGCTGCCGCTGCCCATAGCACTGCCTGTCGCTGCCGCTGCCCATAGCACTGCCTGTCGCTGCCGCTGCCCATAGCACTGCCTGTCGCTGCCGCTGCCCATAGCACTGCCTGTCGCTGCCGCTGCCCATAGCACTGCCTGTCGCTGCCGCTGCCCATAGCACTGCCTGTCGCTGCCGCTGCCCATAGCACTGCCTGTCGCTGCCGCTGCCCATAGCACTGCCTGTCGCTGCCGCTGCCCATAGCACTGCCTGTCGCTGCCGCTGCCCATAGCACTGCCTGTCGCTGCCGCTGCCCATAGCACTGCCTGTCGCTGCCGCTGCCCATAGCACTGCCCATAGCACTGCCTGTCGCTGCCGCTGCCCATAGCACTGCCCATAGCACTGCCTGTCGCTGCCGCTGCCCATAGCACTGCCTGTCGCTGCCGCTGCCCATAGCACTGCCTGTCGCTGCCGCTGCCCATAGCACTGCCTGTCGCTGCCGCTGCCCATAGCACTGCCCATAGCACTGCCTGTCGCTGCCGCTGCCCATAGCACTGCCTGTCGCTGCCGCTGCCCATAGCACTGCCCATAGCATGACGGGGCCTGCGCTGTCTGTCGCTGCCGCTGCCCATAGCACTGTCTGTCGCTGCCGCTGCCCATAGCACTGTCTGTCGCTGCAGCTGCCCATAGTACTGTCTGTCGCTGCCGCTGCCCATAGCACTGTCTGTCGCTGCCGCTGCCCATATAGCACTGTGCACACGAGCAGCATCAATGGTTTTCCCCACCGTCAGAATCGAACTCTCCAGTCCCCATATTATATATATTATATTATATTACATTATATAGTGATCTATAGCCAGCGGACACTCCGATCAGTGATCTGAATAGGGTAAAAGAGGAGGCGGGGGGTGTGTGGACTGTGGAGTGCTTTGTAGCCGCGGGGACACGGGTGGCCATGGGTGGCCATGGGTAGTGAAATTCTGATGGGGCTAGTGGAAAATGATACGATACCGTTCAAATGGCACTTATCTAACCATATGGACTAATGATATAATTAACAAGCAGTGGGGTGAAATCAACCCTCAACGGTGTTGACCAGTGTGGTGGTGGTACTGTTTCCACCACTGAGCAGCAGCGTCTGTCCTCAGAGATCACGTCCCTACATCTGCTTCTCCCATTCTCGCTTTCTCAGAGACTGTTGACTTCATTTCCTGTCGGCCGCGCCCCCAAAACGCTTTCTTTTTTTTTTTTTTTGCTCATCTGGTTTTCTATTCCTTCTCCAGTCCTTCTGTTTGTCTGGAGCAGTGGTGGAAAATGTACTCAATTGTTTGTACTGTACTTAAGTAAAAGCATCAATGCATGAGGTGTAGAAACACTGTTATAAGTAAAAGTCCGGAATTCTACATTCACTTGCGTGAAAGTACAAAAGTATTGGCTTCCAAATGTACTTAAAGTACCAACATGCATTTCAAGTTCTCAAATGTATAATAATCTTTTAGAAATATCCGATCTACAAGCTATGGCCGATATATGCAAACTTTTCAAATAATTGTAGTGGATTAAAAGTACAATATTTGCCTCTGAGACGTAGTGGAGTAGAAGTAAAAGTATTGGAAATTGGAATTACTCAAGTAAAGTAAAAAAAAAAAATACCTCAACATAGAAATTAAGTACAGCACTTAAGTAAATCTACTTAGTTACTTTACAACACTGGGTATGTCTTCCGTCACTCCGTCTCTCTGTGTGTCTCTGAGTCACCGTGGCCTGAGAATGACCCGACATGACCCACCCAAATCAGACCACAAATATCAACAGAACAAGACATAAATCAGGGGAATCGTATCAACAAAAATCAAGCCTGAATATTTGGAAACCCACCGATTAGATACGGTTCTCTATAACTACCTCAACAGATGACTTTTTGTTCAGCTGAAACTCAAATCACATGCCCATTTTACGCTACTGTATAATTAATTGCCCATTGAGTTGAATGAGAAGCCGGGCCGACATCATGCGCAGTGCGGATGACTTTCTCAGTCTGTGTTCATTAGCGCTTCTCTTCGTTAAGTGGCTTCGTTTGCAGTTGGGCAACTTTTATCTTTTGCTTTGCTTCTCTTGGCAGGTAGTCAGCTAACAGAGGTATGTATGGAAGTAAGATTCACATCAGCATTAAACATTTAAAAAACTCTAACCTCATTCTTGGTGTGTAAAGGCTGAATGCTAATGCACATTATAAAGCACTTTGGATAAAGCTGGTATATACCGTAACAGCACCAATTACTTTGTCTGTAAATGTTCTCTATGTGCATACACAGCATATTTCACAAACATTTGGGCCTATGAAGAAAGACCATCCAAAAGTCACTGCAAAGAAAAATGCAGTCAAAGGGGAAAATAAGCATGTTTTTCTTTTTTCCATTACTTTATATAATAAAAAAAAAAGCTTTCACCCACCGGCTGAGTTGAATAAGAGGCAGTATGTATTTGTGGCCTGGTATGTATTTTGCGCATGGCAGCATTGAGGTAATAACCTCTGTCAAAATAACCGGACAAACGCTTGTCAGTCAGGCGAGGTGGCCAAATAACTCCCCAAGACAAAAGAAGGGGAGGGAGGAAAAGGAGGTAGGAGGAAGAAGAAGAAGACAGTGACAGGGAGTCACATTCATATAACAGATTGGCATCAAAACGGAGTGACATTCAAAATGAGGCCGAAAAGATTAGACCGCCGTAGCCGCCATTTGCGGTTTTGATGGACTGTCAAAGGACCCTTCTTCCAGAGATTACCCACCTGTCACTGGAAGGCTGTCTGGGATGTTATACAACACCCCATACCATAATTGCATTCCTTATGAGTCTTATAGCGACAGCAAAAAAACACTCTATGACATTCTTTAGCTCCCTGAGTTTCCTTCAGTGCATTTACCAAATCAGCCTGTGATCTGTATGCTGCTCCACAGTCAGGACAGTCAATCAGCATGTGATGTGTATGCTGCTCCACAGTCAGGACAGTCAATAACACCGGGGCTCCACCGGGCGCGTCAGCGTCGCGTCTCCGTCACCGTCAGGGAATGTTCCCTTTTTAATCAATGAAGGGTGGCTCCACTGCCCGCGTTGCGTGACATTAACGCGTGCATTACACCAGGGCTCCACCGGGTGCGTTGCGTCGCCGTCAGCGTCGCGTCTCCGTCACCGTCAGGGAATGTTCCCTTTTAATCAATGAAGGGTGGCTCCACTGCCCGCGTTGCGTTGCGTTGACGGAGACGCGACGCGTGCATTAAAATTGAACCGGTGCGTTTTTTGACGCACGCGACGGAGACGCAACGCGTCCGGTGGAGCCCTGGTGTAACAATTGAACCGGTGCGTTTTTTGACGCACGCGACGGAGACGCAACGCGTCCGGTGGAGCCCTGGGGTAAGCCTGTGATGTGTATGCTGCTCCACAGTCAGGACAGTCAATAAAAATCACACCTGTGTGAAATGAGGGGCGCTCTTATCATCATACATCATCATCTCATCATCTCATACCGGCCAAACACAATTACTGTAATTTGCGTCCTCACTTTTGTCTTCAATGTTTGTGTTTAGACAAAACACTCAAAACTGGCCATTCATTGCCATGAGCTATCGGCCCTCCAAAAACTAAAACTAAACAAACTAAACTAAAACTAGGCTTTTCACAGAATATAAACTAAACTAGCAAACCCACTTTAGAAACTAATTGTCCGAGACTTGGCCTATGTTTTGCACTCCGTCCGTCCGTCCTCCTACAGATTTTGTCCAAACATCACGCGAATTGGGATATAGTATCTCTAGTCATTAAATTGGACTACGTTGCCGCCCTTTTAACATTTCAGCCTATTATAGCACCACCAGGAGGCATGTTTTTGCAAACCATTTGTTTTTATAATAGCCTACTCCAACTCCTACTCCTCCAAACATCACGCAAATCGGTACACTATAGCCAAGTGATCAAGACTGATCCATCCAATTTTTCATATTCCATCCTGATTGGCGAATTCTGAACATTGCTGGCCCACAATAACCTACCTGACCTCTGCTCCGAAAGAGCACATTTTCTAGTTTGAAATTGAAAACACTGTGAAAACTAAATAAAAATCAGAACCAACTAATTCAAAATTCTATTGCACCTTATCTGGGTGAGTCAAATAAAAGACCATTATGCTGACTTATCAAACCTCCTTCACCACTTAAAGCCTCCACCTGAGGATTAGCTGACAAAGAGGAAGAACTTTCTGAACTGTATGACCTATATTTGCACACGGATGCCCTCGGAAGGGTTCACCATTTTTGCCTTTTTTTTGTATTTCTCTGTCTGTCCCTTTCTTTAATCCTCTCCCTCTCTCTGTTTCTTTTTATTATTTATCACACAGTCCCACCTCCTGTTCATCCTTTCTCTTCCCTATGCATTAACCCTCCATCCTTAGAAAGGACAAGTTAAAACATACTGTATATGGCCTGTTTCCTTCAATCCTGATTTAAACCTTTGTAATAAATAAATAAATAAATAAATAAATAAATAAATAAATAAATAAATAAATAAATAAATAAATAAATAAATAAATAAATAAATAAATAATATCCTGAATACACTTGCTCCAGAGTACATCTGTAGGTGTCATAATAAGGAATCAATTTGTTGATAGCTGATCAATATCAATAATAATGAAATTAAACAATGACAAAGTTACAATCACATTGTGATGAACACAATCTGGATGAAGATACAGAACTTTGAAATGAGTAAAGGTTTGTTTTGGAAGTTTTGTCCTCCTGCCTCACTGAGGATGATCTTTGTGTATACTGGGGGCTTCATGTATAGTAAAGTCTTGGTGTTATGTTGTTCTGTGCTACGTTGTTCTGTGTTTTGCTGTTGTTCTGTGTTTTCCCTAAATAATAAAGACAATTATTATTATGCTTTTGCAGAATTCACTCGCTAATAAATGGTAAATGGTGCATTTATATAGCGCCTTTATCCAAGGCGTTTTATATAGATGCATTACATTCACCCATTCATACACCGATTGCGGCGGAAGCCATGCAAGGTACCAACCAGCACATCAGGAGCAATTTGGGGTTCAGTGTCTTGCCCAAGGACACTTCGACATGTAGACAGGAGGAGCCGGGATTCGAACCGCCGACCCATGGATCATTGGACGACCTGCTCTACCTCCTGAGCCACAGTCGCCCCAATAGCATCTAAAACACATACAACGGACAATTGAAGTTGACACAGTTAATGCTATACTGTACATCAACAGTATCCAGAAAAAGAAAGGAACAAAAGAAAACAATAAACAGCTGTGTAAAACACACATGTGGCAGTTTGAGTTCAGTGTGTATCCAATGTCCATGTTTAACTGAAACAGAGCTATGCACTGTACCGTATACATCTCACAATCCTATATGGCCACTGGACAAATCGTCGTCTCTCTATATAATCTATTTTCCAGTCATCTCACAAATACTGCTTAAGAAAGCATAAATGAACGTGCTAAAATGCAAATATGCATCAAAGCTGAAATTCAGAGGCACACTTTGCTGCGTTCACGGCTTCACGCTGGCAGCTACAAAAGATATAAACCTACAAAGCTGCGCAATGCCTCTGTCGCTGAGTCAATTAGGGGCTGTGTCCACAGAGAACGCACTTTGAGCTGAGGAGCGCTTCGGACACATATCCACAGCGGTCGCACGCAGCGTTTGTAGCTGCAGTTGAAGTCATCTCAACTTGGATTGTAGCTTTGTAGATTTTGTAGCAGCTGAAAACATCTTCATGGCGCTGGCTTCCATTGAAAATGAATGGTGGACTGTAGCTTTGTATTATTTGCTGGTATGCACACAGCAAAGCCTTTGCCGTAGGAGGTTGATTCTTCTCGCACGTTACAACTTCCCACATCTTTCAACGTTCAACAAAAACATAAAATGAAAATGTCTTCCAATTAGGCACTGAAAGCTAGGCATGTGGAATTGGCCAATTTCTCCCCCGTGGCATTTTGCAAGTCACGGTGTACATGGGTGGTTCTACAGTACCTCTGCTGCTGCCTGTCTGGTGTACATGGGTGGTTCTACAGTACCTCTGCTGCTGCCTGTCTGGTGTACATGGGTGGTTCTACAGTACCTCTGGTGTACATGGGTGGTTCTACAGTACCTCTACGGTGTACATGGGTGGTTCTACAGTACCTCTACTGCTGCCTGTCTGGTGTACATGGGTGGTTCTACAGTACCTCTACGGTGTACATGGGTGGTTCTACAGTACCTCTACGGTGTACATGGGTGGTTCTACAGTACCTCTGGTGTACATGGGTGGTTCTACAGTACCTCTACGGTGTACATGGGTGGTTCTACAGTACCTCTACTGCTGCCTGTCTGGTGTACATGGGTGGTTCTACAGTACCTCTACGGTGTACATGGGTGGTTCTACAGTACCTCTACGGTGTACATGGGTGGTTCTACAGTACCTCTACGGTGTACATGGGTGGTTCTACAGTACCTCTGCTGCTGCCTGTCTGTGTACATGGGTGGTTCTACAGTACCTCTGCTGCTGCCTGTCTGTGTACATGGGTGGTTCTACAGTACCTCTGCTGCTGCCTGTCTGTACATGGGTGGTTCTACAGTACCTCTGCTGCTGCCTGTCTAGCCTGTACATGGGTGGTTCTACAGTACCTCTGCTGCTGCCTGTCTGGTGTACATGGGTGGTTCTACAGTACCTCTGCTGCTGCCTGTCTAGGTCTGTACATGGGTGGTTCTACAGTACCTCTGCTGCTGCCTGTCTAGCCTGGTGTACATGGGTGGTTCTACAGTACCTCTGCTGCTGCCTGTCTAGCCTGTACATGGGTGGTTCTACAGTACCTCTGCTGCTGCCTGTCTGGTGTCCATGGGTGGTTCTACAGTACCTCTGCTGCTGCCTGTCTGGTGTACATGGGTGGTTCTACAGTACCTCTGCTGCTGCCTGTCTAGCCTGTACATGGGTGGTTCTACAGTACCTCTGCTGCTGCCTGTCTAGCCTGCCTCGTTTCTGGAGGCAGGCAGGAAATTGGAAGTGAAGGAGAGGTATGTTTGAGTCGACACAGGTCGTTTTTTATCGATGTCCTACGCACAGTGAATGACTAGAGCGCCTGAATCAGAGGCCCCCAGGATTTCTTTCTTGTGGTGTCGATCGGTCATCGATCTATACAACGCTCTGAGTAGTGTGTGTGTGTGTGTGTGCGCGTGCGTGCCTGTGTGCGTGCGTGCGTGCGTGCAAGTGTGCCTGTGTGCGTGTGTGTGTGTGTGTACACTGAAAAACGGACTAAAGCTGAAGTCTAAAGTGGTTCCTAAGGGGTCTAGGCCCCATTTACACTGGCAGACAAATCTAGCCTGAATCAGATCTGTGCCAGATGGAGATTGAAATCTGATTGGTTTAAATGAGTCCAACATGTCACATGACTCATTTAAACAAATCAGATTCCAATCTGGATGTGGCTTAGATCTGATTCAGGCTGGATTTGACTGCCAGTGTAAATGGGGCCTAAGAACAGACAAGGGAAAGCTATGGGGTGATGGGAGGATTGGAGCACAGAGAATGCCCACGCACAAAAGAGAACATCTTTAACAGAAAGACACACACACACACACACACACACACACACACACACACACACACACACACACACACACACACACACACACACACACACACACACACACACACACGGTGCTGCCACAGTGCTGAAAGCAGACATGTTGTGTCTAGTCTTCTGGTTTTATGACACATCCTCCCTTTCATGACCACCCTCACACACACGCATCATGCACGGCACACACACACACACACACACACACACACACACACACACACACACACACACACACACACACACACACACACACACACACACACACACACACACACACACACACACACACACACACACACACACACACACACACACACACACACACACACACACACACACTTCAGTACTGAGTTAATCCTCCCTCTGCACACTTTAACAGCTTCAGAATATGAGCCAGGCAGCCGCCCTATAGAAAAAGGCTAAGGATTCTGTTTAAGTCTTGCAGCAGACCCAACTAGATTTACTCACAAAGGTCCCCTAACGTTCCAGAAACTACATTAGGCCCTATAGAATTGTATTTGGACTGACAAGCATTCATTTTCACGAAGAAAAACCCAAACCTCCAAAAAATCAAATGAATTTCAGGGTTGTCAGGTTCCCTTTTTCAGAACAAAAGTGGAAAAACAAAATTTCAAAAGTAAAACAAACTGGGGTTATGAGGTTTTCAAACGCCACTGGCAATGAATTTAAGCTCCACACACACAGTCACACCTTTTTTGAAATCCCTTCTTATTGGTTTAAAGAAAAAAAGACATTGAGAAGCCGGCATGGGGGGCAGACGCCAATAATTCCTCGAAGTGAACTCCAAAGCCTGCAGTCAGCCACTCGGTCACGATGAGTCATGAGTGTCAGAGTGTGAGAGATTAGACAGGAGGTTCTGCAGTGCTTGAGAGGGGATTACAGAGCATACATGAGATGAGACCAATGAGTTCTGCATGGGTTTATTAAGAAAAGAGGAAAGAGGGAAGAGAGTAGAGCCCAAACGATGCATCGGTCTGGCCAATATATTGGCCATAATTTGATTATTGTGTGTGTGTGTGTGTGTGTGTGTGTGTGAGACTGTGTGTGTGTGTGTGTGTGTGTGTGTGTGTGTGTGTGTGTGTGTGTGTGTGTGTGTGTGTGTGTGTGTGTGTGTGTGTTTTGCTTATAAGTTAAATGTTCTCAAAACTTTAATCAAATACGTTTTTTGCATTATTGACAAAATATCATTCAAAGCACTGGTTCATTTGTGATTTGGCGGGTTAGAACTCCAATCTGTGGCATTGGCCGGGCTCTAGAAGAGAGAGATGAAGTGTTGCGCCCGGCGTCCGGCCACACAGACAGACATGTCAGACACCAGACTCACTCTCCATTATGACCCATATGATGTCGTTACAAGTGTCACCTTTCCGACTCCACCATGATTTACATGCACCAGCGTTACGTCGGTCGCCTAAAATGTATTCCACTGCAAAGTTCAAAGGGTGAAATTCAATCCCAGGCCCCTTCTAGCAGGTCTACACACAACGCAGTGGTCCAATGCCTACCATACATGCTGTTACATACATGTGCTATTATTCTTGCACATGCAAACTAAAAGACCAAGATCAAACCCTCAACTTGCTTCCATGCCTCCGTTTTCGCGATACTGAAATGTGTGGTTCCCAAAAGTGGGGTCCGGGAACCCCCAGGGGTCCTTGAGGGAGTTCCAGGGGGTCCCCAGCTAAATGATTGTTTGGAACCTCTGAGTGTACAAATGGAGCTGTTGCCCCCGCGACCCGACTACGGATAAGCGGTTGAAGATGGATGGATGGATGTACACTCTCAGAGTTAAATTAACATTGATTTTACAATATAAATTGGGGTCCCTGAGATAGAAATGCCATTAAATAGGGGGACCGTAGCCTAATTCAGGTCAAACCGGGGGGCCCTTGAAATGAAAATCACTGCTAGAGCCACACCAATCTTCTCTTATTGGGGGTCCTTTTCAAATGGGGGGTCCGCAGGCTAATGAGTATCATTTTGGGGGTCCTTGACATGAAAAGGTTTGAACCACTGAGCTAAATGTTCCATCAATACGGACTATTCTAGGCCGATGCATGCCTCTGCTTCCATCGGCCAACGGGCCAGACAGACAGCCCAGCAGAGCGGCCAGACAGACAGCCCAGCAGAGCGGCCAGACAGACAGCCCAGCAGAGCACCCAGACAGAATAACTCGCTGTTATTAATGAGGACATTTTTCACCTCACTTAGAAGGATAAATATACCCTCTGAAAAGTTAAGCCATCTGGGTTGCTTCAGAGGAGCGAGATCAAAGCGTTTTCAACAACTCTATTTTCACTTAA
Organism: Electrona antarctica; assembly: GCF_951216825.1. NCBI lineage: Eukaryota > Metazoa > Chordata > Actinopteri > Myctophiformes > Myctophidae > Electrona > Electrona antarctica. The sequence goes on along the minus strand of NC_136796.1, from coordinate 14,133,623 downwards.
AGACAGCCCCCTTTATAACAATGGCCAACTTGGGAATAGTCTCCCACAAAACGTATTGGACTCTGCCCAGCCAACCAACAACATGTGATTAGTCTACTGTGCTGGCTCCTGCAAAAAATAATAATGTGTGTGACTGCAGCTATTGGACACCCAGTGGTGGAGAAGTGTCTCATTTCAGGTCTATTTTCAAATGACCGAAATGTATACAGTGTTTACTGTATGTTTTGTCATAATAATCAAAATCTACAAAGTTACTAGTAACTAAAGTTTTCAAATAAATGTAGTGGAGTAATAGTACAATATTTGCCTCTGAGATGTGTAGTGGAGTACTGGAAATTAGAAATATTCAAGTACAAAAACCTCGAAATTGTACTTAAGTATAGTACTTGAGTAAATGTACTTAATTACTTTAAACCACTGTGGACAGTACCTTATTATATAAATGCTCTCAGGCTATATGGTGGCCTGTGTGGTAATAGTTAATAGCTCCATTGTTGACATCATTATTGACTCCATGGGATGCCACACCACACCACTGGCCTTGTAGAGGATGTAATAACAGGGAAGCCACACTGCTATTAGACCATGTCTCCTTTTAAACCGCTTAATATGCCCTCTTCTGATTGGCCGGGCCCTAAACCTGCCCTCTTCTGATTGGCAGGGCCCAAAAAACATGCCTCCTTCTGATTGGCCAGGCCAAAAAACCTGCCCTCTTCCGATTGGCTGGGCCCAAAAACATGCCCTCTTCTGATTGGCCGGGCCCAAAAACCTGCCCTCTTCTAATTGGCCGGGCCCTAAACCTGTCCTCTTCTGATTGGCCGGGCGCTAAACCTGCCCTCTGCTGATTGGCCGGGCCCAAAAACCTGCCCTCTGCTGATTGGCCGGGGCTCTAGAAGAGAGAGATGAAGTGTTGCGCCCGGCGTCCGGCCACACAGACAGACATGTCAGACATGCCCAAAAACCTGCCCTCTGCTGATTGGCCGGGCCCAAAAACCTGCCCTCTTCCGATTGGCCGGGCCAAAAACCTGCCCTCTTCTGAATGGCCGGACCCAAAAACCTGCCCTTTGCTGCACGCGCACACGGACACGCGCGCACACACACACACACACGCACACACACACGCACACACACACACACACATACACATGGGATCGATGACCATCAGGAAAGCAGGGATAGATATGAGTCCAGTAGTGAAAGATTCACCATGGCAGCCAGATAGAGAGAGCATATCCTCAACTATTGTCAAGCACTGCCAGGGATGGCATCACATGTATTGGAACTTTAGCTTGTGTATTCTGTCTGTCATGACGGATTTGTTCCAGCTTAGCAAAGGAGAGCATCTCGTTGAGCCATCTCTTTTCTTGAAACATGCTAAAGTCAATCGGAGACTTCCAGTTTATCAGTATACATGTTTTTGGCAGCAACCATACCAGTCTTAATCATCTGTTTTTGGTGAGCAGGAAGGGCCACATATTGCTAAACAGCCATCTGGCTGAATATCCCTTTCCAGTTGTCTGGAGAACCAATTAAATATATATTTCCCCAGAAATTGGTTATTACCAGCCAGAAATTATGTGACAGAGAACCCTACGCAATACCACATCTATCACACATAGGTAAATGGTAAATGGTGCATTTATATAGCGCCTTTATCCAAGGCGCTTTACAGAGATTGTGCATTACATTCACCCATTCACACACACATTCATACACCGATGGCAGCGGAAACCATGCAAGGCACCAACTAGCACATCGGGAGCAATTAGGGGTTCAGTGTCTTGCTCAAGGACACTTCGACAGTAACTCTGGGGGAGCCCGGGTTTGAACTGGCAACCTTGCGGTTACCATCCAGGCACTCTACCCCTGAGCCACCACCTCCCCATAGGGGAAACTGTTGGGTAAATTGTACACATTTTTGAGTAATGCAATCTGTGCAATACTTTAAATTGAATCAATCTATATCTAGAATTGATAGAGCAGCTCTGCATTTGATGTGGGGGTTTTGAGATGTTTACAGGGAGTCCCCATGCAGGTAAATAAATGAAAGCTATAGGAACCAAATGGACTCTTACAGGTTTCTCGATGTTACAGAACTTCAACCAAGTCAAACTAATACAATCCATAACTTCCATGTCAAATCAGGTCTCCCACATGATAATTCTATCAAATTACTGTTGAACATCTTTCGCACACCAGGTTTAAAAAAAAAGTCAGGTGTATAGGTGAAGCACTCAGCAGGATCGAAACACATTAAGAGCACCCACACACTGCCCGACGTCCACAGTACAAGGGATACACTTTATTATAGGTTCCGAGATGCAACAAGATGCAATAAAAAAAAAAGGTGAAAAACCCGGTGAACAAAACATTGCGTCTTGTAACCACTAACCTAATAAAGTTTATCCCTCGTACTACAGTGCAAGTCGGGCAGTGTGCGGGACTGCGGGTGCTCTAATTATTTTTGAGTGGTGCACACCGCTCCAATGACTGGCCGCGTGTGCCCCTATGTCCCTATGTATGTCTGTCTGTTATGGGGTATGAACAGCTGCAATACCGCTGAGTGACCTAAAGTATAACTAACAATAAAACTGTACCGTACAGTACAGAGTACAGTACAGTAACTATCATACAATAAAAGTAGAGTTGCACCGCTCAGTTCACACGGGTGCGATTTCTTGTTGGACCTTGAAATTAAAAAGGTTGAGAGAATTCCTGATATAACACCCCCCGTCTCGGTGGACATGATGAGACTGCAGGGCCAAGGATCGACCGAAGAGGTGGAGAGCATAAGGTGGTGGTGGTGAGTCTATACGAGTCAGAACAAATCACAAAATCTCTTTTAGATGAAGCGTGGCCTCGACAAGGGAGAGGCACAGATCGATGCCGTTTTCCTTTATTCTCTCCCAGGCCAAAACGAGTGCCTTTGGTCGAGCGAGGGCAATGTACAGGCACATTCATACCAACACACATTACATGAAGCATGTCTGCCTCCTCAGCACATTTTCCCCCCAAGCAAAGCTCTGTGAAAAAAAGAAGAAGAAGAGGGGGGGAAAAAGAGTTTTGGAGTGGACTTATAAGAAAAGCAGGCAACTGGGGACTTGAGGTCTGAATGAAAATGTTTTCATTTTTTAACACATACTCATCCATTTATATATTATATATAGTCAGTATTACACACACACACACATACTGTATGGTGATGTAAGTTCCTGCCACAAAATTGTTGGCTTTATCTTGCAGGAAGCCGCGGTAAACACAGAGTGGGCTCGGGGACATGTTGGCCTTTTTTTTCGGTACGGTACCACGTTAGAAGATTATATTAGCACTGGATGTGTTCCAGATCCATCAAATAACCACCGTCCTCACTGCCTAGCCCCCAAGGCCACATGCTCTCTCCACAATGAATGGCTTATTATTACACCGGAAAATCCTCAGAGTTTATTTAACTCAGAGTGCGCGTACAGATGGAGCCGGGGTTGCATTTGTATGCACTCTGTGACGCATCTGTGTCACCTTAAAGCCTTTTAACCACTTTTAACCGTTATTTTAAACTTTAGTTGTTGAAAAATTTGTTAACGTTTTTAACTCAAATATTTGCTTCTGGGGGGTCCCTGCAACAACATATTTTCAGATGGGAGTCTACGGCCAAATACATAATAATTCTGGGGGTCCTTGACATGAAAAGGTTTGAGAACCACTGAGAAACAGGTTTTTCAGAAAACTGTCAGAATTTAGATGACATTTTGTAGAATCTGGTCTCAGGTTTTAATGGGTTAAAATGGATGGTAAATGGTAAATGGTGCATTCATATAGTGCTTTTTTCCAAAGCGCTTTATATAGATTGTGCATAACATTTATTCACACACCCTTTCACACACACACATTCATACACCGATGGCAGAGGAAACCATGCACCAACCTGCTCATCGGGAGCAATTAGGGGTCCGGAGTCTTGCACAAGGACACTTCGACACTAACTCTGGGAGAGCCCGGGATCGAACTGGAAACCTCATGTTCCCATCCGGCCGTTCTGCCGGCCGCTCTACCCCTGATAGCCACTGCCTACCAACCACGGATGAATTGAAATACTGAGGATTTTAATACAGCGTGTTGGCTGGTAATAACCCTGTCCTATTGGTAAAAGAAAACAGCATAATTATACTAATAATAGTAATACTGTTCATTTGTGCAGTGTACTATTAAAATACAGGAAAAGGGGGGCTTTGACACAGATGAGAGTCATGCAGGACTCACAGAGATAAGCCGTTTTTTGATTTCCTGTAGAGAGGATCGTAAAATCAGAGAGTGCTTGGGAGTGCGATTACACCTACTGTAATAAAGTGCCCTTGATGAGACCGGCTCAAAAGTGAGTGAGGGGGCCGAGGTGAGTGACATGGATTATGGACCTACGGACGGATATGACAGAGGAAGACGTACGCCGCTGTGATATATGACCAGTGGTGTGTGAAGTAACTGAGTACATTTACTTAAGTACTGTACTTAAGTACATTTTCGTGGTATTTGCAGGCTACTTTACTTGAGTATTTCCAATTTCCAATACTTTTACTTCTACTCCACTACATACAGTATATTTCTGATCCAAATATTGCACTTTCACTCCACTACATTTATTTGAAAACTTTAGTTACTATAGTTACTTTGTAGAATAGATTTTGATTATTAGGCCTATTACAAAACATATAGGCTACATTAACCACTTCAGCCCTACATACATTTCGGCCATTTGAGAATCTACAAGCATTGATCTGCTATTTTCAACGGATTATTTTACATTTGAAAACTCTCCACGATTTAAGTACATTTTGATGTGAATACTTTTGTAATTTTACTTAAGTAAAGTCCCTCTCCCTCTCTCTCCTCTCTCCCTCTCCCCCTCCCTCTCCCTCTCCCCCTCTCCCTCTATCAAATTGGACCCACCTCCCCCTCCTATTCCATCTGATGTTGAATAAACAGCAACAAGGACAGCTGGTAGAGTAGTGGCCAGAGTACCAGCAGCAGCAGGGTGACGGGTCACAGTTCAGTCTAGATGGAGCCAGCCAGACAGACACAATGTTGACAGATGAGGCCAGGATTCACAGCCAGATTATTGTTTTTAATCATTGCTTTCCCTCTCTCTGCGCTCCCTTTTCTTTCTTTCCTGGAAAACAACAACAATAATGGAGCTTACACAAAAACAATTTTCACCCACTGATTTACATTTGTGAGCCGCTGATGTGAAAAATAATAACTGATTCTGATTATTTAACCAGATTCACACTAGTGTCCCGGTTTTGGGGCAAATCTTCAAAAATCATTTTTTTTTACCATAATTCCTTTAAAGGAAATTGTAAATAGCAAAATTAGCAGATTTAGCTCACAACACATTTGTGATTGCCTATAGAGGGTATGCGTGTGACATCATCATCAAACCAGGAAGTTATGCAGGAACACCTACTGAGTGGCCTTGACAGCCCATACATCCACACAGAAAAGTCTTATCTGATTGCATTAAACAACATTAAACAATGTTAAACTCACTTTGCCTGTTGCTTTGCCACCCGATTTGCCACTCGATGTGCCATTCACTTTAAGCATGCGCATACTCTCTATTGTCTGTAATTGTTTTGCAGCAAAGTATATATCAACATTGGAGAAAACAATAGCCTAGAACTGGAGGTCTAGAACTTCATGTCATGTGATCAGTGACATCACAAAGGTGTACTCTGCAGGCCAAAGACAAGCACCCAGCTCTCCAATGTTGAAGCGCTTGGCCCTACTGGTCAGAGCTGGGACTGCAGGCGGACCCGTGGATTTATGACAAGGAAACCCCCGCATCTGGGCTTTAACATTGAGCACTTCCGCATTTTGGACACCACATTTTGGTGTGCAAATAGAAAAAATGCGGAAGTAGAGCATTCTTCCGGGTGCTTCAAAACGCCACTGAGCAACTTCCATCGAAATGAATAGCAGGGGGCGGGGCAGTCCGCCCTCTATCCTTTATATCTCTACGGCCAAAGAGTACATCTTTGTGATGTCACGGATCACATGACACAAAGTTCTAGACCTCCAGTGGTAGGCTAAACAGAAGAGGGGAACTTTATTAATATTTCCACACAACAACTCTAAGGTATATTAATGGCATAGTTCAATGATGAAAATGAGTGGTATTCCCCTTTAAGTGGTCAAAACACAACTTTAAATGCATTGCATTTTCTTACCGACAGGTCGACGGGTCAATGAGTGGGTGGATAGCTCTTTTTTTTTTTTCTTCTTCTTTTTTTAGCTCCACAGAAAATGTCCCTGCCAATCCGAATGAAATAAATGGTGTCTAAAAAGATTAGTGTTTTATTGTTGGTGAGAAGGGCAGCTAAAAATTGCAATTGTGTGTAAAGCAGCAACAATGCGCTAGATTGGCTGTCACTCTGGGGGGGGGTAGGCGACCGGAAATGGGCTAATATAACGGCATAAAACTGCCCCAAAACGGCTCCAAAACCGCAAAAATGTTGCGCGCACGTGAAGGGGGGCCCTTCGAGCTTCAGTGCCCAGGGGCCCTCAGAGGTGTTAATCCGGCCCTGCTGTTGTCTTTCAGCACTAGTGCGTATGGTAACTCATTACATCTTAGAGGACAGACACTGTTGTCTTTCAGCACTAGTGCGTATGGTAACTCATTACATCTTAGAGGACAGACACTGTTGTCTTTCAGCACTAGTACGTATGGTAACTCATTACATCTTAGAGGACAGACACTGTTGTCTCTCAGCACTAGTACGTATGGTAACTCATTACATCTTAGAGGACAGACACTGTTGTCTTTCAGCACTAGTATGTATGGTAACTCATTACATCTTAGAGGACAGACACTGTTGTCTCTCAGCACTAGTACGTATGGTAACTCATTACATCTTAGAGGACAGACACTGTTGTCTTTCAGCACTAGTACGTATGGTAACTCATTACATCTTAGAGGACAGACACTGTTGTCTTCCAGCACTGCGTATGGTAACTCATTACATCTTAGAGGACAGACACTGTTGTCTTTCAGCACTAGTGCGTATGGTAACTCATTACATCTTAGAGGACAGACACTGTTGTCTTTCAGCACTAGTACGTATGGTAACTCATTACATCTTAGAGGACAGACACTGTTGTCTTTCAGCACTAGTACGTATGGTAACTCATTACATCTTAGAGGACAGACACTGTTGTCTTTCAGCACTAGTACGTATGGTAACTCATTACATCTTAGAGGACAGACACTGTTGTCTTTCAGCACTAGTACGTATGGTAACTCATTACATCTTAGAGGACAGACACTGTTGTCTCTCAGCACTAGTACGTATGGTAACTCATTACATCTTAGAGGACAGACACTGTCTTTTGCCGTCTCAAAATGTGCCAGCTAGGGCAACTCGATCGAGTGCCTCCTCTTTCCTACCAAGGTGGCGCCAACGCAAGTTATGTTTAGAGCTTGTAAGTGGAGGTCGCAGAGATGTCATGACCCTGGGACGGGCAGGGGGTCACGGCCCGTACTGACCTTATGTCTATGTTTCCTCCATGCATGAATGTTATCAGCCGCTATGAACGACAAGAGGAGATGCATGGGGATTAGATTACTGAGCAACGGGCGATCATCAGGACAATGAATGGAGGGGGTGGGGGGGTGGGGGGGGACACTATAGACCACAGACAGCATGATAAACAAACTGAAGCCAAACCATTTATCAACCACAGGACCGCACTAATAAAACTGAGGCAAAGAGCCCAAGGCCGCAATATTACATACTTGGGAAGAAAGAGACATAACAGAGAGAGAGAGAGAGAGACAGTATCAATTCCATCAAATCATTACATACTTTGGAAGAGAGAGAGAGAGAGAGAGAGAGAGAGAGAGAGAGAGAGAGAGAGAGAGAGAGAGAGAGAGAGAGAGAGCGTCCATTCCATCAAAGCAAGGAAAGTGGATAGCAAAGAGCACGCTGAGGCACACAGCCCATTTAGTGACTGACTATTGGCACAAATCAGTGCAGTCATCCCTGTGGCTCATGTAGGCTGATTTAGGGCTGGCTCATATAAGACTTCAAATCAATATCAGCCTTATTTCAACATTTCTTTCACTCGGTGCCAATTGCCTATTAGCTGTAATCCTGGGCGCTACTCTCCCTCTGCCAATCTGCGGAGACCCCCTAACTAAGCTCATGCTTCCTCCAATGCATGAGGAGTGAGCAGGCCACTTCCTATCACCTGACAGGGGGGAGTTTCCCCGGAAGAAACCCCGTTATTCCAACCAGTTCCTTTCCCCTCCATCAGGCGCCCTTGATCCTGATTAATAAACATATATTTAAAAACTTAAAAAATATTTAAAAATGTAAAAAATATATTTAAAAACAATAGCAGATCTACAAGCTCACTGTGTCAATCAATCAATCAAGCTTTATTTATATAGAACAATTCAGATGTGTCGAATGTTGAAATATAATAAATTGAAAAACGTCTCGATGATTCGATAAACCTACGTAATGGGGTGAGCAAGATTAAGTTGGTAATTGGTTCTAAATATCAGGTTTGATATATTTTCCCAGCCCTATAATGTCTAGTAACTTCATCATTGCAGACATCCCTCTAGTGTTGATTTAGTCTACTTAAACTATGACGAAAAATGTTCGGTTGACTACCTTTATTCACAGAGGAAAACTAAATAAAAACTAACCTATGGTTACTAAAACTAAGACAAAATATATTGACAACAAAATAAAAACTAGACTAAAATGTTAGGGAGAGACTAGTGGAGAAGAGATCCAGTACTGAAAGACACGTCAACTAGACTAACTCTAAAACATTTCAGATGACTAAAATATGACAAAGACTAAGACTAAAAGTCAAATCAAAATGTGCTGTCAAAATCAACACTACATACATGTGTGGCTGATTCATGTATTAGTAGAACTTCTGTCTCCTATCAGATCCTACTGAAGGGAGTCTGCTGTGACGGGGGAGTTATGAGACCATTCATTTGCAGCCCCAAACAAAACTCTATTGCTGCGTTCACACGGGCAGATGTAAAAGATGCAAAGAAACAAAAAGATCATATGATATTTGTCGCTTTGTCACTTTGTATATCTGTTGCTCACACGATCGTTGATGCCATCAAGCGTGCGTCTGTAGTGACGTGTGTCATTGCAGCTGCACTTTGCATCTGGAAGTCGAACCCAGCTCGGCTTCAATTTGTAGCTTTGCATATAGCTTTTTCAGCAGCTACAAACGTGGGATGCATCTTTGTCCCTTCGTGTCACTGGCTTCCACTGACAATGAATGGCGGTCGACTGTATCTATGCATATATGCCCGTGTGAACGCAGCATATGCCTTCGTTTAAAAAAAACTAAAGTTAAAAACTTCAACCTCATCAAGTCTGTCTCTAAAATCTGATACTCGCCTTTTGAGAAGGCAGATTTGTGGAGGCCTTCTGAACGTGACATATTTTGTTTTTACAGGACAGCAATTAAAGGTGGTGTAAGTGGTAATGTGGTATTGTCTTTGTTAAAATAAGTGCTATACAGGCTCTTCAGTATATTCTGATCGGTTTGTTCAGTAACGATCTATCCAGCTCATTAGTAAACAAAGAAATTCAGGTCAGGATACCAATTTTATCCATTCAGGAGGAAGAACTCATACACAACAAAGGATACACAAATGAAAGTGGAAGTAATGAAACAACAAAGTAGATACATTTGGAACACTATACATTTGAACCTGTGTGTGGTTCTGTCGAGGAGCTGGAGAGATGGAGAGGCCCTGTTATTGAACATGTTGCAAAAATAGTATGTATTATTAAAAAAATATATATACAAGAAAATATCACTTCCAGCAGCGTTAAATGATACATTACCTACTATGGACACACTGTGGATATTGTCCTCTTCACAAACGGGACCGTCTCCATTATGGAGATGAACATCAGAACATATTTCCTTTTCTTTTCTTCCCCATAAACGGAAATAAATTGCTTTGACAATGAATCCTTAAAATTCCATTTACACATGCATGAGAGCGGCTTCAAATGTACTTTAAGGTAGCTTTCTATCCAGAAGGACATCATGGAAATGAATGGCTCCTTGGACCACTAATGCAGTAAATGCATTGTTGACTGGGCTTTTCCGCCGTGCATGTCTAATGCCTCCCGTTGTGTATATGCAGAGTGGTCTCTTAATCCATTCAGACCTGAGGACGCATCTCTGTCGCCTTAGCTTTTAACCACATTAACCATTATTTTAAACTTTAGCTGTTGAAAAATAGCAGATCTACAAGCTCATAGCGCGGCACCGAGTGCCGCGCTATGAGCTTGTATATCTGCTATTTTTGAAAAATCATGAAAACATCACAAACACAATCTTTGAATATATATTCTTTCACAGCAAAAGTTTTTAACTAAAATCTTTGCTTCTGGGTGGTCACTGCAAACAACATGTTTTCAGATGGGGGTCGGCGGCCCGAATACATATAATTTTGGGGGGTCCTTGACAGTTTGAAAGTTTGAGCACCACACTAAACACGATTTAGAAGACATTTTGTAGAATCTGGTCTCAGGTCTTAATCGTTTAAGAGCTGCCACGGTGCTGTTAACTCCCAGAATATGAATATACAGTATGAGACCCTGACAAGGTACAGTTGGAGGCCATCGATATTGTCCTTTTCTTTTTGCTGAGGTTTGCGTGATCTGCGCAAAAGGACAGTAACCCATTTTGGGCGGGAACCCCTTTTGGTGTTTTAAACATTATGTTATAATTTAGCTATTGAAAAATAGCAGATCTACAAGCTCATAGCGCGCCACCGAGTGGCGCGCTACGAGCTTGTAGGTCTGCTATTTTTGAAAAATCGTGAAAATATATATTTCAGAAAACTGGAGGATTTAGAAGGATTTTTTTTAAATTTTGAGGTCAGGCCTAAATGGGTCAAATGATAAGGGACAATATCGGTGGCACCCAACTGTACCACTTCTCTCTCCCTCCCTTCTCCATGCATTCCATCCCCTCTTCCTCTTCACCTCCTCCTCTCTCCCTCCCTCTCCCTCCCTCTCTCCATGCATTCCATCCCCTCTTCCTCTTCACCTCCTCCTCTCTCCCTTATCCTCCTCTTCCACTGCTGTGACTCTCATTCACCTGCTCTCTAACCCGCTTTCTCTCTCTGCCTAAAGGGCGCATATGCTGAAGAAGATATAGTTTCTTTGGGAGGGGAATAGAGAGAGATTTAACAAGTGTGCTGTGCACTATCCTGGCAACCGGCCCGAGACACGAATATAGCTACGAGGCCAGGAAATGCATGACAGATAAAAGACTAGAGTATGGAGTTGTAGAAGGCAGAATTAAGGTCAGTGACTGTGAGGAGGAGTGAAGTCTGGAGGGTTGTAAGAGTTACTTACAGCCGTAGCATTAATATGTAATAGCAATAGAATAAGTAGTCATAGTAGTGGCATTTAGTAGTAGAAGTAGCAGTAGGGAAAATATATATAAAATACTTCCTTTCTATAGGATCACATACACTTCTTTTACCTTTTGGTACTAGACATTGGGGATACAGTACAGTATGACTTTGGATTAGCACCATAAACAGAACGGAAGATGCAACCCTAACCCTAAATCTAACCCTTACCCTAACCTCAGTTAACTGGCCACGTTAAGTAAACATAAAGCGAAGTTGGTGTATAGCGCAGTATAAATGTACCTTACAATTTACAATTTAAGGAACGATCTCGTACTGTACTGTACTGTTCGGCCCTTTTCATAATATTTATCTGTGGAACCGAGTCAAACTAAATGTAATGCCAGGGTGCATGTCAGGGTGGTGGGGTTCCCAGTTCAAATGGGATCATTTTGTCACAGCCTTACAAGTTTGGGAATTCTTGGACTAGAATCAATGTATGACACCATCGACCATGCATGGAGCGCTCACAGTCCATTATGTGACTGCTAGCCTGGCCCAGCCTGTGTGGTTTCTGGTCTAGAGGGGCGGGTGGCCCAGCCTGTGTGGTTTCTGGTCTAGAGGGGCGGGTGCCTGTGTGGTTTCTGGTCTAGAGGGGCGGGTGCCTGTGTGGTTTCTGGTCTAGAGGGGCGGGTGGCCCAGCCTGTGTGGTTTCTGGTCTAGAGGGGCGGGTGGCCCAGCCTGTGTGGTTTCTGGTCTAGAGCAAGGGGCCAGTGAGGCTATTCAACGTTGAAGCTCTGGGCCCTAGTGGTAGGAGGAGGGACTACAGGCGGACCCGTGGATTCATGACCGGGAAACCCCGTGCAGCTGGGCTTTAACATTGAGCGCTCGGTTGCACTTCCGCATTTGACCACCAAAATTTGGTGGTCAAATGCGGAAGTAGACGTTCTGAGACGGTACTTCCGGCAGTCTTCCGGGTGCTTCAAAACGCCACTGAGCAACTTCCACTGACATGAATAGCTGGGGGGGCGGAGCTTCGCGCCAGTTCAGTCTCTATCCTTTTATATACTCTATGGTCTAGAGGGGCGGGTGCCTGTGTGGTTTCTGGTCTAGAGGGGCGGGTGGCCCAGCCTGTATGGTTTCTGGTCTAGAGGGGCGGGTGGCCCAGCCTGTGTGGTTTCTGGTCTAGAGGGGCGGGTGCCTGTGTGGTTTCTGGTCTAGAGGGGCGGGTGGCCCAGCCTGTGTAGTTTCTGGTCTAGAGGGGCAGGTGCCTGTGTGGTTTCTGGTCTAGAGGGGCGGGTGCCTGTGTGGTTTCTGGTCTAGAGGGGCGGGTGCCTGCAGTGGTTTCTGGTCTAGAGGGGCAGGTGCCTGTGTGGTTTCTGGTCTAGAGGGGCGGGTGCCTATGTGGTTTCTGGTCTAGAGGGGCGGGTGCCGGTCAAAAACACTCGGTGGATCCTACACCGATCTGAGATCTTTTCAATGCTCTTCATATTTTACTACGGAAAGTCAGGTATAATCCACCAAAGTTTTAGATCTATCAGACACGTAGGCCCTTAAAACAAGGCTCCAGATATCCCTAAACAAACTGGTCAGGCTACTTGGCCTTACTCCCAGAACCCACCTCACCCCTGCCCATTTTGATAGGCTTGAATGGCTTAGGGTTTACGACAGAGTACAGCAACTTGCAATGGGCCTGCCCTGGTCTACAAGATTTGCTAGTCTATAGACTCTACGCCACTAAGATACCAATGTATCAAAATACATCCTTAATGTCAACGAAGTCCACAATCACAACATCAGAGGGAGTTCAACAAACCATGTGCAACCCAGATTTGGCTCAAACAAGGGGTTAATTAATTTCACACTCCTATGCCACTAAAATGTGGAACGCCCTACAAACAGCCATTAAGAAATGTGAATCGCTAGACTCCTTCAAACCCGCTCTCAAAGGGAACTTACGGGGGCGATACTGCCCCCTGTAAAAAAGTTAACTGAACTGTACCCATTCTACAAACTGTGAATACAAATTTCAATCAATCAATCAAAACGTCCAAAATAGGGGTGCCAACATGTGTGCCAACATGTTGGACTTGGAGCAGCTGTACACAGTGGTGACTTCTGTTACAATTCTCTCCTAAAGCGTGGGAAGAGGATCAGGGACACCTTCAGACCAGCTGTTGTTCCAGAGGATGAACCGTGTCAAGGACACAAGGAGGGCTGGTGTAATTGTATGTTTAATCTGTGTGTAAACGTATAGAACTGCCTATGGATGCAAAAATACATTTCAGCGTAAACCAGGCGGCAAGCATTCACCGCCGGAAATGAGGCCATGCAATGCAGAGTGGAAATACTTAAACGCTGCAGCTCTCATTAAATGGCCTAGAGGGCGGCGCTATTTCCCCTCCTGCTGGCTGTAGCAGACGTTTCATGTAATTAAATTCAAAGGGCATTTGACTTATTTTGATTTTACACTTGATTTTATTACCTTAAGTTAGTAAACATTATTATATAAATACTTAACCGCTAGTTTAAAGATGGAGTGCCGTGATTTATTTTTTACTTGTTCTGTGTCCATGGAGTTAACATAAGTTCAGGTGGGTGGTGCTAAGGTGAAAACCAAACTCAATGAGCAAATCATTATCTGTCCCTCATAGCCTCTTTTGTTGCTCCCTCTATTCCGACTATGTCCTTCAATACAGACACATTACACTCTGTCTAGACGTTACTCCCTCATTACTTGTGTTTAAAGTGAATTGAACACTTTTTAAAAAGGATAAGAACTCAAATGTAGAAAAGAGGTGAACATTTTTGTGGCTGTCGATTGACACATGCGGGCGCACGCACAAGCACACGCACACACGCACACACACACACACACACGACAACCAATGAGCAGGGCCCCAGCTGTTGCTGCCCATGTAACCACAATATATGCTCCCCGAGGGCTTAAGAGTAAACAGAGAACCTATGTACTGCCATGTGCCTATGTGAGTGTGCCTCTGTGCATGCACACAGTCACATCTTCAGTGTACATTTGTACAAATCTAACCCTTTTGTACACTCTTCACTTCTGGGTCCGTTTGGTTACATTTGCACACACTCAGGATTTTAATGTGAATTTGGTTGACATTATTCCTTTCTGCAGTAGACTGCCGACCGTGCATGAATGTGCTTGTACAATAACTACTGCATAAGCGTCAGAGGAATTTAGTTTCCGCTTAATGAGAATCTTCACGGACACATTTTGCTTTTCACCTTGCTGGCAATGTTTTTGTGAAGGTTGTTCTTGGTTAGAAAAATGTGTGTATATGTGTCACAAACACATTTCTTTATGCGCGTGCACGTGTGCATGTGTGTGTGCACGTGCGTATGCATGTGCATGTGACTGTGTGTGTACGTGTGACTGTGTGTGTGTGTGTGTGTGACTGTGTGTGTCTGTGTGCGTGCGTGCGCTTGTGTGCGTGCGTGCAATGTCTCTGGATAGTATCTCTTTTGCTCGCATTTCCATGCAGTCTCATTAAATGTGGTTTCTGGCACTGTGCACAGTGCTCTCGGGGTGTGGTGGTGGGAGCTAGAATTTCAGACACTTATGAGTGTGTGTGCGTGTGCGTGTGTGTGTGCGTGTGTGCGCGTGCGTGCGTGCGTGCGTGCGTGCGTACGTACGTGCGTGCATGTGGCAGGGACTTCAGTCAAAAAGACTGGTAAAATGGCCAGAGATTGAGTGGGAACCGATGACTAGTGAAGTGAAATCCATCTGCATTTACATCTATGGGGAAGATGGAGTAAACTGGGTCAGAAATCGTAGTAAAAAAGTGCACATTCGATGACTGTGATGCTTGAGTTGCTTGGGTTAGTGCAAATCAATACATTATAGTTAGTGAGTGATCTCCTTTTATCATAATGATGAAACATGGTTGGTTTCTTCCAGGATGCCCCCAGGGGTGTCACTAATGGTTTGATGAGATATGACAATGACCTGTCCTGTCCTGAATCATATGGTATGGCCTTCACCAGATCCCAACCATATTTGAACGCCTAATATAATGGGAGATTTTGGAACAATGTGCACCACCGTCCAACACCAAACATCAAAACACCAAATGAGGGAATATATTTTGTTAGAATGCTGTTCTATACCTCCAGCGGAGTGTGCCTGTGGCTTTTATACATAACTAATGCTAAGTATTAACAAAAGCTTGTAACAAAATAATTACTTCATTGGATCCACTGAAAAGTTACGGTTACAGTGACAATATGCATGTGTGTGCATCCGTGCGTTTGTTGCGACTGCAGGTCGCATTTACTATGAAATCGTACATTTCCCTTTAGTCACTCATTATCCCCATACATGGGAAAGCCCCAAATATGCCTAGGTCTCGTGACATCATCAGGGATGGAGATCCCTGATGTCATAGTAAATGCGATGTGCCGTCGCAATTAAGCTATATATGGAGATCCCTGATGTCATCAATATTGGCCAACAACTCTACATCTGACCTCAAACCTCAAACCCTTAGATCTCCATATATGGATATTTGGATATATGCATATTCCATATGTTGATCCTTCCCCATCCATCCTTCCTCTTCCATGTCTCCCATTTGACTGATACCTGTACATTCAAACTCTTGACGGGCCTGCCCCAAAGTTATTAGTGCAGCCGGCGAAAACTAGAGTTCTCAACAGGCCCGAAAATTAAGGCCCGGCCCTACCTGTGCCCTCATCAAACCCTGTACACTCAAGAGAATGTCCCTGACTCCCCGCTACCACCCTTAGATCTCCATATATGGAGCTGACCTGTTCTGACATTCCATATGTTGATCTGACCTCATCAAACCCTGTACACTCAAGACATGCTCCTTATATGGACAGTACAGAATTCATTCCATGTTGATCTGACCCCCCCATGCCAAAGCGCCAGCGCTCGCCCAGCAGTCTGCCGTCAACGAGGCGGATGCGTCCTTTAGGGCAAGGTTACTTCTCGCCCTTAGGCCTCTTACTGGTATGTAGTATATTATGTATAGGACTCAAGCACATTACACAGGGCTGGACATTTACTAGAGGGAATGCACCGTATTAAATTGAAAATCCAGTCCGTGTCATTTATATCTGGGTTCCTTACAAATTCCTGGCAGAAGTGAACGTACTTTATATACAATTCTCTGCCTCCTTACTGTTCTTGCTAGTCATATTAAAGCTCTAGTGGCTAATTTATCAAATAGTTTATGAAATAACATTCTCAACTGACACGTCAGATGAAAATCTGACGTGTTATTTTTATATATTTGTATCCCTTGTGTGTCTCTGAAACACCTCCCGCCAGCCTTTATCCAACTCTTCCAGATTTCTCTGTTTCATCCCTCGCTGAAGTCATTCATTCATCTTGGCCACAGACAGACCACACTGCACTGGTGCATGATGCATCTCTCCTCCGTATCCCTCCCTCTTCAGGTGGGTTCAGACAGACCACACTGCACTGGTGCCTGATGCATCTCTCCTCCGTATCCCTCCCTCTTCAGGTGGGTTCAGACAGACCACACTGCACTGGTGCCTGATGCATCTCTCCTCCGTATCCCTCCCTCTTCAGGTGGGTTCAGACAGACCACACTGCACTGGTGCCTGATGCATCTCTCCTCCGTATCCCTCCCTCTTCAGGTGGGTTCAGACAGACCACACTGCACTGGTGCCTGATGCATCTCTCCTCCTTATCCCTCCCTCTTCAGGTGGGTTCAACTCGGTTCAGAAGAACTTTACATTTCGTGTGTCGGTGCGGAGACTGCCACTGTGGCGCTACTTGTTGGGAGCGAGTGACAAAGTTGGAGCTGCAGCTGTGGGTGTCTGTGATGTGGTGCAGACTGATGGCGGAAAAAAGCGTGACATGGGACAATGACGACAACAATATGCATGCACGCACGCTCGCGCACACACACACAAACAGCTCGCTCCACCACTCCACTTCCTCTCTCTGTGTTGAACTCCATGGAGCCATTCGTCATCATTGTCACTCTCTTGATCGTGCAAAGTGAATACACGCCTGCACTCACACACAGCGCACGCACGCACACACACACACGCACACACACCCCCCATGTCCTCAACATCTGTATGCAATGCATTATAGTTCGTTCTTTTATGTATTGGCTGTCATTTTTGAGTCATGAGTATTTTAGTTTTAAGTTAGCCAATAAATCTGCAATTTATATTTGTGAAACATTAAGCCGTGATTATCATATAGGCAATTTATTTGTATCGTGCGTGCGCACACGCACACGCACACACACACACACACACACACACACACACACACACAGCACCAAATTGCACCAAAACCAAGGCACATGCATGCTCAGAACTGTGAATGATTTAGGTCACTAACTGATAGGCAATACTGTATATTCAGCATGCACTCATTTTCACATCAATGAATGTGATATTATTATATAATGGAGCACACGCTGTTTGTTTATGCATAATGTATGCATGTTGGCAGGATGACTTGATGTGGCATTATACAACACACTTGCGCACATAGCTTTGTACTGTACAGTATGTGACAGGAAAGGCAGTCCAGGTGTGTGAAAAGCGGTGTGAGTGAATAGAGCCGTGTAAACACAGTGCGTGCAGCTGGGGCTGTGGTGAACAATACATAATGTTAACCCTTGAACTCCCATTGACGGTATTGACGGAATTAATCAATAAATCCAGACCTCCCGTTGACGGAATTGACGGGCTGTCAATCGGGAGCCTAATCGGGACCTTAATGTAGCAAAATGTAGCATTTTTTGGCTAATTTGGCTAACGGCCGATGTAATGTTCCTAAAACCGGCCGAAATCCGCGCGTGCATGGTTGATCACGCACGCGCATGATCGCGCATGCATCGCTGCGTAAAATGCGATGTGTTGGGCTTGATTAGAGCTTAATTTGACTTAGTTATGAAAAATACGATGATAGCTTAGCATTCCGGACATCTGATGTTGTTGCACAGTAGCAAAGACACTACCGGATATTTTGATCCAAACCGGAAGTGGTCATCGTTCACTCGCTCCCTTTGGTCAGAATCTGCACAATGGTGACGTTACCGCCACCATCAGGACTGATTGTCCCAATACTATAGTCTTGCCCCGTCAAAATGAGATATAGTGTGTAAATCGCAGATTTTTCTTTTGGCATTAAAATGATGAATTAAAAATATGAATATATGTCACAAAAGGGCTGCTATTGGGGGTGGCACCCCAAGGGTTTTAATGACAACTGTAGGTAGACAGATTAGGTTGTCAACTACAGTACCGTAGCTGTACAGTAGTGGTGCTGCACGGTTCTTGCTCAAATGTGAATCTCAATTTTCCTCCACAAGAATTGAGATCACTCATTTTTTTTCCATGAAAATATGTATTGTCTATATTTTATTTTTTGTCTTGGTCTGTAGTTGCTGGTTACTACGTTCAAAATGTGGCATCTGGATTGAGCTTGAACTGTGGCTTTAAACAGACAACATCAAAGTACTTGACTTAAACCTCTCTTAACACTTATGATGCCGAGGACGTCCCCACATGTCCTATCAAATAAGACTGCAGGGTGCCTGGGACGTGTGGGGACGTCTTAAGGTCTTTCTTTGTCTATATAAATCGGGATCGCTAAAATATTTTTTGACAAGGCAATATTTATATTTTATAGAACACGGTTATGCCATATCACAATAGTACAATATCCAAAATCACAGAGAAGTCCAGTCTATCCAGTCTAATATCATGATATGGATATAACATTGATACTAGGGATGTCCCGATCCCTTTTTTTTGCTACTGGTCCGATTCCGATCACTTAAAAAGGACGTGATCGGCCCCGATTTACGAGCATGTGATCGGATGGGGACATCCCTACTTATGCTATTTAGATTTTATTTAAACCACTATAAACCCAATCATCACACAAGCATTCACACACTATCGTTGGAGGCATCCACGCAAGCAGTTGACCGTCTTGCTCCTCAACATGATGCCAGAAGGAGGATCGTACCAAAAACCTTCCATTCCTTCCCAGACAACCACTCTCACCACCTCACTGTAACACGTTCAAACACGCACACGCGCGCACACACACACACACACACACACACACACACACACACACACACACACACACACACACACACACACACACACACACACACACACACACACACACACACACACACACACACACGCGCACACGCACACGCACACGCACACGCACACACGCCAGGTGTGCGTTTGACACATGGTGATAATGGCATGCAGGCATGACTAATACACACAGACTCTTACTGGTGAGAATAGGGGTTAGGCTGGCCATATGGAGGCCATCACTCACACCTAGTGATCTAATGATAGCAGTAGAAGATCTATGCCATTCGATGATGGGCTTATGGTCTCCCAACACCAGATGACATTATAGACAATCATTTACTTGAAAGTTAAAAGAAGCACACACACCAAGAGCTGATTAAAGTGCTTGAAGCGAGACCGAGAGTAAACGGAGGAGAGGTGTGTTTGGCATGGGTAGCTAAGGGGATGGTAGTTAACTGAGGGAGGAGAGGAAAGACAAGAGTCAAATTTCATAAATCACCAGCTCGGCTCCTCTCGACAAAATTGAAAGAAACATCGTGACTTCGTTAAGGACTGGAGGATCAAATGCATGAATCAAAACAGCGCACAGCCAGCCCTCTGACAGAAACACACAGCCAGCCCTCTGACAGAAACAGAGGTGTCGTCCCAATTTATTTGACCGTGGCTCTATTGCGTCAGCGGTGCTTTTTATGTTTCCCCTTTCATCCCTCCGCAAAAAAGGGACCCCATCTCTGTGCCCAGTGGATGAGATAAGCAGGGCAGATCATAGTCTGACAAACCCAGGGCGAGATGGAGAGGATGAAAGGGGGGAGAGGGAGGAAGTGATAGATCTCTGGGTTGGTTAAAGAAAGGTCCTGTCATTACCTGACAGACTCCTGCTAAGAATATTAAATGTGAATCAGCTCGCTGCAGGAATGTGTTGGTTTGCCCAGACACTGGGTATACACACTTTACAAGAGCGGTGTCCCCCTACAGCAGTGGTCCGCCATAATACTGTGTTGATAATGGTTTCGTGTCAATTTGTGACATTGTCACTTGTTGCAGTTGAGCGTGCGCGTACACACACACACACACAAACCCTCTGTACACACCATTATCCATTCCATTCTCTTTTGGACTGCTTCAGGCACTTCTGACAGTAGCCTATGCCTACGTACAGACTACAGTAATTGACAGGTCACATGTGGACCTTTGATATGCTTTGATATTGTAGCTTGGTAAAAGGTGCGAGTGGCACAGCCAATGCATCCATTGTTGTCGGAGGAGCAGATTTTCTTTTCTTGCCATGGCCTTCAACTAGCCTGGGCCAGAGCTCCATTGACTGGGCCATGGCCCTCAACTAGCCTGGGCCAGAGCTCCATTGACTGGGCCATGGCCCTCAACTAGCCTGGGCCAGAGCTCCATTGACTGGGCCATGGCCCTCAACTAGCCTGGGCCAGAGCTCCATTGACTGGGCCATGGCCCTCAACTAGCCTGGGCCAGAGCTCCATTGACTGGGCCATGGCCCTCAACTAGCCTGGGCCAGAGCTCCATTGACTGGGCCATGGCCCTCAACTAGCCTGGGCCAGAGCTCCATTGACTGGGCCATGGCCCTCAACTAGCCTGGGCCAGAGCTCCATTGACTGGGCCATGGCCCGAGTTGCTCAACAGACTCTACGCTTCTTCTTGGCGCGTCGCAAATCTAGGGGGACACATCATAGCGTGCACTCACTGTACCGCGCATCGTACCGTGCACCGTACCGAGCCTGCGCCTGAAAAAATACTGACCACACGCCGGCCGCTACGACCAAAACACCACTGGCAGTATATGAAACACAAAAAATGTACTCACGCCCTAGGAAAAATGATGCTTCCATTGTATTCCATTACATTAACAGTATAGTACAAGACATGCACTCAAAGAAACACACAAACCCACAAGTTTTTGTAAGGTATACAATATTAAAAATGTGTATACGGGTGATCAATCTGGCTATTGTGGCAGGTAAACACAGCTGACGTTAATAACTTTCACATATTGTGAATAAATATATGTTCATTTAGGTGTTACTGTGCCAACATAGAGCCTCGGTCCCAGGCTTACTCATTTGCGAAGAATGTTGATGTTTCTGGGCCGGAACATCCGTATTTTCCCCGGATACAATATTTTTCGGCCAATTTCAGTACACTTTCATACACAGAGAATATAAATAGATTTGTAAAGAGTCAATGTAATTTCCTTCAGCGGTACTTCTGCCAAATTCCAGCAATGCACTCTAGAGCGTAGAACGTAGGTCTTGCCCAGTGTGGTGGCAACATAGTCAAATCCAGTTATGCTGGCACACACACAACAAATAAATGAAACACCTCCGCAATTAATGTTACACCTTCAGCTGCGTTTAACCGTCGAAATAGCCATAGTAAGAGTCTATTTTTTATTACAGCATAACATTATAAAAACACATTTCAAATTTTCATGGATACAAAATGTTATGTAATACCATGTTATGTAATCCTTTTTGTTATCTCTTTGAGATCATACTTTTGTCCCTTTTTGTCCGTCCGTCCACGGCTAATCTCGTAAACCGCTGGAGCAATCAGTACCACATTCCGTGTGCGCATTGCCAATAGGCCAAGGAATTCATCCATCCATCCATCTTCAGCGCTTATCCGTAGTCGGGTCACGGGGGCAACAGCTCCACCAGAGAGCTCCAGACTTCCCTCTCCAGAGAAACATTAGTAACTTCCTCCTGGGGGATCTCGAGGTGTTCCAAGGCCAGTGTGGTGATGTAATCCCTCCATAATAATAATTAATCCCAGTGGGACGTGCATCGAGGACCTTCCTAGGGCATCCTAACCAGATGCCCGAACGACCTACTGTAAGCCGGCTCCTTTCCAGACGAAGAAACAGCGACTCTACTCCAAGTCTCTCTCGCACAAATGAAGTTCTCACCCTATCTCTAAGGGAGATGCCAGCCACCTCATTTCGGCCACTTCCTATAATATTATTAATGCAATTATATTATTATTTAAGTGTTATTATATATATTTCCTATATTATGAATTCTTATGAATAGGCGACACATTATTGTGAAGATTTCTCAATATTTCGGACATTCTACAAATTCATAATCTCAGATCACCATCCATATTTGGATGTCAATATGCCGTGATATTGATGATGTCAGATGATCTGGCGGAGGTGAGCGCTCCCCTGAGCGCACCTTTGTTTGTATTTTTCAACACGCAGCACAGATATTGTAAAAGAAAAGCCACAGTATGCTCCGGTGTTATGTTTCAGCAGTGGTAGAAATTAACTAAGTACATTTACTTAACACATTTCCTGCCGGGATGTTTTCTTGCACCTCAGTAGGCCGAAAACAACAAAAAACTACAAATCGTGGGTCCTGTGACCGGCCATCTTAAACCGGAAGTAAGAGTCGGTCAATCGGGTCCCAAACTAGCATGCAAGACGATAATATGCTAGGGTATGCCCAGTTCGTCCGGTTGAAAATAGCCGATCTTGAGTTGCATTGGTGTGGTTGACCTTGAAACGGTTTTGTTGCGAGGAGTTGTAACTGGTGTGGTTTGGGCTTTACTTAAAGGGCCACTTCACCCCTTTTGCAACCATAGCTTATTTTAATGATGTTTAGGACACAAGAAACGCTTTCTTGGGGTTTTTATGTGTGTAATATGTTTTAGATATTTTAGTTATGAAGCCATGTTCATGACCAAAAACCTGTCATGAACATGGTCTCACTTCCTTCCTGGACTACAAAGTCACACCTCCATGCAGCCTCCCCCCTCTCCACAAGGAGGGAAAGTGCACTGAAACATTATGGGCATTGTAGGAATTCAGCAATCCAGTTAAACACACAGACTTTATTATTGTTCTGGCCATGGGGTGCAAATTTCAATTTGTGCTACTGTTATCTATACCAGGGGTTCTCAACGTTTTTGGCCGGGGACCCCCGGAAATGCTTTGGCAATGTCTCGGGATTGTTATAATTTAGCTATTGAAAAATAGCAGATCTACAAGATCATAGCGCGCCACCGAGTGGCACCCTACGAGCTTGTAGGTCTGCTATTTTTGAAAAATCGTGAAAATAAAATTTAAAAAAAAACTGGGTCGCGACCCACGGGTTGAGAACCCCTGATCTATACTACAAATACTATTAACATTGAGTGACTGCAGTTTCTGACTGCGGTGAAATGTCCCTTTAAGTAAAAAATGCAAGTACTTTGTCAGCTACCAGACAGTTAGGTAACCAATAATAGCAAAACAATCTATTCCTGGAACATTAAGTTAAGCCACGCTGCAGACAATGTGACTGCTTCACTGTTTACTCATTATGCTCTCTCTAAGGTCCGTTTAGCACACTACTCCTCACTGTTGTCACGCTAATCTAATACAGCTTGTTTGTCCAAAATGGCCACTGTGGTTATAGTTATTACACTATTTTGGACTCTTATGAGATTTTGTCTGTTGTAATGGTATTAATGTGTGTGTGTGTGAAATCTGTGAATACAAATAATTAGATTGCTTTTTTCCCCCCATGGTTTTTGTCTTGTCTATTTTTGCCAGCATCAATACAGTGAGGATCTGTAGGAAAATATGCGAAGGCGCACGTGTTTGAAGCGACAGGCCAACCTAGTCCATCAGTGGTATTACAAGAAGATGCCACTACTAATAGGAAGCAGCATCCTTCATCCCGTCTAACAGAGTATGGTCTTTGTTTGCCAATATGGTCAAATTAAGCATTCCCTCTATTGTAACCACTAGTTTGCAGTGGGAGAATCCCTTTAGAAAATAGCCCACTTAACAGTCAACGTTGTAGTCAGCATGACTGCTGTGAAATACACAGCTGTCTGTCTCTTTCTCGAGTTTCCCCATAGATAAATAGTTGTTGTGGAAATAATAAAAGTAACTGCTGATTCCACTGTGCATTGGGACATTTCAGTCCATTACACTGTACAGAATGTGCAGCTCATTCAAGCATTGCCTGCACCTCTGCAATGCATGCACTAGCTACTGGACAGTAGTACTGTACTGACAGCAGCGGCATGCAATTTAGCACAGCGGTAGGTTCAAGCATTTCTGGTCAATGGTGCGTTAATTAATGAAATCACCGGAGGTAGTGTGAACACCTGACTATACATGGCAAATACTGTATTGCCTAATTAGCCTCGCATAGCCAGCCTTCATCTGCCTTTGCAATGCATATTGCCCCAGGCAGATGGTCTGACCCGTCTCAATTGTGGGAGGACTTCACGGCCGAAGTGGTGACGAGCCAACCAGATTTGTCTGGAACCAGGCTATAACCAACCAGGGCCCAGTATGCAAATATTGGGCAGGAGGACATAGCAAAAGAATATCTAATACTGAGAGGGATAAGACCAATATCCACGCAGTGATATTAGTATCGCTATGCAAGGCTATTCCCGAATTAGGATTAAATGGTCCAGTTTTTCATAATGATGTGTGGCCTGCAAGCAAGTTCAGTGTCACTTGCAGCTGAACCAAACCAATTTAAGCTGCTCATTCCATTGTTGTTGCTCTTGTTGTCACACACACACACACACACACACACTCACACCATCTCAGCTACTTGCAATGCAATTGACCATATGCAGACCGCAGCCATTGGAAGCACTCGTTTTCTGTAAAGCAACTTCCAGCTGTCTCCTGCATTACATATCTGTGTAAATTCGAAACAGCTGGTATGCAGGGCTGTTGGAGTGATATCCAACGAGCACTTCCAAACTCAAACACTTGGAAAAATAAACACCTGCACGGGATTTCTTGACAGAAACTAGCTCAAAACATGTCTACACACAGTGGATTTTTATGAAACAAACACTGATTTTGACGTTGTTTAATACATACTATGGGCTGTCAATGGAAAATTGCACGTAGTTACCACCTTGCCATTAACTTAATGCCAAGATGGCTGCAGTGTGTCTCGGCCCCACCCCTCTCCGTGTTTTAGGATCCAAGATGGCTGCAGTGTGTCTCGGCCCCACCCCTCTCCCTGTGTTTTAGGATCCAAGATGGCCGCAGCACCAGGAGGGGGTGGGGCAGAGGTGAGTGGGCGGGGTCGACATATGACCTTACTGGGCTGCATTCAAGACACTTATTGTGTCTTGACACCTGACTTGTGTCTGAACACAGCTTTGATGGATGTGTTCTGCCCCCCCCCCCACCATCAAACAAAATGTTTGGTCAAACCATATGGGGTTCCATTGGAAATGCATTGGAGTGGCCATTAAACACAGACACAAGACAAACGCAAGACAGGTGTCTTGAATTTGTGAACGCAGCGCAGTAAGGCCACCCCCTCCTGGTGCTGCGGCCATCTTGGATCCTACAACACAGGGAGAGAGGTGGGGCAGAGAAAGGCCCTTATTCTTTGCTCCCGCCACCACCACGGCTCTACCTGTAGGATCCACTTTCCCCTGGAGGGGGTTGTGATATACTTCCCCCTTCTTAACAATACCAACCGTATAGCATCCCTATACTGGGCATGTCATCATAATAGGCGAACGTTTGACAAAATAGCAGATCTACACGCTCATCAACACATGAAACGCTGTAAGCTTGTAGACCAGCTATTTGAACTGATCTATGAACTGTATAATGTACTGTAGATTATTGTATTTGTTTGGCACTGCACACATTTAAATGGAGAATGAGTCAAATAATTATGTCAAATTGTTGAGGATAAAACTAAATGGGTTCATACAATTTTGTTCTAGTTTGAAACAGGATGTAACTAACTGTAGGTGAAGTGGGATTCTGTCTCATAGCCATTTATGTGATGAATTCACATTTGTCTCACTGCAGGGAGAAAAACAAAACGAGGGTGAAAGCATGGATTAATGTGGTCATTACGGGAGGATTCGGCTCATTGCGGTTTTGACGCCGAGACATGTAATCTGGCATTCAGTTAATGAACGTACAGGGATTCCGATTGGCTGCTTATAATTAGCTATAGTAGCTACAACGGTGGCGCACTAGAGTTTGATGCCGTTGGAAAAACTTCTATTCTATATCTCTGTGTCGCTGGCCATATATTAACTGAGCGCCAAAAAGGACAGTGATTTTAAGTTTAAGGTTCTGGGTCAGGTGGTTTAGGAGTAGAATTAGGTTCTGGTTAAATGAAGGCAATCTTGTCCTTACTTATGTTCTGCTCCGGGTCATTTCATTAGTAGCCTATTTAATACAGTGGACAAAAGTGTTAAGACTTCTGTCTTATATCTAATTTATATATAGAATAATATTGATTGTCAATATCAATGAACTAATATAGGTACCAGTACCAAGGCAGGTATGTACATCAGTGAAGGTCTTCCATTGTTGGGCTCTCTGCCTGCCTGCACACACTGATGTAGGCCTAGAGTGCGGATGACAGACGAGCAGCCGAGGGAAGGAATGGGATTTCACGCTTGGCAACGCTATCTCTGAATCTCCACCCTGCAGCTGCAACCAACCAACCACCGAACAACTAACCCTCTCTTCTCCTCCTCCCTCCACCACTCCACTTCCTCTCTCTGTGTTGAACTCCATGGAGCCATTCGTCATCATTGTCACTCTCTTGATCGTACAAAGTGAATACACGCCTGCACTCACACACAGCGCACGCACACACACACACACCCCCCATGTCCTCAACATCTGTATGCAATGCATTATAGTTCGTTCTTTTATGTATTGGCTGTCATTTTTAGAAATGTGATACTTCCTGAAGGATCTGCATGAATGAGTCATGAGTATTTTAGTTTTAAGTTAGCCAATAAATCTGCAATTTATATTTGTGAAACATTAAGCAGTGATTATCATATAGGCAATTTATTTTTAAAATGTGTATATGATGTAACCCTCATACTCTTCGGTTAGAGCACTGGTTCTCAAAGTGGGGTCCAGGGAACCCCAGGGGTCCTTAGATGGTCCAAGGGCATCCACAGCAATATGACATCAAAATCACTAGCATCAAAATCACATTGGAGTGTCATGCTTTGAAGACTATAGCTTTAAAAATGTAATGTCTAATAGACAAGCGTTTCAAGATTTTCCTTAGCGTTGTGAGTCGTGACAGCAATAAAACTCGTCTCTTCAAACCACCAAAAAGCTGAGCTTTGAAGCTAGCGTGAGCTAGTAGTGCACTAGCCTAGCGTAGCGACCAGCCCAGGGCCAGATTTACCACTGCATGGGCTAGGGGCCCCCGACTGGCGAATTGTATTGCAATTCAATTCAAGTGAGATTTGTGATTAGTTATTGTATATTTAACCACATAAATCTTGTATGGGGGTGAAGTGGGGGTGTGTGGCCAAATATATTAATTTGGGGGACCATGACATGAAAGTTTGAGTACCACTGGGTTAGACTAGGGGCCTAAAACCTTCCCTTCATGGACCGGCAACTTGTATCATGATGGTCATGTTTGGCGGGAAAGTTGGATAAGTCACTGCTGGTAAACCCCAGCCATATGAGCCACAAAATAAATAAAATGATGTAGTTTGGTGTCCTGTTTCCATGGCTACGGATATGGCAGAGAGCTGAAGTGCACAGGAATTGGTGGGGCGTATTACGCACAAAGGACAGGTCATTTTCACTGTGTCTGAAGCTGTGTGCTGCTGACATTCTGCTCGTCGCTCCTATAACTGGAACTGGAACTTTTAATAAAATCACAAGTTCTATAAATGTACAGGGTTGCACAATTAACCCAAAAATTTATCTAAACCTCTCGCCAGCTTAATCTTGTCAAGTAATTGTGTTGTATTTCATATACAAATTCTAATATTTTTTTTGTGTGCAAAAATAGCTGATATGACACGTTGCATGTGAGTTTGTTGTAGCCTGGCTAATAAGCCAGACCGAATCAGCCGTTGGCTGAGTCTGGCTTATTAGCCAGGCTAAGTTTGTTGTACATGAAAATGTATTATTAAAAAATAAAATCTAAAATGTATTATAATCATTTATATTAATAGTTCGATGAACTATAGCGCCTGTAATATTTACAGCATCTTAGCTGTTTGGTTCCCTATGTATTGGTACTTGGGTTTCAAAACCAGGTTGCTCCAGAAGCATACAGCTTTCTTACATAGTACTGGAAGTATACAGTTATCATACATACTGTAGTAACAGATCACATTTTGTAGAACAATCAGTTATCAAACGTTTTCATGTCAAGGAACCTCAAATTGATATCTGGCCGCAGACAAGTGAAAAGTCCCAGGGAGGAGATTCATTGATTTCATGAGAGAAGATTAATTGTCAACATTTTGTCACATTTGTTTACACATCATCATCATCATTGTTCATTGTTCAGATCATGGATTTCACAATGCCACGCCAGACTTCCCGGTCCTTCATTGCCATTCCCAGTTCCTGCTTACTGATGCATGTGTCCCTAGTGATGACATCAGGGAACAACAGTTTTCTACCTCTGGTCTGCTTTGAGGCAGGATTCAAGAGAAGAAGGGAAGATATAACCTCATGATCAGCTCTGTAGCAGTGGCCAGCAAACTGTGTTCTTCTGGATCGGACTAGTGAAGAAACACGGGGAAGGTCGATGGGTGGCTCAAGAGATTTTGCGCCCTCATTAGAAGGCGGGTGTAAGTGCCATGACTGCCATCCAGCCGTTTCTATAATTTCTTTGAAAGTGTCCATGTCTCAGAGCCAGAGTAGAATCGGCTCGACGGTCGTCCTAAATATTTTTACTTTGAACCTCTTACTAAGCTGGGATGACCAGATCTTATGCATGTCATTGCAGGCTGACCACATGCTGAGCCTGTGAGCTGTTTTCGGATAATGAAACACTGGTTTAGTGAGAACTTTGAGAAACACTGGTATAGAATAACCATAGGCAGAGATAAATCCCTCTCGGTAAATCTAAAACTGAACATAGTGTTTAAAGTTGCAGGTTGTTTATTTTGCTGCAGTAAACAATGTGGATTAAATGCACACCTAGTTAGTTGCTTCATTCTCAAATAGGATTTCCCCCCTTGAAATACAGTAGCATACATTTAGCCTATAACAATACAACAGACTGGCCTGGGCCATGGCTCAGTGGTCCAGGCACCTTGGCTGGTAATCCAGTCTGGCAGTGTGCCGCGGGTTCGACTCCCGATCCCGACAGCCTTTACTGCATGTCTGCCCCCCCATCTCTCTCCCCATTTCCTGTCAGCCTACTGTCTGTCCCTCTATAAAATAGAGGGATATACAGCTCTCACAGGGCTCCTGGCCCGGGTGTCTCACAGGGCTCCTGGCCCGGGTGTCTCACAGGGCTCCTGGCCCGGGTGTCTCACAGGGCTCCTGTCCCGGGTGTCTCACAGGGCTCCTGTCCCGGGTGTCTCACAGGGCTCCTGTCCCGGGTGTCTCACAGGGCTCCTGGCCCGGGTGTCTCACAGGGCTCCTGGCCCGGGTGTCGGACCCAAAATTGAAGAGTTTTAAGTTGTTAGGTCGAAAGGTCCCCGGGATGCAGGAGGGACAGGTAGGGAACATTGTCATTGTTCCGATCTCCCGTTAGTCCGACCGATTACTAGCCCGACCCTAACCCTAACCTCAGTCTTAACCAGCCATGTAGGTCGAACTAACGGGATGTCGGACTTATGGGCAGTCTCAGACCCCCACTCACATGCCTGCACACAGGCAGAGATTTGCATTTCAAGTTAGAAGATGAATGTATAAAGCTGAAAAGAGAGAGGAGATTATTTTGCCTAAAATGTAAGCTTCCTTCAATGGCAACACGTGATAGGAAGCAATCTATTGAAACTTCTTGGTACTGGAATAAACATATCAGCCTGACAGTCTGAACAGTGAACACCCACAACCTACAGTATAAAGACAGAATAGGCAAGATGGGAGGAAAATGACAGCCGAAAACTTTAAGTTGTTACACAGAAGTTATAC
Organism: Electrona antarctica; assembly: GCF_951216825.1. Classification (NCBI taxonomy): domain Eukaryota; kingdom Metazoa; phylum Chordata; class Actinopteri; order Myctophiformes; family Myctophidae; genus Electrona; species Electrona antarctica. The sequence continues at coordinate 14,103,213 of NC_136796.1, read as the reverse complement.
AGACAAACTTCCTGAAGTTGTTGTCTTGTGTATGAGACAGCAAGAAAGAAAGAAAAAGAAACACCAGTTATTTCTTAGCAGGATAATGCCATCCTAGAGTGTGTTCGGAAAAAACATAATTCCCTGCGCTTTGTCTGGGTTCGGACATCATGTGAAAGCCTTGTTGTTCTAGTGAAAAGTATAAGCATTATATCCTTGTGAAGAATCCGTCTTTGACATACTCCTGTCCTGCCACTGGTTCTGCAAGATGGCAGTGCCTTTACAATGCCTTCACTTTTGCCAGAACAATGTGTCATGCGAGCAGTATTTCTATTTCAACCTTTTCATTCACCGAGCCAAACACAGCCAGTGACAAAAGTGGCTGGCTCAGTCGACGTGTGAGCCACATCACATCAACCCTCCATTTGGTCTCCACACTGCACTGCACAGCAAAAACGTATACTGTAGGGCCAATTTAGATTTTCCACACATCTACGCGCCAGTGCCAGCATTTTATTTGCGTGTAATGTGGTGGAGCCTTTTCCATGGCAGCCATATTGGCATGAAATAGTCGGGTAAATGAAGAGGTTAGAGTGAGCGACTTTATGCACTCTGAAACTATATCATTTATTATGGTCATGGCTGATGTGGAGCTCCTTATATGGATCCTTATAGATGATTTGTGTCATGACGACAATTTTTGGGGGGACTAATGTTATGCTGTCACAGTCAGCATGACATACACAATATTTGGGTGTGGCTACAATGGGAACTAAGTACACTATGGTTATTCATTCATTCATAGTGTGTTTGTGTGAATAATAGCGATGATTTGATTGGCTGAGCAAAGTACGTATATCTATAAATGCACCACGTCTATGTGTGTACTACGTGCGTACGTTTGTAATCCACGTAATTCGAGCATCGTTCGCCCCTCACTTCACAGGGGTGTGATTTTTGAGAGCCTGACCAGAGCCTTTTGTGGTGGTTCTGGACAACCGTGGGTCCGACCGACTCAATACCGGGCACTGCACTCCCTGCGGGGGTGTGGAACGCGTGTGTCGAATTTGACGGTTTTCGAGTTACGTGCATTACAACCGTACACACACGCAAACACACACGCGCGCACGCACAAAGAGATGTGGCGCATTTATAGTAGGATCAAACTCTGAAATGATGTCCTCAAAACATAATTATATTCTTGAGGGTATAATCGCTTCCAACTCATTTATTATTAATATTATCCCACTAACAGAATTAAGATTAGGAAGTCGTGGGCTGTGTTTGCTAGGGCCGAGCTTAAGCACTCCACTTGCCTCCAAACTTGCCACAGACTAGATTCATAAGTAGCCTACTCTGCCTAGGGTCTAGGCTTATTATCCCACAATGTCTTCACATATTGTACAGTTAATATAAAACCCCATTATTCAGGCACATTTCAGCCACCTCTTTTGCCCATTAGGCACACCCTACGCAACGTCA